>NW_026542595.1:203947723-204547723 GCF_028750875.1 Macrosteles quadrilineatus
AACCCACCATCACTAAAACTGAACTTCAAACAAAGGGTTTTGTTGATTTTGTCAATAAATAGTATTCAATTATCAATCAATTATTTAAGATGGGGACGCCACTATGTGCGTATTTTAACCCAAATATGAGTGAAGGATGAGTGTAGGATGAGTGGCGCGATCTTGTAGTCTTGTTAGTGACTAAGGCCGACATGTTCCTTAGACACGGACGAGAATTTTCTGGGAAATCCTTAATGCTTCTATTTTCTAATTAATTTGTTAATAAATTACTACCACGTAATGGGAATGCAAACAATTAATATCTAAAAGATAGAGAGAGAGACTGGTAAACAGTAGTATACTAATTTTGTTCATAATTACTTCACAATTTATAAAGGACTTTTTTTAGCTCAACCACAACTTTATTCTTTTATATATTTCACTATTGAAATTTAAATCAAAAGTATTTCCATCTCAGAGTTTAAGGGTCCTGTCCAAATCAAATTGCCCAACTTTTATAACCTAGGTACCCCATTTGGTGAAATTTAAATGAATTTGATTTTACATTGTGTGAATAAAAAATTAAAACAGCTTGGAAAACTTTTAAAATATAGTTACGGTAACAATAATTTAATAACAATTATTTGCATTCATAAAATCGTCTTAGTTCTTTACGTTTACATGACTGCGGAGCGTGCTCTTGGTTTATTATCTTTGACTATATGCTATAAATTATGTCCAAATAAGACAATTAATTTTATACTAGCAATCGTTCATTTCCCCGGTAATCTACAAACTATTTCCTATGTTGTACTTTAATTACCATTCTATCCTTTCCCTTAAGCTGTAAATCTAATATCATGAATATAGGCTCCAAGGATTGCTATTCCCTCTGCTTCAGAAGTAAGTAACTAAAAGATGTCCTAGCATGTCAATGAAATGGATAGCTAAATTTTAATGTTCAACAAGGCCAATATATAATAATTTGTTTTATTCACAAGCGCTTTTGGAAACTAGGTTTCTATCATCAGGTTGTGTTTACACTAGTACAAAAAGTAAATATTTATTTACTTAATTTTTTTTTTACTTAATAATAAATTAGTTTTAAATAAAGTTAAAACAGATGATGTAAAGGATATTGGAAAAATATATAAAAATAATATTAGAAAAAGTAATCTTTTGCATTTTGGATAGGCCTTATAATACAGTGTTGTTCTTGATGTAATTATTTTCAGTAATTCCGGGTTAACAATTGGGGCATCTTCATTATTTAATAAATAATTTTGGTCTGTTTTTTTTTCTATAAAATAAGATTCCAACCCAGCATTAAGATGTTAAAGTTTTATAATTTGTTTTAAAAGTTTTAGTTTTCCCAAATTGAAAATACTGTATGTCCTGTATTAATACTGTGTCTAGCAAGGGCAGATTTTTCAGGTCTTCTGTATTTTGCATGAGCTTGGTTATAATTAACTCCAATTATTATTGTTATCCAAAAATAATATTACTATCCAATTATTATTGGTCCAATTATGGGAATTACTGAAAATAATTACAAGAACAACACTGTATTAAATCTAAAATTCAAAAGATTTTTTTCTAATATGATTTTTTATATATTTTTTTAATATACTTTACATTATCTGTTTTAACTTTATTTAAAATTAATTTATTATGAAGTAAATATTACTTTTTGTACTAGTGTAAACTGGAAACACAGCCTGATGATGGAAACCTAGTTTCCAAAGTGAATAAAATAAATTATTATATATTGGCCTTGTTGGACATTAAAATTTAGCTATACATTTCATTATTAATTGCTAACATCTCCAATATAAGTTATTATAGCATGTCAAATTAATTTATTATATAAATGTTAATTATGATAATATTTCTATAGTCAAAATTTGTCCATGATTGTTATGTGGGTCAAAACAAACAATTACAACGTAAACAAATTAATGAAAGCATCTGCTTCACGACGAATCTATACAGTATATTTATAGGCAAGCATGTTTCTTCAAAACCTTTTTTCTCAGCTCGTGTGTATTGCAGGGAAGATCTACGCATACTGTTAGACAGATATTTTCCTGTAGATGTGCAGAATCCATTTTTTAAAATTCAAATAGGCTCAAATATAAGCACAACAGATTTATTTGAAATTAAAAAAAATAACATGGGCTTTATGGGTTGCCCAAATGTTTATGCTTATGCTGGTGACGAAATACCAATGAAATATAAACAGAAAATCAAAACAAATGTAAAAAGTTACAATCATATGTTTAATTTACAGCGTGGGGTGAAAATAGAGAAGCCTGTACCTTTGACCATTGATAAAACATGTTTTATCTATGCTTTGACTTACAACTACACATTCCATCCCCATGTTAAAGTTGTCACCAGTTTTTAAATTAAATTCGTCGTAGTTGATGTGAGCCACCAACAGAGTGCTCTGATCTGAATGAATAATTTTTTGTCGAATACCCGACGCTTTTTACCAAATCAAACTTTTGGAATGACTTATTATTAGCTAAAGCAACTGTTATGACCCATCTACTTTGTCAGCAACAAAAAGATAAGGTAGACAATTTAATTTTATACACACATTCTGTGATTGGCTCACACAACTACGTGTTTTGTTTTTATTTTCAAAATGGTGACAGCTGATCCATATAGATTAAATGTCTACTTCAGTATCCAATAGTCAATGCGTGTAAGTTACATATTTTTGGTCGAGTTTTCGACCACTGGACGACCACTAGTAGTTTATTAAACCACTGCGATTTTCAATACATTATTTGCAGCACCTTTACTATAAAAGATAATAAAATATATCAGTGAAGAACATCGTATCAATACTGATAAGCAAAGGCTACTTTAGAATATACTATTATTAATTAATTCCCCAGAGAAAAACTTGGTCCCCAGCTACTGTAATTAGCTATTTAACTTGCTGAAAACAGAACTTAAAAACCAACTTAAAAACTATAATCTCAATATTAAACCGACAGTCAACTCAAAATTTGATCTAGTAGAACGTTTTAATGTGTACGTTTTCTGTTTAAGTCCCGTTGTACAAATTTTTAAATCTTAAAAGTACAGTTTTTGTAATTTTCTCCAATGCCTAGTTTATACAATATAGGCCTACGCTTCCATAACAAAATTATGTGTTTTAAGCTCTACACTATGTTTGGATTAAAAATCGCGCATATCCATGTTTAAATGTTAAAAATAAAAAAAAAAAAACATTCTTTTTACATTTCAAAACCCAAAATACCCCATTCTCATGACCCGATCGCTGGTTTGCGAACTCATGTTTGCCACGCCCTCTACTGCATGTCAAATTCCATATAAATCCGACCAAAATGACTTGAGTTATTGCGTTCACGGATGTATTAATCTATATAATATATATATATATATATATAAATTTAAACGAATAGTGTTTTTGCCTTTGGGGACATCAAAATGAGAAAAGTAAATCCGTCCCGGGTCCAGGTCTTACCGTGCCACCTACTGTAATAGCTACTACCCTATAGGGAAATTCACTAAAAGCATAACTTGGGTTACTCTGTTATCAATTTCATTTTCTCACAATCGAGCGAGAACGTGTCTTTATAATTTCAAACTACACAAAGTACAGCTAAAAGCGATCTGTACACCAAACATTGTGTGCTCATTTGAAAGTGTAGTCTATCCATATAGAAATGGAAACCACAACAAAAATAGACCATTAGTATCGGAATTTGTGAGATTATAACCAATTAAAGGTAGGAAGTTGAGTTTAAAAGTTGTTGTGTAATGTATTTTGCAGACTAATATGTTTGTCGTGTCGAAGGCCAGAGAAAGGTTGGAGGTTTTAGACTCGATTGGGTTAAACCCATTACAAGGTCGGGTAGGTGGACTTATTGGTCTTTTAAATAAACAAAATAATCCCATAGTTTTAGTTATGTTATGTTGATTTATCTGTTTGGCGGTTGTTTGAAAACAGATTAAACCGAAAAAGCGTTATATTTTAAAGTTTGAAGTATACGTAAAGGTTAGGTTTGCAAACTAAGATAGATGTCGCAATTAAAAAAACGGGGGAGTATTTCAGGGAAAAGTAGGCCTATAATAATTGTAAAAACTGTACTTATTAATAATTTGGATGGTCAACTAATAAAATATATTTTTTTAGTTTTAGGTCTAAACTAAACGTAAAAGTTGTATTTGCAAACTGGGATGGGAGTCATTAAAAATAGGGGAGTATTTTCAAGGAAAAGTAACGATTTTGTATACATTTATACCTAAAAATAATTTGCGTTGTAATAAATGATGCCTTATCAAGAACATAGTTTAAAATGTATTTAAATATTGATCAATTACTGTTTATTGTTGTTTTATTGCAAATTGGCTTGGTTTGAATTATAACATAACATGAATTTTCAATCTATATACAGAGTGTTCCGTAAGTAAATGCAAACAATTTAGGAAAAGGTTTGACAAGTCAAAATTAAACGAAAATCAAGAATAACATGTTTTTTTTAAACACCTCACTAGCGAGATATCCACATTGTTTTGTTTTTAATTTATATCTTAAAAACTACTAAAGATACAGTGCAGTTTTGTATACAGGTTTTAAAAAAGTCAAAAATTGTTTGAGGGAAAATAAATAATGAAAAATATTTATCAACTAATTAAATTGTATAACTTAAATAACTAACAAATGGCTGATTTTATTAAAATCTGTATACCGGTAATACTGTACCTATACTGTAAACCGTCATTTTCAGCGGTTTATTCGATTTGTTTGAACTTGGTGTTTTTTATATGAAATTTTAAATGCTAAAATAAAATTGAACTAGTAATTTTTTAATAAAATAAGATATTTTTGTAATTTTTATGTTACAAATATTAGAATGGACGCAATATGGAAACGAAAATTATTTTGTAATGATTGTTTTTTCTCAAAATTTGTATGACCCTTTAAAATTGTGTACTAAATTTCATAAAGATACATTTAATCTTTTTAAAGTTACAAATTCAAACCACAAAATCAAATGGTGGATATCTCGCTAACTAGATGTTTTTGGGGAAATGTTATTCCTGATTGTATTGTTGACTATATAATAATAAAATACAACTAATTAAAAATTGAAAATTTGCACAAAAATATTTTATAAAATGTTTGTTATTTTACTTACCATGGTGTTTCTGTCTCCTATGTCTCTAAACTGTTTGCCTGACTGACGCTGGCCATGTTTATATACCGGGTTGAAGGTATTTCCCAAGCAGCTGGAGGGATGGACAGGGTAAACAAGGCAAGATGGCGTCAAATCAGCATCCCTTAACGCCATTATGTGATTATGTGGTTACATTGATATTCGGTTATTTGGTCACACTGTGGTTACAAACAAAACCAATTTAAAGTACGTCGATATACCAACATTGTTAAACCTATTTGATTTGATGATAGGCAAATTATACCAGTTGAGAACTATCGGATTAATATCAGAATCGTAAACAGATTTGTAGAATGTTTAAGATTGTTGTGTTTAGTGGTTGGATATCGATATGTAATGGATATTTCAGGTTGGGTTGATTTTGTATGTGATTGATGAAATGTTTACTTTCTGAAGATTGCTGTGGTATGCGTAGTATTATTTTGTTGTGATTCAGTAACATTGATACTTATGTCCTAAAAAATCCAAATTGAAAATACTATGTTCAATTTTTTTAATATCCTAAAAATATTTCGAACTACGAATACAGTACAATATTCATTTTTGTTCAAATGTTTTCTTGTGCTTTACTCTTTTAGATTTTTACTGTTTATTTTAAAATATAAAGTATTTTAACGTGTTTCAGGGCCGGTTGCTCTTGAGTTAGCTTTGATTTTGACGTTATTCTCTATCGCGTGTTGTTTTTGCGATGTTCCAGTCCAAAAAGCCAAAACCGCACTGGACTGGGACTGTTCTAGAACCATATCCTATTCACCCTCCACCACTACATTTTACAATGTCTATATTTTATCATAAACAAGCGAAATACAGATCGTATCCTACCTTGATAAACTTCATATCCCACAAATACTTTGTTGAAATTTATGATTGGTCTCGTAGCTTTACCAGTGCTTCGCAACGAGGGGATTGCGAAAAGATTAGAGAAGATATTAAAGTAAATATAATTATTGCAAGGAAAGTAAGTGAAATAGAAATTTGTTGCAATAACTTTTAATGGAAGTAATGACAATGGAACTAATGTTGCCATAATTTATTAAGTGCACCGGACTTCTGTTGTATAGGTCCCGGGTTCAAGTCCAGTTCATCACTAACTATGTTGTAGCTCTTGTAGCTTGTAGCCCCGGCTATGTTGTAGTTCTGCGTCTGTTAAATAGAAAACAAAATCGGTGATCTGTTTCGTACAATAAAAATAAATCGGCATTCGTTGTATTTAATATTGATTTTATCTTTTGGAAATAGGATATGAGACTAAATAGATGCTGACTTCAGATGTCACTTCGACTCAGCATTGTTAAGATAACATAGTGTTTATACAAACTCTATCCAAGCTGTAAATTAGAACAACACGATTAGGATGGGCGATGCTCTAGGATAGCAAACATTTCAGTGTAGAAATATATTATAAGGCTAAAGAAATATAATGCAAAGGTAAAACAAATACAAATTAAAAGTATGTTTGTGAAACAAAAATAGTAATATCAAATTACACAAAACATGTATTTAAAATAATATTTGAAGGAGTATTTTTTACTATTTACAGTATCAATAAACTGCTAATTATTACTTTTATATTGAATGTTTTGCGAAATGTAAATATAAATAGGTAATGGTGAGGAACCATACAGACTTTAATGTTTTTTTATGACTTAAGTCTCAATTAGGACTATATAGTCCAGGATGGAGGTTTTCAAAATAGTCTGTTACTGCGGGCAGATACTTTAGAGAATTTTTTTTAGTATTCTTAATATTTAATAGAATTTATAATAGTATAGATAGATAGATATGTAGATAATTGGATAGATAGATAGCTAGATGGATGGATAGATAGATAGATAGATAGATAGATAGATGGATAGATAGATAGATGGATGGATAGATGGATGGATAGACAGCTAGATACATAGATAGATGGATAGATGGATAGATGGATAGATAGATGGATAGATAGATGGATAGATAGATAGATAGATGGATAGATAGATGGATAGATAGATAGATATATAGATAGATAGATAGATAGATAGATAGATAGATAGATAGATAGATAGATAAACAGATAGATAAATAGATAGGTAGATAGATGGATGGATGGATGAATGGATGGATGGTTGGAAGAATGGATGGATGGGTGGACGGACGGACGGACAGATAGACAGGCAGACAGACAGACAGACAGGCAGACAGTCAGATAGATAGATAGATAAACAGATAGATAGATGGATAGATGGATAGATAGATAGATAGATAGATAGATAGATGGATAGATAGATAGATAGATAGATAGATAAACAGATAGATAGATGGATAGGTAGGTATATTGATAGAAGATAGATATAACATATTTATTAACTCGGTTAACCTTAGAAAAGCTGCCATTACGACAGTGCAGCTGCATAATTCGACATTTGACAGTTGTGTTTGACAGTTCTGGGGAATGTATTTAAAAACGGTGACCCCCTTGAACAACTAATCCTTCAAAGCTGTAACATGCTATGAAATGTCGCCAAAAACGTCCCATATGCGAATATTATTTTAGCAATATTTGCTTTTGTTGCAGTCACTTAATGTTGTGATTTAGTAAATTTTCTTTGTTATTTCTCGAACTGAATAACTGAATAGGTGGCTAGATTCTGGTGATTAGTGATGTTAATCCATCAAATTTCTCAAAATCGGAAAAATAAAATAAAATTGATGAGATAAAATGTATACTGTTAGGAATTACTTATATAGGCTTACTGTATGTGCATAAGTATATTTTATCAGTGGCGGTTCCAAAGGGGGGGGGGCTACAGGGAAAGCCCTCCCCATTGGACCATGGAAAAATAAATTTAAATATACACTTCGTCCTTGAAAACACAACGTTATAAAACAGATGACATAGATAAAATATAGTCATAAATAGAAATAGTAGTTTTTAGCTTTCAAAAATCTAAATTAATTCAATTACATTTTTGTGTGCAAGCTTAAACATTTAAACTATGTTATTCCAATACCGACCGTTGTCTCGCATACACATATGTTGTAATGTCGATTAGAAAATAGATTGAACATAACAGATCTTGTTGTTGGCGCATTACAACAAAACTACATTAATATCTATTTAGATTTACCGAGATAAAGTTATCATTCTTTTACCGAAACAAGCTAAGCTATTTGTATAACTATTTGCATTAGGAAAGCTGAATGATAAAATAGACTGCCGAATGTTTATATTTTAGGTTTATATTAAGATGGAGTTTTAATAGTGTTAGAAAATCTATTAATATCCAATAGCTGGGTAATTAAAGGCGATAAATACGCGTAAAAAATATGAAGGTTGCTGGTTTGATCCTGTATAAAGCCGGTTGCTTTTTGATGGTTCAACACTGTGCCCAACTGCTCTGTTAACATGTCAAAAGTAAGATGTAATAGTGTTCTGGTCTGTCAGGCAGTATTGAGTATTGACTTTTGATTATTATATAGTGACAAGGTAAAACGGTATTTACATGATTAAAATGACATTGAAATGTAGTGAAAATATTATCAACTGAAACTAGTCGGTACTAATTCCTTTAGCTATGCGTCGCAGCTAGGTGAGATTCCACATTTAAAAAAATATGCAATTACGAAAACAGTTAGGCCATACTGCACTATTGGGTACACAATTTTACATTTTTACCAATGTGATCAATGTTGCATCATCTAAGTGATTTATGCCGAGGAAATTAATAAACGTACCACTTAGTTATACAAAATGTCCTTATCGATTAGTTTCAATAAATCTTTGGGCAGTGCAAAAAATAAATCATTTGACAAATGTATACATTTTAATTATTCTTTCTGTTTTAAATGTAAACCAATCAATATACGTTTCGTTCCAAGATTAGAACTTATTCAAGCCCAGATGCATAATTGTCAGAGATATTTAACAAGGATAGCAGCACATTTCCAGGCATATAAAACAATGTTCTAACGTTTTACCGTGCTCAAAGACGATTCGGTAATGCACAAAAGCCAAACATACACACATTTAATCCATATATTTAACTAGCATCGAAAAATACTATTTTTACCCGGGCGTTACCCGGGTAAAAATGGAATGCACAATAATACAGTAGCTATAAAACTTCATCAACATGTATTTCGTTTAAAAATTTTTTGAGTCTAGTATTGCTCTGTTCATATTAGCACAATAAATTTGACTTTCGATTTCATACAGCACCTAAAATTTTACAATTTTAATATTCAAAGTGTACTTACATTGCAATATTTTTATTTATTCATTTTCCTGAAAGCAATACTTGAATGTTGATAGTATTTTATCTGCATAAAACGCTTGAAGCTCTAACCACTTGTTTAACCGTTGTCGGCTTACCGTGGCCGTTCCTCAGCATATTTTATAATTCGTCATTAGCTCTTATGTTTAACTTTTTTTGTTGCACTCTTTTACTCTTTAATTGAAATTCGTCGTTGTTTTTCTTATGTTTTATTATGTGTTCTCATGTTTCTTTGAAAAGCCTCGCCTCAGATCTTTGAACACCCGTGGGGCAAAGCTTATAGAGGTCAATATCGAAGTGGAAATTGTCTTACTATACGTTCACCCCAGTAGCAATCTACTACAAGTAACTATGAGTGGGTGGCACTGGGTGGTATGGAGAAAACGCATACTTTCCTATATATAAATTGGAAAATGCTTTTAGTCTGTTTCCACTAAATTGATGGATCAGCTGGGAGTGGAAACATTGCAGAGACCTCCAGTTATATATTTATAACTATGTTGAAATATTCGTAGTTCTTAAGCCACTCTATATATTATGTAACTAGATTGACTAGAACATCTAGAACCAAATCGGACAAACAATAAGTTAACTGTACACCAATCTCGTTCTTGAGTTGTCAATCAAACAAACTAAATCCTTTCAGGAATAACACAGGTGTTCCGTTAGAGGTAGTCTTGCATGCTTAGCTGGTTTAGCGAGTGTAGATGTGTACTATGATAAAGTAATCTGGATAAAGAATTTTTGGGGTTAGTAATACAAATGCTAGTGATTGGAGTAGCTAAATACATATTTTTTTAACTTTTTAAGCCGCAATTTAAAATCAATTACCGTGTGGCTTTTATTTTAACAAATTTAGACGTTGAATAGTGAAATTTATCTAAAGTTAGTTGGGAGACATATCCTATTTTTAGCAAATTTCCCTATAGGGAAGTAGTTATTACCGTAGGTAGCCAGGTAAGACGACGGATAAGGGGGGCGGTGGTTGGCCCGGGACCGATTTACTGTGCACCCAGAAGCCAAATGAAATATTTCTTAAAATTTGATTTTATCGCGGGGGTTTAAAATATTTACCTTTAAAACATGAAAATGCCAAATATCGATAGCAGCTATCGTTTCGAGCATAAAAAACAAATATTTTTGTATTCTGAAGCCCGTTGTTGTTGGATAAAAAATTACTCGCATTATGGATGAATAACAAAATATATATTTCAAAAATACCGTGTTATTTTGAGGAGAATGGATAAGCTATATTTTAATCAAATGTGGTAAATCTATTCATACCAGAAAATGCCATGGACATTTAACAAACAAACATACTTTTTCCTTTTCCTGTAGCAGCAAATTTATGTGTAAATGTCATATTTGCTTACTGCAGGTTTATTGCGGTGGGGGTATTTTCTAGTTGGTGGACATAAATCCCATAAAGCTGAATAAGGACTTGAGGAAATTATATCCATCGATATTTGCAGGTTACTGAATACCTCTTTTGCATCAAGGGATTTTCCTCTCTTATCGTATTAAATATAAATATTCCTAGACTTGGCTTATATTTTTATACAAAAAAATAATCACCGGGCTTTGGTTACTACGATTATGTATATCTAATAAAATATATGATAGCTATAGCAAATAAATGATTGATATTTATTGCTCCTTTCAACTCTTTAATACAGAGTCATAAATCTAATTGCTCATCTGTATATTACCTACTGTGACATTAACATGTAATAGTAATTTCCAAGCCTCATTAGGCCCTAGGTAGACAATTAACACCTATCGGGGCGTGGCTATTGGTGTACAGGACTTTGACTCATAACAAGGTACAAGTTTTACAAATACGTGATTTTTAATTTGTTTTACTTAGCCAGTTTTAACTCAAACCCCGAAAACTATTTACAGAATCTAGTAAAAATGTTTAGGCAATCTAATATGGAAAAAAATTACACGACAACATCAATAAAGCATCAGTATTTAAAACAACTTCAAGACCGAAATTTCACTTTCCCCAGAGAATCAAACGATTTGGTAGGTCTAACATGTACTGGCTTCTAGAAATGTTTGCAATTCAAGTGTCTAAGCATAGAGGAGATGAAACATTTAACACATCAACAAAACTTTGGTAATCGGCTGGATTCTAACCAACAACCTCAAGACCAAAGTTTCGCTTTACTCAAAGACTGTGTTTCGTACCGTGGAAACGGCCAATGACGATATTACAACGGCAGAAAAACAACCGAATAGTTGGCGGTTCAGGATCCATTCAAGAATAGCTAAACGATATATAATAGAGAAGATAATCCGTCCCAAGGCCACGCGAGGCCTTCACCCTGTATACTGAGGACAGTCACTGATAAGGATGGAATGCAATGTCAAGCGTCGAGGAGTAATCTTGTATAATACTGTCAAAACAAGAAGGGTTACATAGAACTTTCCAGGTATCTATTCGGAAACTCTTTGACTCTTGTCTCAACGTTTGGATTTTTAGTTCTTAAACTAATTCGAAACATAAATGGCTTCACAGAATTATTTTTCATGCTTGAGGATGTACAACTTGGCTTTAGTTACTGTTAAATTACTGTTATTATACTACGAAAGAAAGGCGTGCTCATGATAATTTAAAATATAGAAAATACAGTAATATTAGTAGTATATTTTGTACTTGGTGTTTTCTATCTGATTGACTCACCATAGTCAATGTTATTTATTAACAACCCATCTGCTGCAGCTTAGAATGGAGGTAATATATCGTTAATGTACGGGCTAGAGGAGAGTGTTTAAAACCGTGAAATAACACTATTGCTCATGCAAAAGTGTGCGAACTAGAGAGTTAGTGGGGGTTAACTGTTCTTATATTTCAGTAAAATTTTTATTTCCCTAGGTAAAAACGATTTGTCTTCTTTTAAACAGGAAAAATGGTTATAAAATGTATAATTTTACCATATACTAAAAATATAACATTTCTTAAATTAATATATGATGTTATTTTTGCAAGTGGCATTAAATGACTACATAGGGTTGACGGAATGTAAGAAAATGATATCAGTAACCCCATATTTTTTATAATGTTTAAAGAAATTGCCAAAATTAACACAATCGTTTGACAAAATTAGAAAATAAAAAATGGGAGAACAAATGGGGCCGCTGAGGTGTAATGTACCAATCGCAAGGGTAGTACACCGAGTGTAGTCCCGAGCATTGGTTAAAAACACGAGTTAGGCAGTGGAGAGCGATTGCAGCTCACTACCAACACCTAGCGGCTTCGGTCCTCCCTTGAGTGTTAGAGACTCGCCCGCTGTATATATGCCGCCGCGAAGACACCACTTTCCGACGAGAACCAACTATTACCAACCTCCCTCAAAATGGCACTATGCTACTTAGAGGGTTACAATTTTGCAATTATGTCAATATTGGTTTTTCCAACAAGCTTTGATGAAAAGAATTAATTTTAAATTACTGTTTGTGGATTTAGTGTAAAAGGAATGGTTTAGTGTTTTTTTTTTCTCCCTTGTTACTCCCTAATGTCTTTATATCGCAAAAATAAACTTTTATTTCCTGTAAGTGGCATTGGTGAATTTAAACTGTAGGCAATCGTTTTATTTTAATAGTGCATATAGGTTGACGTCAATGTGTTGAAAATAAAATAGTAAAACGACTTGTTGAAATGTATGAATTGCCGTACCTTTAGTTTTCTCCAAGTGCTGGGTGAGGGGTTTCGATAATATCTCATTTTAATAAGGTACTTTAGTAACGTGGTAATCGTACTAAATTTGTCACTTGTCGTTTTATCAAATGAACTGTGAAACTCAAAACCATTCTTCAGTTTCTACAACAATTTACATAACACAAATTAGGGACGGTAGTAACATTTACGTGAGAAATAATGGTACTTAAACTACAGTGATTAAATTGTATATAGCTTATTTAGTAGCAACGGGTATAAGTAAACAATATATCAGATTTCTGCCAGATTATTCTATGCCCAAGGGGTGGCCGTTGTAATCTAAACAGCTTGAAAGTTATGTAAATACATTTGTTACTTAAAATACACACTTGTCCATCTCGTTGGATTTTACTCATTCTAGTTCTCAGAACTAGAAAATTCTAGCAATTAACGATTGTAGCTCAAACAAAGAGTCTTGTTTACTTGGGATTCTGTTGCTAAATACAGTCGGTTGTTAAATTCAGCTATAAGAAACGCCTTCAGCAATGTAAATAAAACAGTCTAGAACAGCTAATCTGATTAACAATGTCCTCACAGGCTTCCAAAATTGCCACGTTTTTTATTATGAATACACTTAATACTATTAGTATATGCTATAACCTAAACTAGCTGCTTGAGAATGATAATGCTGTGTTTTTTTAACATTGTGGAAAGTAGTAAGTCATTTAATAATAGGGCTATGTTTAACTAAAAAAGATAGCAAAAACTACGTTGAATTTTGCATATACTTTTGCTGTAAAATGTTTGTACTGAGCTACAGGTAAAAAGGCGTCAATAAAATTTAATAACTAGGGTACATAAAATATCCTTTTGTTATGAATATTAAACATCAATATCAAGTGATTGATTTTGTTGCTAAACTACGGTATGTTCTTTTAGATCTTGTACTTCAAATAGGCCTATATAGGAGTTTTTGGTAAATAGGTCTACTCTTTTAAAAGGTATGTTATTTAACCACATAATTGCAGTCGCCACTTATAAGCCGTTCCAAGTTACCAAGGAAATTTAACCCCTTACCATAATTCAAAAGGAAAAACGTTATGACACTATAAACAGTAAAATTAAGTTTTGTTTCCAAAATGAATGAATAACCATTTCATACATTAGTTCTAAAGAACCGCATTAGTCTGTTTTGCGGTCCTTCCCCGTTGCGAAGTACGGGTATAGTAACTAGTGGATTATACGAACAAAAAATAAACACACTTATAATTTAGAAAACAAAACCGCGTAAGACGAGAAATACCCAAGATAAAAATGTATTTTGAAATAAACTATACAGACTGGTTATACGGTAGGCCTATATATTGTTATTGTTTCGAAAGAGATTTTGTAAAAAAAGTTACAAGCAAAACGTGCTTATTTTTTTATGGAGTGCCAAATCTTCAGAAAAATCACCGGTCAAGTTTACAATTGCAAAATATATACAATACAGCTAATGACCTAGACTTCGAAGGAGCGAGCTGGTCTAGTGGTAGAGCGCGGGACTTCGTTGCCTGAGGTCCCGGGTTAAAATCCCACCAAACCACCATGGATTTTATCTAAGTGATAATGCCGCAACCCCTTTGCTAGCCTGAAGTAATGTGTTCGGCTCGTGCCTATGTAGTATCCTAGACCAAAAAATTTCCTCAACTTCAGATTTTTTTTTTTTTTGCTGAGACTTAAACCAATTTAGGATATTGAAATAGATATTGTATGTATTCGGAAAATCTTAAAAGAATGTGAAATAGAACAAAGTAGAATGAGTCACTCACAGAGTTTGATTAAGTCCCAAATGAAATATTTTCTCCCTTTTTTATGAATGTTGATATGACATAAAAGATGCTGTAAATGACAATGTATTGTCTTTTTGGATTAGTTTACCTAAAAAGTTAGCGTATGTGGCTAACATCAGTACTCTAAAGCAGCCTACTGTTTCAGTGACTTAATTTGTTCATTCTATTCAAAACTGGTTACAACTTTAGCATGTGCATTGAATGTTCTGTCAATAGGCAAAGACCAAAACATTGTACAAATAATTCCATAATCCTCTCGTTGGTCTTACAGTGGCACTAAAGGTGTAGGCCCCTGCAATGATAAACTCTTTGTATTCCTAGTGAATAAAAATTGTCTCTGTGTGTTGAAGTTAGCGTATTCAACAAAATTCAGTAACTAACATCACCACACCTGTTGGCACCTCAATTCAAATATTGCCATGATCATTTTGAAACTGGCTACAAGTACATAAGAATAGAATCGTTACACTTACGATATACGACTACGACATAACCCAACTACATTCAAAGCAGCTGTTTTGGTGGCATATGGCGAACGTTAAATATTTTAGCAAATTCCCCATATAGGGAATAAGCTAGTACCATAGTACCCATGGATCTGGACCAGCGACCGGTTTATTTTTTAATTTTGATATCCCTAGAGGCAAAAACACCATCCCTTCAAATTCATATACATTATATATGGCCGTTAACACGTTAACTCTAGCAAAAATGATCCGGTTTCGTAGAAATTTGGTTCAAAAGTACCCTACGTTTATTTTAACCAGCACGATAGGACCATGGGAAATGGGTTTATGGGGTAAAAACTGGCTTTTCTCATTTTGACCCTCAAACATAAAATTGCCCAATTTATATCTAATTCATTTTAAAGAGATTAAAAAAAATATTTAGTACATTGAAGTGTTTTGTATGGTTTTTGGTTACGGTGACAATAAGTAAACTGTTGTAGTTTGCTAGTTTATGAATCTATTTTGATCAAACTTGGCAAATTTATTTAATACTAAGCTCTTAGTATTTTACTTAAAATCACACTTTATCACCCTCCCTGTGGCAGCAAACCTAGGTACTCGTTAACCTAATGTTACACATTTTTTTAGTGAAAATCAAATCAGGCGAATGGAAATCCGCTTAGTCTACAGGTTTGCTGTGGCGTGGGTATTTTTTTACATCTGATCGACATGTTACGTAACCAGAGCTAAATCTCGCCTGTAGCTGTACATTAATTGTCAACCACAGGGGTGTTGTTTTATCAGATCGCTGGTCGACTGGACCTTCTAGACGAACGGTTGTTGTCACAAGACATCGCTTTCCCTATAATTGCTGCCTGAAGCCACCTAGGCTTAGGTGGCTGAAAACATCGAAATACTAAAGTACTGTTGTTTTCACATTCTGTTAACAAATATTCTATTGTGCTTCTGTAAATTGTTGATGTAAATATATGTCTTTTCACCCTTTGGACCCCGGAATCGGATGTGGTGCTTGGTTAGTGTCTCGAACTTCGGACGAGAGACGCAATATGATTCTTGAAATATCCGCGATATGTTTGGAGGTGTTTGGACAATTTTTTTAAACAAAGAAATCCATCCAACTTACAACGGACGGCAAAAGTACTCTAAATTTTTCTTCGGCCGATTCGCAAGAACCAAATGAGTATTTTTATATCAACTAGCAGAAAACGTTAACTGTAATAATTAGCCTTTATGTAGCTTCATTTTTTACATAATTTATGATATCACATTCAAAACTGAGGGAATGGCATTATAATTACATATTCATTCTTTACTCAACCGTATTTATGGCTTGTATATAACCAAACACCATTTTTAATGGAAAATTTATACCTAAATATAATCATATTCCATTTACACTAGACTTTTTAAATGGCTTGTATATAGTAAAAGTCATACTTCAGTATTGGACGCCCCATTGATTGATTTGTTTCAATCCTTGCATTTTGTATTTAATTTATACAGTAGTTTAGAAACACCACTACTACATGGGGAAACTACGCTCAAAAATATGTCAACGTGTTAAAAACAAAAGCGTTTTGTTGTATAATAGGCTTTAAAAAGTTATGTTAAACCTATGTGTGTGAAATTGTGCAATGTTTAGGAATCATGTACTAGTATTTTATACTCTATCTTTCAACAGTTTTTCGCCTTCACAACTGTTGAAACTCAACTCAACCCACCAGTGAAGCAAACTGTATCTATAAATCGAAGGCGCTAAAAGAAGTAAAGAAACCCCACTAACATACGTTCTTGTTCTTGCAAGCAATAACTGAGGAACTCGTTAAAAAATAAAGATTAAAAATTTGATTTACAGGTAATAAAAATATACACTCGTGCATATACGTTGCGTCCCATATCATTTGGAATTTTATTTATTATTTTTTTTACTCGTGAAGGTATTCGTAAAATTTTATGGTGCTAGGGTCTGTAAATAGTAATATAAAACCTCATCTACTTTATTTTTTCCATTTACAAGTATTATTATGCTTGCATATAACGTAAGTGAGTTGAAATTACATTAATTCAGGATTTAATTAATTTTATTGCATATCGTAACAAAATACTTTTTATTCATATTATATTATTATTATACTGTATAAATTACCTCTAAGCAAACTGTTTATCTTGTTGGTAGATCTGTATCAACGAATCATTATTCTTATTTTATTTTTCAGTTAAACCACGATTCTAAATGCAACAATGCGTGAAAGCTTACAAACCAATGAGTTGGCTGCCAACTTTCAACTATTACAGATTCCCTTGCACTCGCTTGAATCAGTTAATTATTTTTTTCTTTTTAGGTTCGTAATGAGATTTACAGAATATTTTATACTAACCTATTTATTTACTATGCTAGAGCCCTTTCACCAGAATGCCTGGTTCCGCCAGGTTGTACCAGGGAAGACGATCTAATATTTATGAAAAGTCAGCTTTTTAGCCAAATTTGCTAATTATTTTGCCTTAAAGTGGTTTGTCATAAATACACATATGAAAACAAATTATTCATGGGAACTCTTAAATATTGTCTTAAAATTAGCAACCTTGACATTCTCTCATTACTTTTATTAAATTCTGGATGTTTTTTCTCAATATGTTTATATTTAATTTAAATAACAGGTACAATTATTATAAATTGTTTGTCTAAAGTTTAATGCCATTAAATTTACTATGTATTTATTCCAACCTTTAAAAATACAGTACACTATCACTATCATCACAAACATTTTTAAACTCTGTTATTGTATTGCTATAGTTTTGGAAAATTGTATGCAATATCCCCTAGATTATTTATATGAGTTTTTAAATTACGTCAGGTAATTTTAATACTTACACAATGGGTTAATAGTTACTACAAAGTGATTTTGAATAACAAATAATTTTATTTAGTTACCTCGCATTATTAGTTGACAATATAATCAACATGTTAACTAACTATGCTCGTGCTTAACTCAAAGTAAACTTTAACCTAAAATCATTAAGTACTTTTAATTTACCTTTCTGTAGTCTTTCATTTTTGAGCTCGTGTGTATGTCGGTTTTGTTATAACGTGGATTTCGTTAAGTATTGCAGGTTAGGATCTGTCAAACTTTTTCTAAACAGAAATTCAAAATGTCTTCTGGGCCAGACGTGATGAGAGCAAACATTTTGTAATGAATTTAACATTAGGGTAATCTAGAGTCTATAAGGCAACCCTCTTTGGCATTGGGCATATATTGGTGTTTTTAAATATCAGTACAAAACCCCTAATGAATAAAAATAATGAACAGTTATATACAAAAACGTGATCTAAATGTATGTCTGAGGCATTTAAAAAATTCTTCTATTTGAAATGATTGAAGAAATTCAAAATCGATCAATCAATTGAATAAATTTAATTTATTGGCGCAACAATAAATTTATAGTTCAACAAGCTGAACCTGGCAGACGTTGTCTTGCCTTTGACTATTTATAATTTAAGTACCGTAACGTTTGTCTTATTGTATATGAAGTGCTTATAACTAAATTAAAATACGTACGACAACTAATGAAACACATATAGTACAAAGGATAACCGATTCTTTATTATTGCTCTTTAATAATGCTAGGTTATGCTAGCTTAATTATTAATGGTTATTTTCATTCATGGTTATTAATGACAGTATTTTCAAGATGATCTCGTTCGCATGGCTCAATCACGTCCTGGTTGAAGTTCGTTCCTCGTTCGCTATTTTCACTCACCTTTAGGTTGGAGCTCGTTCGCTACGCTCACTCACCTTTAGGTTGGAGCTTGTTCGCTGCGCTCACTTGCCTTCAGGTTAGCTCGTTCGCTACGCTCACTTGCCTTCAGGTTAGCTCGTTCACTACGCTAACTCGCCTCCAGGTTGAAGTTCGTTCGCTATGCTCACTCACCTTTTGGTTGCAAATTAGCTGTTGTCATAAATTTAAAAGAAATAATGGTGCTGCACCCTGTTGGTAATCCTTGTAACTTTAATGCTATTGAACATCATAGAACAGAACCAACTTGTTTAATTGAAACAGCTGTTAAGATTCATTAATTCCATTTCTCATAAGGTTAACATGGGAAACTCCAGAGCCACTGGGGCGGAGCCGATTGGACGGATCACGAAATTGATGGTGTATAAACCTATTCCATGAAATTCTACACGTATGCACCAAGTTTCGTGGCAATCGGTTCAGAGGTGTCTGAGTTTATCACTGCCAAACAAATATATATACAAACATCCTCTTTTATACTTATAGATTTATAATTGCAAGACAACATTTTAAAATGTAGAAACCATACGAATTATTTTTTTATATTTTACCTCCCATTGAAATTAACTTTATCACAATTCGAGTCTACGCACAGGCCCTGCCTATGTACAATTTTTCCTTTGTTATAGAAGGTTTTTCTTTTACATTTTTGTTCACTTATTTCTCTTGTATAATTTTTGTTATCTAGATAATAATGTTTGCTGTATTGTGTATAAGTAAAAAAAGTACTTATGTATATAATTAATGGGAAATAAATATGATTTCATTTAATTTCAGATTAATTAATCCAAAATTAAATTACCACGAGAAAACCAAGTAGTATTTCAATTACAATTTATAATCGTACTGTGCTTAAATTTTAAAGAAATAACCAAAACCTTGTTAATTGGGTGAAATTGCATGGTTTGAATTTTTCAATAAATTTATACTTTGAACCCCCCAAGTAAAACTTAATTAAATACATTTCTACATCAGAGTTCAATATAGTTGAATTAGTAACCGAAGTATACTCCTTACTTTGTTTTTCACCTTCATTTTTACTTGTCAAACCATTTAATAAAACGGTCCATATATAATTTATTTTTGTAAAAAAATACAACCGACTTCAAATGCTCTAAAATAAATTATTTTCATATTCACATAGAACATTTGTGTGTGTTATTTTCACTATGCAATCATTCTGAAGTAAACATAAAATACAAGAAAATACTTCCTTTGATATCTATAAACAAAACAGTTCAGTATGTTTTTATTTAGGTATTTATGTTATCCAGCTACAATCTATTGATTTTCAAAATACACTGTCAATATCTTTTATTTTATTCGTATTTGCAGTTAGAGCCGCGCCGACTTGAAATACGTGAGCTTGACTAATACAATATTATTTCATTCTTTTTAGAGCATTTGAAGTCGGTTGTATTTTTATACAAAAATAAATAATTTCATGATTTTTAGTGACTGTATAATTTGTTATATATTAATTACTTGAAGTTTTTTGATAAGCAAAACTGTTTGAAACAATCAAAAGTGCCACAGAACAATCATTATTTTTAAACTGCTTGAGTCACCTGTTCAGGTTAAATAATCTATGGGTATAAAAATTAACATTTTTGGATTTTCCTAAAAAAAAATCAAAGAGTTGTCCATTACATTAGGCCTGATGAAAAACTAAATGTCTTTCCTAGAGACATTGAAATGCCAGACATTTTCGTTTCCTGCAATTGGTGTACTTCTACATTATAAAGCTATATGCAGTAAGGTCTCAAGCCTTTTGGAACAATAAGAAAGTTATTCCTCAGCCACCAGCACTAAAAATATCTTAAAAGTAGAAAATCGGTTGTTATCACGTATATTATCTTTGAAAAATATGTATATGAAAGATTGGTTCAGCTAAAAGTGGTGTAAGGGGTAGGTGGTTTTGTTTGCTCAAGATGTAGTCGAAATCGCAAATCAGCTTCCCATTTCCGAAGCAGGCATAATATTGTTGACAGTGAAGAATATTAATAAACATTCCACATCTTCAAATGCATGTTTAATAATTAAAATATTTAACACTTTTAAGACGATTTACAATTATGCAATCTCACACCTCTTATGTCGTTTAAGGAAAGATTGCATCTAATTTATATTTGGACCTCTTTTGCGAATACTTTGGTTTTCACAATACCCCTTAAATTGTCAACATCATACTGCTATTCACTATGTTTTTATAAGTAAGAACATTCAATACTCAAAACAGAATCATACACAAATCAGGTCAAACGTTTAAATACATTTTTTATAGTAACTAAAACAAAATGCATTTTTTCAATGTAACTTATTTAGGCTCCATGGCAAGAAATAGTTTATTAATCAATATGAAGCAACTGTTTCATGAAGAAACTGTCTGTAGCTTCATTTAAATGGTTTTAACTAACAGCTGTGGGAATGTTATTATTATTTATTGCCTTCTCTGCAAAAATATAAACAAAATAAATGTGGAATATTTGAGTCTTTCAGCATTTTTCACCAAACAAATATGTTTCTTAAACATAATGCTATATATGGTACCAAATAGAAATTCTCCTGGTTATTTTGGTGGTGGAACCACGCTGATCGGTAAAAGAATCACAGAGAAATTGGTGAACATACATAGAAAAAAATATCGCCACAGACAAATTGAGAACCTCCTCCTTTTGTTGGTAGTGGAGAAGTCGGTTAAAAATACATGTGGCAATGATTAAACCATATGGTATATCACATTTTCTTATCGTTGTAAACAATGCCAGTCTGGTACAGAGAGCAGACCACCTGTTCTAACAAGAGGGGTCAGTTTACCTCCTTTTACAGTGACTTACCTAATAATCTTGAACATTTCTTGCGGTACGACTTTCGCAACACATGTGGCTTCGAGTTTCGCAAGAACGTTGTACCGAATTTTGCATTTGGTAAACAGAATTACGCCAGTTAATGTACATGATTCGTTGAGCATAACTAGCTGAGCCAAATGAATTTCACTTGTTTCAAAACTAGTAAACAAGCAAGAGATTTCTTGGTACTGAAGTATATTGTGGATATAGCTTTGGTATATGTTTACTAAGAGTAAGATTTCGTTATTTAATTGAAGAGTAAATTTAGAGAGTATAAAATTATGTAGTAATTTTAATTGCATGGATGATAAACAAAACAATGAACTCTACTTCAGTAGAGAAATCTATGGATTTTTCTGTCCGTACTAACAAGACATAATTAAGACAAGGAAAAAACAGATGATTTTGAGAAACATTTACCTAGTGGTAAGAAATGTTTCAGTTCTTTATGTACATGTTTTGTCTTCAACTCCGTTAAGTTAAATTTTGAAAAGTAGTAGGCCTACCTAATACGAAAAATTGACTAACCTTTTTCTTTCCTTGATGAAGGAATTAATTGTTTCTTCTCTTAAAGGTGACGACTATTCGAACTCGATACTTTACCTCTGGCTCAATAAAACACTTTTTAATTATAAATTTATACTCCTTTAACCCAGTAGGTATCCAATGAAAAGGCCATAATTTATTTGGAACAGAAATTGTTGTCCATTTGCAATCTGTTGTATGGCGTTTAAAACATTGATATTACTCCGCGCCAAAGCTGGTGGCGGCTGAGGGATTAGGACGGCCAGGTAGGACTACATAAGTCGGCCCTGCTCACCGACCTGGCCGTCCTAATCCCTCAGCCGGAGTATAAATAATAGAAACGAAAAAATTAACATTACTGAATGAAAATAATTCCTGGCACTGAACCATATTCACTTGTTGATTGATCGATTTTTATTTTTAAATAAAACCAAGAAGAAAGTAATATTGTATTATCACGATGTGAAACAATCATGAAACTCATAAACAATAAAAGGCAATATAAATAAATAGCACACATTTTTTAAATATTTATTACACAAAAATTAATTCTAAACTAAATATTACTCTACTTATCACTAGATCACACTAAATTCTTAGACCTAATTTTGACATGTTGCAGCAATTGTAATGCTTGAGGTGGACATCGTAACCATAGTTCATTCAAGTTTTGGATTGTTTTGATTTTCTAAAAATTATAATTTGGTTGATAAAAATTCTTAAATAAATAAAATCTGTATATTAACCTATTTTATAATATATAATCATTTATCAATATATTGTAATTGAATGGTTATCATTGATTGAAACATAAGTAGGATCAGAATAATACTAGGTTGAATGAACATTGATTTTCAATATCCAAAGTTATTTAGTGTACAAATGTATCACTTTAAGAAGATGTTGCCATATGCTAATCTTGTAAACTTGAAGTAGGAAGAATCAGCACGTATTTATTATTAAATACAACATTTGAACAATAATATAATATCAAGAAGGAAATTCAAAGGTTTTAACACGAACAACGTTGGACGAATTTGATGGGATTAAACTTTGTTACGATAGGTTTAGTTACAAATAATCCTCAAAGGAAACTTGTTTATTGTGTAGTTTTGATTATTACTTTGTCTGTTATTTGATAAAAAAATTGACAAACACTAAGACGTTGTTCTGCAAACTGGTATTTGTTAACATCAACATGCTTTTAAAGGGATTTGCAATCTTCAAAAAGAAGATTTTTCTGAAGAAGTTGCATAGGCTTACGCTTATAAGGAAAAATAACGTTTGCATTGGAATCTTCGAAGAAAAATTATTGTTCACTTTGGTTTCCGTAATGGATGGGAAATACTGTTTACATTTGAATATTTGAAGGAAAATTGTGCTCGCGTTGGAATATTTGAAAGAAATTACTGTCGCGTAGCCATCTTCGAAGGTTGTGTCACAACTCAAGAATCTATTGAGGCCAATGTCTCGATGACCAATGGGAGCTAGAGAATGTGACAGTGGGCGATCTGAATATAGTACAGGCAAAATAGATT
This sequence comes from Macrosteles quadrilineatus, assembly GCF_028750875.1. NCBI lineage: Eukaryota > Metazoa > Arthropoda > Insecta > Hemiptera > Cicadellidae > Macrosteles > Macrosteles quadrilineatus. The sequence continues at coordinate 203,971,851 of NW_026542595.1, forward strand.
AAAATTCACCAAAAAAACAAAAAAATTAGTTCAGGGATGAAATTTTGGTTTTACCTTCGTTTTACCAATAGAAGTCAAGACCCGATGAGTCCCTAACAGTCCCGATGGGGGAACATAGTTTTTAGGGGGTGGGGAGGGGGAATTTTGATATAATTCATTATTCACGATTTGAAGTCATTTAGGAAGTCGTTTTTAAGGTTTGTATACACGGTGAATCGATAGGAACCATATTTAGGTCGATAGAACCACCGCCATAAGAGATTTAGCATATTGGTACATGTTTAGTTGTTATTTTTTCTAGGAGGGGTAGGGGGAATTTTTAATATTTTATGATTTTTGACTTATGACTTGTTGGGTGTCGGTTACAATGTATTTCTACATGCCAAATAGAATGGAACCACTATTTTGTCGATATAACTACATTATTAACAGATTTGGAGTGCTATCTGACTGAAATAAAATAAATGTTTGTGCACAAAATTAATTATTTAAAATTTAAACATAAAAATTAAAAATATTATCCAAACATCAAGTATTATTTGAATGAGTTTATTTTTACAATAAATTCTATTTTCCCTATTTTAAAAAATACCCTCGCCGCAGCAAACCTGCAGACCAGGTGAATTTCCATTTATCTGGCAGGATTTCTACTAAAATTTGTCCTTGAAACTGTCAGATTTATTTCCTATTTTAATAACATTACTTTTAATTAATAATTAGGTTTGCTGCTACAGGGATGTAATGGGGGTTGTTTTTATTAAAATGTTGATAGCTTAGTATGCAATAAACAAAATTGCCAAGTTTGGTTTAAATATATCCAAAAACAAGTTTATTTATCTACAACAGTTTATTTATTTTCCATTAGAATAACATGGGAATTTTTAATTTAATTTTTTTTAATTATCTCCTTAACCGTTAGGCGTACAACAAGGCATATACTAAATTATTAAATCTTTTAAGCTCTAGTAAGTGGTTTGGAAAGAAATTGTGAAATTCTTTGTTGGTGGGGTCAAAAATGGGAAAACCCAATTTTCTCCCCACAAAAGTCTCCATAAACCCATATAATATATATACATAATACATTATAATATATTGACATTAAGTCAGGGTTTAAACCATGTTTTATGATTTAAAGTTCAAGTAAATATCTATTAACCTTTGCGTAGCCCCTACAAAGTTTGTATATATGTTTTATATGTTTTGTACATATGTATACTGTTTTTATATCCTTCAGCAAGTCAAAGGAATACATTCTAAGTTACAACGAGGTTTTTAGCGAATTTCCCATATAGGGAATAAGCTATTGCCGTAGGTCTCATGGTAAGACTTAGACCCGTGACCAATTTACATTTTTGTTTTGAGGTCCCTAGAACTCAAAAACACCATCCTTTCAAATTCATATACATATGTGTCCGTTTAGCGTGATAACTCGAGCACAAATTATCCGATTTTGATGTAATTTGGTACAAACGTGTAAACCTAAATTTATTCAAACAAGTTTGCGAACCAGCATGATTGGACTATGGGAACAGGGGTTTATGGGGATTTTTATGGGGAGAAAATTGGGTTTTCCCATTTTGACCTCATCAACAAAGAATTTCACAATTTCTTTCCAAACCACTTTCTAGAGCTTAAAAGATTAAATAGTTTAGTATATGCCTGGTTGTACGCCTAACGGTTCAAATCAAATCAAATCAAATTATCTTTATTCACTTTATACATTTTAAATACATGAATAAATGTTTTGTGTTTGGTCAACGCATACAACTTAATCTAAAAGACTTAACCATACAATTTTACAATTATTTTAGAATGTGTAGCTAATCTATATATTAATTTGAAACTGTTTTTCTTTGTCATAGCTATTTTGAGAGAACGGCTGGGCGTAGAAACTCGGTAGGGGTGTCTAAAGAAAGGTCTTGGTCTGTAGATGAGCCATCAAAAGAGAAACGTGGTAAATTCCCTAGGGGCTCTGCCCCAGTGGCCTTTAAAGTCCCATCCCATGTTATTCTTATGGAGGAAAACGGGGTTTTTGTCACATCTAATTTGAGAGAACGGCTGGGTGTAGAAACTTGGTAGGGGTGTCTAAAGAAAGGTATTGGTCTGTAAGTGAGCCCTCAAAAGAGAAACGAGGTAAATTTCCTTGGGACTCTGCCCCAGAGGCCTTTAAAGTTCACTCAGCAATTTTGTTTACATTACGACCATATGGATAATTTTACACTACTTTTAATGAACCAGCTGTTAATATTAAAATTGTATTCAAAGGTCTACTGAAACTGTCAAAATTAAATGTTTACATTATTATTTATTATTTTAAATTGATTCTCCACTGCATGGCAAGTTTTTTATAGTTTCAACAAAATTATGAATTTATGATACGTTTTAAATGTTGTGATCAAAAATATATGCTTTATTGCTCTTAGAAAATTTTAAATTATAAAATAAGTGTGACATATCAATTTTAAACGAACATAATTATTCCTTATCGGGTTAGCTTATATATATTGTAAGGTTGGCACTTGCCTTTTTTTGCCTACTTTCAATTACCATTTATTTTTTAATTCAAGAAAGAACACCAGAAATTCATTTATTGGTATAAAGGTTTTTGACAATCGGGTTAAAAATTATGTCATAGATGAGTACGTTGAGGATGAGAGCTGTGTTCAAGTTTTGGAATAGACTAACTGCGGAGTATGTTTCATCTATGGTTTTGGTGAAGTAGGTGAACTAATGTCAATTCAGGTATTAAAAAAAAAAATGTGTACAGGGTTTTTACTTTGCTGTACACATGTAACAACGCATCTAAACCTCACTACATACAAAGCATTCGGAAACGCAACAGTGTCATCACATCTAATCGCATTTGCATAATTTGTTACCAAGGCTGGACTAGAGGTTATGGATTTGGTTCCGCAAATGTTCAAGATTTGTGATCAAATTTCCTACAATTATGGTTCATTCCATCCACGAAATACATGCACAGCTTTATGTTATCGATCTGGCCAAGGCGAAACTATCCCGAACTATAAGTTAATGAATTATCAAGTAAGAACAGGATGATTAAATACATGGGTCGATGTGGCAAGAGAAGGAATTAAAATTGCTTAGATCGAAGTAAGAATCTTACTGCTTTCTAGATAATCAGATATTTTTATCAAATAAAAAAAAAACTGATTTAATATGCTGATAAAATTCTGTATTTTTATGACCAAAGATGAAGATTTACTTATAAATCCGGATACAATCTGAATGATTTTCCTAAAGCAGATTGAATTAGTTGTTAGTAATAAATATTGACTCTTTCGGTTACATGATAGACTAATTATATGAACTCATTCTCCCATATAGTGAAAGTGGTTTTGACATGAAACAAACTCATGAACAAACCATTTTATAAGACTCCTAAAAAACCTTTTGGGCAACCTAAAGCCGATAAAACGGTAGGAAATATTGTGTTAAACGAATTCATCAATCACGGTTTTTAGGGAACACAATCGTCATACTTATTATTATGCTTATCCTCCCTTCATTTAACTAAGATTTTAATGACTTCACTCTATCTATCGCAGTTAGCTGAATTTACATAAAACCTCAAGATTAACCGTCGATTTCGACGGGGTTCTACTAGTTCATTTTTGATTTAGAAACTCATCTATACTATAAGGAGCCAGATTAATTAAGAATGATTTTAATTTCTTTAAAAAATTGGGTTTGTTTTGATATCTTTTTAGTAAGGCAGGCAAACTTCTTATGAATAAATTGTCGATATACGAAGGTTTCATTTTTGAAAGTTTCAGCCGATGATGACTTTTTACAGTAAGATTTTTCCACCTTGTGTTGTATTTATTGGATACTTCAGTGTTTTTATCTTTATAAACATGCTGAATAGTTTTAAAAATATACAAACCATACACTGTAAAAATTTTCATTCCATCATTACATTGTAAAAAAGTACTTTAATTTTTTTATTAAATGAGTTTCTTTTTATTTACGTTTCTTTTATTTACTTTCCGTAAAAATTAAAGCAATTTTTCACCGTCTTCTTATCCTTAAGGATTCTTATCCTTTAAGGTTAAGGAGGTAATTAAAAAAATTTAAATTTAAAATTCCCATGTTATTCTAATGGAAAATAAATAAACTGTTGTAGTTCGCTTGTTTGTGGATATATTTAAACCAAACTTGGCAATTTTGTTTATTTTTTACTAAGCTATCAACATTTCAATAAAAACAACCCATATTACCTCACCTCTAGCAGCAAACCTAATGACTCATTAAAATTAATGTTATTTAAATAGAAAATAAATAGTAATCCTGTCAGGTAAATAAAAATTTGCTTGGTCTGCAGGTTTGCTGTGAGGGGGTATTTAATTATAATAGGAAAAATTAAATGTATTGTAAAAATAAACTCATTCAATTAATACTTGATGTTACAGTAAGTTAATTGTTTTATTTTTTATGTTTAAATATTAAATAATTAATTTTGTGCACAAACACTTATTTTATTTCAGATAGCACTCCAAATCTGTTAATAATGTAGTTATATCGACAAAATAGTGTGGTTCCATTCTATTTGGCACGTAGAAATCCATTGAAAACGTCACCCAACAAGTCATAAGTCGAAAATCATAAATTATTAAAAATTCCCCCTACCCCTCCTAGAAAAAATGACAACTAAACATGTACCAATATGCTAAATCTCTTATGGAGGTGGTTCTATCGACCTAAATATGGTTCCTATCGATTCACCGTGTAAACAAACCATAAAAACGACTTCCTAAATGACTTCAAATCGTGAATAATGAATTATTTCAAAATTACTCCTCCCCACCCCCTAAAAACTATGTTCCCCCATCGGGACTGTTAGGGACTCATCGGATCTTGACTTCTATTGGTAAAACGAAGTTAAAACCAAAGTTTCATCCATGAACTAATTTTTTCATTTTTATTTACTATTTTTCCTGTACTAATACAAGGATTGGGAAACACGCCTCTTCACAGCTGACGGAGGTCAAAACAATGTCTCACTCTGGAGAAACAAACAGTTTGACATAAATGTCATCGGTTTCTCAAAATTAAAAACATCAATTACAGGAAGATTTGAAGTTGACAGCGCTATTGCGGAAAATAGATTGACGAAATGGTTTATCCGACCTGATCTAAGTATAGCGTTGACAAAGATTTAGTTTTAGATGTTTTCCTGACCCATAAGAAAAAAGTGTAAAAGTGGAAGGCACAAATAAACAACATTTATTAACCTAATCTATGTACAACCTTACAATGAATACTAATTTAATTATTTAGTAAAATAAATTATTAGTGAATACTTTTAATCTCCATTTCATTTCGGAGACGTATATACAACTAACTGGATCACAGTTTCATGTAACAGTAATATGACACTAGAATCGACCAGGTCGACGTGGTATGTGTATTCGATGTTCTTGGTCATGCTTTTAAGGTGAACCGAACTGATAAGTAATTCAGCCATGGACTCGTGATTTTTCGATAATTTAAGTAATTGTGATTTAAAGAATTCATCTATCTGAATGTAATAATTCAATCCAAACTTAAGGTTGGAATAGTTTCTGGAAGGAACTCTAAATAACAGCAAACAAAAATAAATAGGTTTTCAATTATTTCCATGACACTATTAAAATAGAAAATGTCCATTGGTCTGTAAAGTTAAATTTGTAACCGTAAACGCTCACTGCAATGCAAAAAGTGCATGATACAGAATCGACCATCCTAGACAATTTAAAACCTAGGGTCGTATGGAGTTGAGTCGAATCCGACGTATCGGTTGTTCTTCCTGTGCACGAAGCCTGTCCCAGGGGCGGAGTTGTAGTAGATGACCCTCCGGATGCCGAAGGGGTCGATGTAGCCGAAGCTGCCGGCGCGCTTCTCTCCGGGGAGTGTCTCTTCCTCGTGGTAGTGCCTGGGGAGGTAGTACCGGAATCCATCATGGGTCATGGAGACGCCATCGTACGGAGAGACCTGATCTCGTCCCGAAGAGTACCGCTGGGCACCGACCGTGTCGTAGACTCTCCTGGAGGCAGAGGGGTAGATGGAGTTGGGGTCGAAGTATGGTCTGAACGTCTGGGGTCTAATTGGAGCTGGAGTCGGAGTCGGGGTAGTCGCTTCATAATAAGGCTCAGGAGTACTAGAAGGATAAGAAGAATAGTACGAGTTAGGTGTGATGTACACTTCCTTCACATACGGTGCAGGAGTCGACGAAGGATACTCTTTGTTCTGCTTCAAATAGTCACTGAGCGATATAGGAGCTACTGTGGAGGAAGAGTAGTCCAAAGAGTTGGACACGAGTTCAGGACGGTAAGTGGAAGACACGTAAGGCTTAGGCTTCTCGTATATCTTCGCGTTCTCGACTCCAACTCCTCCTTGACTGGGTACTTTCTTGGCAGCGGACACAGCGTCGCCAATGGGTGTGTCGACTCCAACAAGAACCTTCTTGGTGCGGACTATGCGGTAGCCCTTGCTGTCGGCTATGTAGTCCCGGAGCCTAAGGTAACCGTTGGAGTCTACCCATCCGTACGATCCAACCACGGTGCCATCCTCCAACCTCTTCTCCTTGCGGTACTGGCCGCTGAGGGTTTGGTACTTGAAGTATCTCTCGGGTCCTTCATCAGTCTGGATGTGGTATTGCGTGTTAGGTGACGTGTCCCATCCTCCTATCTTAGCACTGGCCACTCCCAACACCACGACCTGAAACAGATGCAAGAAATTTGAAATTGATGGGTTTTGATACCTTGAAAGAAGAAATCGGAAGATTTTAAAGTGGATGACACATTGGCTACGTCAGAACAGCACTGCAGACCCTGTAGATTTATAATCATTGTTCGCCATTCCAATGTAAATTGTGCAAATGATATTTGATCCTTACTAAGGGATTTGAAATATGTGAATCAATAACTATTCTAAGCCTTTCAAAACAGTCCAATTAATCCAGCATTTACATCTCATTAAAGATTGGAACACGTCATCGATCAAACCCCCAGTTGAACTTGTTTATCACCTCAGGTCTTTGACATAAAGGATGGACGACGTCATTTCAAGGCTGACGGCTGCCCACTCTACCCTGCCCTAGCCCTAACTTGGAGGCACACGCGCGAAACTGCCAACTTGCTATTGGCCAGCCCAGCCTTGGCACTGTAATGTTCCATTGTCCCAACAAACAATTAACTGGCGAGTTTTGTCCGGGTGACACTTGAGTCGCCAACGTTTATAGGTTTGAGGTTTATTTGTATCTTGGAAGTCCATCTTTCATATTTAGTCGCAGGCTCATGCCCATGTGTCTGTGTGTACATCTGCAGAAAATGTAGTCAATTATTTTCACTGACGAATCTCTGTCATAACTACTTATGTATTACAAAGTTTCCTATAGTGCATTAAATCATGATAAGCCTTTGTTCAGGTGTGGTGAAGGTCATGTACTAGGTGTTAAGGTACAATGGAAGTCAGTTTAAAAGGTGCACAACAAAGTGCTTTGCGACAGACAACTCAGCAAGACACTAGTCTTTAAAAATTTATGGAGGCCAATGAACACCCTTTTCCCTATAAGTAGTAAGTAGCATAATGAAAAAGGTGGACTGTATACCAAGTAGTACTTGGTACTGAGCACGTTACTTGATGGGAACTTTTAATGCAAACGATTTATGTATGGAAATCTTAACAGTCCTTAAAATTATCTGTGTTTTAACCATTGACTTCTTGATGCTGAAGAAGACCTACTATCTATTTGGACCATTTGTGACAATTTTTATTTAATACTACATAGTTCGATGTACCTCTCACGGGATGTGCTTCTTTAAAATTAATTTGCTCTCTTAACATTAGATACTATGATAGTTACTTTGTCTTTAATATAGCCTACAATAAATTGTCCTTTCGCTTTAGATTGGTTACGGTTGGCAAATTCAACTACAATGAGTAATTTATATCAACACCTAGACATTTATGTTTAGTTAAGGTGCGTTTATTTTGTTCTCAAACTGGTTAAAGATTTCTTAGTGTCTACCGGTGCCCAGTTTATGCATGAAAGAAAATCAAACTTCTTTAAGGGAAAGGGGTCTAAACCTCTCAAATTTTTGAATATATACCAAGAACAAATCCGTCCCTCTCATATTGGAGTTGACGACGCTAGTTGATAACACAGCAAAAAATGGGAACCATGTTCATTTAAAACAAGAAACAGCTACATACGACTACTTCTATCAACAATCAAAGCATAAACTTCTTAACATATCACAACCAGTCCTGTTTTCAACAATCACACGTCTTCTCTTCAAAGAAGAAAGACAGCCTTGTATAAAGTTACGGTACCCTTCGCCATACAGCCTTCAGTATGAGATAGTGGAAGATACACCTACAGTAGACCTCCAGTCTCGGCCTGGGCGCCGTCCCAGCTCCAGCCGCGACCTCCCACGACCCGCGACCCGCGAGGGAGTGGTCAGTGGTGGGAGTCCTAGGTTGACCTACATCTAGAGGCCGCTAGAAGTGCAAGGAAATGGAGTAAAGGCAACAAGGACAATGGAGGAGAGCACTCAAACTAAGCTACATGTATATGAGGAGTTTATTGGAAACGTGCTTTGAAAATATGATCCGCAAATTAAAATTAATGTTAGTTTTTACTTGGTATTGACCTATACTTGTATAAAATAAAGATGAAATTACATAAAGTGATTTTTTTAAATATTACATGATTGAGGGAAATATAATTAAATTATTAATTGTATTATTAAAATTTTGTATGGACTTAATTTTTTAACCAAAGGTCCATACCCCAATGCCAAGCACTTTCAACCTTAACAGCTGGTAGTTAACGTCTAATTTCCCCCAAGGAGACCGGAGACTTGAGTGGTGGGTCACACCGATGCCGCTTGAGGCTGGTTTAACCACCTTTGTCCGGTGTAGACAGGAGCATAAAGACAGACAGGTCAAGAAACCTACACAATACTCGGGTATTATTGATAGGCCTGATGTTAATTACTAAATAATTCATTCCATCATGACAGGTTGATAGGTCGGCGTCGACAGAGGGTTTTGTGGCCTTTTTAGTGTCTTAAGATTGATCGTTTTGACTTTTTAAGTACGAGAGCCTTGTATTAGATTAATTAAAATACATTATCTTATTATTTTTTCCACATATCTAGTAAGAGCATATTTACTACCGAATGGTAATAATTGTTGAATTGTTTCTGTTGACGTAATACATCGTTATTCCAGTCAAATTTACCAAAACTGTTTGTACTATTACGGGTTTTTCGTTGTTTCTTTTTTTACTTTGTACTATCTATGACTTTAAACTAATTTTTAAAAAACGTGTTATATGCAAAGATTTTAATGAGGTATACAAATTGCTTCATAAAACTTAGTATTTCAATTGTAATACTCAATCTTAAATGGGTTACTCCATCTTCACTACTTCTTCAACACGAAATACCATAAAACCTCAATAAACCAATAAACTCTAAATATTTTGTAACATATTTCCATTTATGACGTCACGCAGGGAACTAGAACTCACGAGGTTCAAATTAAAACCCGAAGAACGACGTTTCTAATACCGTTTCACAAACCGTTTCGAGAAGTCATAAAGATACAATCGGCCGTCAACAAAGGGGAGTTGCCTAGCAACTGATCAGCCTGAGAAGTCGTTGATGTTACGCTGATGCAACTTATTGTCTTCGAGAGGAAACATCTCGCCAACTCTGAGCAGGAAGTGTAACGTATAACGCGTTGGGAGCGACTCGCATTCACATGTTCAGTTACACAACCGTGATGAGCGGCGTTGTCACGGTTATAAGTCGAGAAGTAATCGTTGCAACTGATTCCAAATTTGACTTGCTGACCAGTCTTGACAAATATGGTCGGAGGAATCTTCTTTCTAATTGGTGAAAGTTTTCCGAATGATAAGTAACGCTGGAAATTAAAATTTCAAACAGTGGAATTCATTGAGTAACGTTGGTCCTTCGAGCCGGATAAAGGGACAGTGACGTCACCTTGGTACGTTGCATCATAACGCTTAGCTGAGGCTGTCTCGTGTCTCGTACCTCATACCAGCCTCTCGCAACTAGATAACCACCCAGGTTGGGACACTCAATGGAATCCAGCTCTTGACATTGGCGGTCTTTGTACTCCACAATGTCTGGAGAGGAAATAGTTTGTTATGGAAATTTGTGTATTTTGCTCTTGGTGGATTGTGGCCAACTTGCTCCTATTGTTTTAATTGGTTTACTTTTTGCAGCAATCATTTTTTATTAATTTATAAAATACAGTTTTAGTTTGCCATTTGCAGGTACTGTACATACAATTACACCAACCTCTATAATCTACGTCAGCCATTGATTCGCTAGCACTACGATATACTAGCACCAGAGATGATGTCATCATCTAGTGTGCGTAGCCGTACACTACACTATCCGTATTACTCTTAAAGTCATTTACATTGCGTCGATGGATTTAAATAAAACACTACTACGAATTAACATATAGAGCACTTGCGTAGCTATCTGGCAACCGACCAACATTTTATTACAACCTGAGATATCCACTTTGGACACTTAAAGGATATTGTAGAAAAACGCAGCAAATATTTTAAATTTTACCTTGAAATATTCTTAGTATTTTGGTACACATTTCGCAAACCAATATGAATTCTCAAAATCATATCAGGTCCAAAAAGTACAATAGGTGCATTAACAAACTATAAACAAAATACTGAAAAAATGTACATCAGCTTTAATATTTGAAAGGTATATAAATATTCAGCCAGGTTACACAAAAGTACCCATTTCTGAATCAGATTAAGTAAAGTAATATTACAGTTAGATACTCGTTTATCTTTCAACACACTGGTTCATCTCCCCACTCCCTATTGCTACTCTAGTCTCATGAGATAGCTATGCGGTAGGGAGGTGTCGGTCCTTATACAGGACAGCGTGAGTGGATAGTGGGCGAACAGGGATCTTCGTGCAAAAACTACTTCTTACGTCACTCTATATATGGCAGAGAACATGTAAAACAGGAGTGAGATAATTCTGTGAACTAGATCTTGACTGTGAATAATGTTTCTGGGTGCAGAGGTTGATTTGATGAGATTTGAAAATCTACTAATTTTTTGGAATTCTAGTCTTGAATGTCGTTAATATCCTAATTAACATTAGTTGTCGTACGTATTTTAATTTAGTTATAAGCACTTCATATACAATAAGACAATTAAACGTTACGGTACTTAAATTATAAATAGTCAAAGGCAAGACAACGTCTGCCGGGTTCAGCTAGTTATAGATAAAAGAGTAAATTTAAATTCAATTTCTATCATTATTAGTTGAACTAATGTACTATTTGAATTCACTTTAAACATTAACCACGCACAATGTTGATTTAATTCCAATCTTGAGTCAAATTTACTAATTGCAATTTTTTCAACGTTAAATATGTTTTTATGAAATTAAGAGCAAATTAACTGTACAAAGAATTGACAGAAAAAATTAAATTGTAGCTAATTCAATTACTAAATACTATGTGTACTACATTACTACTGTTAATAAGTATTAAATCAAATTTTCCCAATACGGTATACCCCTCCAAATAGAAACTTTACAAATTTTAAGCAAAATTAAAAAATATTTTTAAAAATAAAATTAGAATTATATAAGATTTTATGAAAGCCGTTCCGAAGTAACAAAGTCTTTTATTGCTAAATACTTTCTAATATAAAACTGTGCTATCGTGGGATTAAAAAACAAAAATTAAAAGTTCAGTAGGTGTCCACTATGAAGTGTGATGTCAGGAAGTGCGACAGCTGATCAACAATGGACGACCTTGGAATCAGCTGTTGCATGCTGATGAGACGCGCCCTTGACTGAGGTTCATTTGCAAACGGTTACCTAACTTTACCAACAGTTCAAGATCAGCTGTTGGTAAATAGTCTTGTTGGAGAATAGCGTCACTGAAAGTAAATCAAGTAAATCAATGAACCCTGTTTTAGCTTCATATTGTAAACCCTATAACGTTTTCACTTCAACGATCACGTGAGAGTAGTTTTTATTCTTAATTCAGTCACAACTAAGTTAATGTATATGAGTAGGAGTATACAGTACCATTCAGTTAAAAGTGTCCCTAGCTATCAAATATTCAAACCAAAATGCTACCTTAAGGTTTTACCCAGGGGAAAATACCTTTCGTTTCATTCAGCCAATATTAAAAGTGGAAGTATCTCTTCAATATCTTGACAAATAATCAATTCAAGTTAAAGTTATCGAATATCTTCTGATTATTTTGTGATTTACCAGTTTACCTCCATCCTTTGAAAATCCGTTACTAACAAAAGATTAATTCTATCAATGCATGTATTTACCACATAACTGGAAACAACACTAACAAATTGCGTGTTAAACACGGAAGATACCTCTATTCTAGACAATATGCTTTGCAAGAATAAAAGGTTTAAATTATTATGAATTGATTGCATTGAAACGTGCGTGTGCGATTTGACGAACGCCCATATCACATCTTCTTGAAACCACAAGAATATTTATCATACAAGAGACGACAGAAATAATCCTCACTGTATGATATGTACATACAATTACTCCAGAAAATCATATACTTTGAAATAATACAATAATATAATTATACAAAGACCTACGAGTTATTCCCCTGTAAATGTGCATGTTCGATTTAATAAATATCTGCAGCCAGGTGCATAAAACCACAACAATATCCCATAGCCGAGATACCACAGAAGGCATCCTTGCTCCACAAAACATATAAGAAACAATAATGGTCCTAAGACGGAACCTTGGCACACTCCATCGGTGATCGGTGACCGGCGAAGTGATGATTCTAGCGCTATCATTACTGTGGTCGGGCGGCGCGCCGTTTTCGGATATGCGGTTGGGCGGCCGCGACGCGACGCGGTTACTCGTGCCGCCTCCGACCTAGTGCCGTCTGCCGTCTCCAGCCCAGTTCAAATCCCTATCCTTTGTCTCCTTCGACCTCCAATTTTTTTACCTTCACCTTTTAACTCGTGCCAACTCCCGACCTTTTGACACCCTATTGACACCTCCATTGTTGCAGAATTTGATGATCCCAGAACTTAGGTCAGAACCTTTCCCCAAGAAAAAGCCAAGAGTTAAGGAATTTTCTTAGGAAATCATAAATATTCTAGGAGCAAGGAATTGTCAGCCACATGTTCTTGTATAAAGGAGGATGGGAAGTACTGAGCATGGTTTTGAAAATGCAAGAAGGTGGAGGAAAATGAACCAGGGGACTATTTGGAAAAAGAATAAAGAAACGAAGAGGAAGAATTTGATCCCGATGATCCTAGTGATTCGGTACTACGTGAAGGTAGAGGGTTGTTGGTGGGTAAATTAAATTGCCCGAATAGGATGAAGGAGAGAAGCTACAAAGAGGAACCATGAATATCGTTCAACATGGTGGTCTGGCACGCCTACGACTTAAGCCAGAGGTTCAGGAGGAATCGTGCTTAGGGCAACCACTTCCTTGCTAACCCCAGCCGAGTTTCAACCCCTATCCAAAATAGCCTTTAACATAGTCATACCAAACGCCTAATTCTATTTAGTGTATTACTTAAAGCCACCTCCAAAGCCTACATCCAACAAACACTAGTTTTCCCAACCCATACCACGCTCTGCCCCAACAAATTAACATTACCAACCCCAATCCAGTTTCATCTGCCTCCTCCAACCTGCATCTACTACTGAGGCACTGGACTCTGCAACTTAAATTAACGCTAATAGCAGACGCACATCTTAATTGTTGCAGAGCGCTGGTTATGGTGGAATTAGAGTGTTGCAAGCTAACAAGTGGCTAATTTGCGGGCTTTCTTACGGTGGATTGCTTAATTTAGTAGTTGAAATTATGAAATGAATTTCACAGTTTTTCAAATTACGCTAAGTAACGTATGTATGTTATTGTAAAGAAAATTCCTGTGGAAGATCAGTGTAAGCAACTAATTTATTCTGTTTGTAGCTTGTATGTTTTTAATTTTGTTTTGTGTTGTATTAATCGAATGTAAAGTACTATGCTTTATTATTTTGTCTCAACACTTCACTTATCAATAACAAATTACACTTTTCCTCTCGAGAACCTTAAAATCACTACTCCAGTAGAGTTGAAGAGTTGGGCTCAACTCCTAAACTGTAAGACATTAAGCTGTTATATTTTAAGCCCTTCAAGATCAAGATAACACTACCATGTCTAAGTGCGGAATATGTTAGTCTTATGAGCATGTAATTGCTAATAACTGGACAACATACATGGCCAAGAGGAGCCCTAGGGTATCCAACAGAGGTCATTAACTTGGGCAAGGAATTGATCGATCTTAGTATGGTGAAGCGAAGTCTTCTAGAAGGACTACCAGAAACATTTAAGTTTCATTGGATACAAAGAGTTCAAGTCACTTTTTCAAACTAAATTATATAATTCCACCGTAGAATTCTTTTGATGTTTATGATAGTAGACAACAAGCTCAAAGTCAATTTGTAATTGATTTACTTGTGATGTATTGTGGTTGGACCATTGGAACACTAACCTAATTGCTTTCTGTCGAATATCAAGGCCAATCTATTACAGAACACTTCCAAAGAGAAATATCCTTGGCATATTGCCCTCTGAAGATCTCAAGGCTTCTTCCAATCATGTACCACTGATTTTTAGGCTATAACCAATTAATTAGAAATAAACGGTATCAGCATTCTGACACATACTTTCTCCCATAAGTTTGTCAACAACCTTTATCATGTGTAAGCGGTGAAAGTAAATATACGGAAATGTAATTCGTACGATTTTGTTCAGAATTCAAAGGACTACATACAAATTTTTTTCAAAATCGTTCGGGCCATTTTTGTGAAAATCTGATTTTTCCGTTATTTTATAGGGTTTTTATGGGGAAATAACATAATTGTGAACCATAATTTTTACAGAAATGGGATTTGTACCATTTTGTTCAGAATATTAAGGACTATAACATACAAATTTTTTATCAAAATCGTTCGGGCCGTTTTTGGGAAAATCCTATTTTTCTGTTATTTTATGGGGTTTTATGGGAAAATTCCCATTAAAAATTAAATTTTTTTAAAAATGAAAAAACTATCAAAACTTTAAGGACCATAACATACTATGTTAAAATAAAACCGGATTTTTTTCTAAAATCCTATTTTTCGTTATTTTATTGGGTTTTATGGGAAAATAACATAATTTACCATAACTTTTGAACCGTAATTTTTACAGAAATGGGATTTGTACCATTTTGTTCAGAATTTAAAGGGCTACAACATACTAAATTTTTATCAAAATCGTTCGGGCCATTTTCGAGAAAATCCGATTTTTCAGGTTTTTTATGGGTTTTTATGGGAAAATCCCCATTAAAAATCTAAATTTCAAAAAAATGAAAAAAACGCCTGGAGATACCATGGATTAGAACCTACATACCAAATTTCATCGAAATCGGACCACAGGTGTAGTCCCTAGCTCTGTACACATCCAGACACACAGACACACACACAGACACACACACACACACACACACACACACACACACACACACACAGACATCACTTCGAAAACCACTTTTTTGGGTCCAGGGGGACCCAAAACGAATATATCCACTCAAAACTCAAACTCGAAAATTTTGACGAAAACAATACTTTCTCCATATACTATGGTATAGGGGGAGAAAGTAAAAATTATCGGTCAGATCATTACATGTCTTGTACAAAAGTTGCGTTTTCTTGATCGTAGTTGCATGTCACCGTAAAGATTTACTAAAAAATACTACTTCAGTTATAACATTATCTAACCAAAATACAGTAATACCCTAGTTGTTGTTACTTTAAGTATTGTTTCAACCGAAAGGCAGTAAATAGGAGTTTTCTATTTCAAAAGTTTGTACAATCAGAAATAAAAATATTCTCCAATTAAATAATGTCATATTGGAAGTAGAAATCACCAAAATATGTAACTTTTAACAACACTAGGCAACTGATAAACATATTTCTCCTCAAAGTTCGAAATAAAAAATAGCCTTGTCCTTTCGATAGAACAAAAAAACTTAATTCGAATAGCGGGACTGCAAAGAGTAAAAAGAGGAAAGAATGCAAAACAAAATCAGAGCAGGTGACTAGTTCACCTTTAGACTGCATCCTTATCAAGACCTTGAAGAAGACGTGCAGTTGGGTAAAATTGATATAAACACGTTCCTTCATCAATTCACGTTCTACATCCACCGTCGTTTATCTATAAGGTCTAAAATAATTTGGAATAAATAGTAAAATTTAATTTTTACTAATCATGTTCATTAATGAGAATTAGGAAGGGTCAATTACGGGTTTGGGAAGACCAAATAGGAATTAGAATTAATAAAATAGTTAAATCCTCTTATGACCACTAGACTGGAAGCTAGAAGCTATTTTGTCTTTTCTAGTCCTACGAAAAGATCAACCTAAGCTCACTAGATCACAAAAAAGCACCACTAGCTAATATAGCGTTATGTGGGTTCCCATTTTGGTCGGGGTTTTATTCAAAGGACTTAATTGTAGAAAGTTTATCTTTTAATGGCTTAAATATTATTGTATGAATTTTATTTTACTTAAGTTTGGGTTTAACAGTATTTTATAGACTCCGCTTATTTTATTATACGATTATTACTAAATTTAATTATTTGAGTTTTTTGGATATTAGAGAAAATATTAATATAATGAAATATAGAGTTATATTTTTGTTCAAACTAATTCAAAATATGTAGATTGTTTAAGAGGATACGGTATACGTAGAATCTAAAAAGTTCACAACTTCAATTTATCTAGAAGAATCTGATTTAGACGGAACAGCTTTTGTAACAACCACAAGCATTTTGAACGTAATCCTCCTAGAGCAAATCTCCCGCTTCCTCTCCATCCCGAACCTCTTGACGCGAGGATGTCCCGATGACTCAGGGACTACGCCCACGTCGACGTCGACCTTGAGTGTAGCATCTTCACTTTCTCCTGGGCGCCGATACTTTATGCTAATGTCTGCCGTAGGAGCTTACCGACATTGTTGGGCTAACAATGTTGCAAGTTACTTTATGGTTGACGAGATAGTTTATTTTGTCAGTGGGGAATTTCTTTTGTCTTCTTCAATGGATTGTCAAATCTTTGAGGAATTCGTTCATCGCAAGAAGGCGTCTATGAATATAGTTTGCTCTAGAGTCTCGTTTTTACAGCATATAAAACTGATTGGTATGATTTCGTGTTTGATGAAAGGCAGCATATATTGCTTTGTTTTTATGTGAAAAGTAAGAAAAAAGTTTTTCAGAGTAGGATATTTTGAGTTGACATCCAAAAGTGTGTTCAACCGCATTAGAAATATTATTGTTAAAGAGCCGTATACAAAATGTATAATTTTCTGGTTTATCTGAACCTTAAACGATAAAATAATTTGTTTTAAAAGTTAAATTGTCATATTTTTTTGCTAAACATTCCTTCATTATTTACTAAATATGCCATTTAATTACTGTACATTTTTATGTGATTTCTTTAAAGTTGTTGTAATAGAATTATACGCTTTTCAATCAAATTGTTTAACAGATTATGGTTAGTTAGAGAATTTTAACTGAGTGAAACCGAGTTATGGCGAATATAAGGACAAACATAATCGTGATGTAATTACAGGAGTACGTAGAACCCCATCACTCAAAATACTTAAATCTTCCTGATCATAAATGTACTTAGATGTACAGTATTTTAGAACTCTTTATAATGAGGACGAAATATATTTCAACCAAACAAGCAATTCTGGACATTTCGTAACACGTCTAATTGCAACAGACTTTCACCCAATCAACGATGTCATGCTCGTCTCCAATGCCATATATTTTCGTTTCTTCAATGGAACTCCAAAAATTCTACATGGAAATATTAAAATAATTGACGATATGACATTCACAAATTCGCAATTCTTGCACAATTATCGTTGTTACGTATCGTTCCTAAATTGACCGAGGAGTTGTTTCTCACGGGATTAATTACTTTGTTGACCGCAATGTGCAGAATGTTAACTTATTTATCTTCCTCAAAACTAGAAAGTTAGAGTTTCCTCATTAGGTCTGGAAATACTACACTTTCACTGGCTTTGGCACCAAATTATGAGAATTTGATGAATTAAATTTCCTGGTGAATGTTTAGGAGGAATGTTAATGTTACTGAAATCATCATCAAACTCTTCAAAATTAAAGATCAAATATGAAATAATTTTGGGAAAAAATATACTTGCACATTTATTTGATTTAAAGACTATAAATGGAGTGATGTATTTCGACCCTTATACCTCAACATGCTAAGAAAGTTATATTCCCACCCAATTTCAACGATGTTCTTGCTTTTGTACAACACTTTCTTCTTATTTAACCTTTCTTTTTTATATCGCGTAAAACGTTTTAAAATCATAACATTTACTTTTCCATAGGCAAAAGACAAACGTTACATCATTTTTGTACTAACACTTAATAAAAGGTGTGTTTTAGATTGAATGAATAAAACCATTATAAACGAAATTACCTTTAGTTAGGCTTTATTGAACATAGAATCTAGCATGATATAGAACTAACAATATGAAACAAACTAACATCATAGTAAACAAAAACAACTTCTAAACATTTGAACAGATGTTACAATGTACAGATAGAAAGGAATTATATGACAAGGTGGTATTTTCGTTTTCATATTATTAGTTGATAAGGCATCTTTTATTAAAATAAAATACATTTTCTCTACCACTTATGAATAATAAATAATGGATTGTTTTACAATCCTAAGATTTCTAGTCGTCTTAAAAATAAAAATTGCAACGAACAACTAAAATTTCAACCCTTAAAAAAACTTTGATACACATTAAAGTTACTTATTACCATCCACTATATAAAATCAACCTTTTAATCAGTTATATAATGCCTTAGAAACGATGGTAAAGAACTCCAGCCTTCCTGTCGTTAAAACTATGTACTGTACACGAATCGCATTGATATAGTACATTGAATTGTCGCTACATGGTACAGAGGTTATGTATACTTTGGCCTGTCGCATGATTGTATCTGATAAATATATGTTATAGAACTTAAAAGGACTGTTTGGTTGCATGAAATAGAGAAGATAGTATAGAACTTGGCGTTGTTGCACCATCAAGTACCACTCCCAAGACCTTGGTTGCCAACAGGCGATGTAAGACTGTTAAATATACATAAGATTCCATAATTTTCAGATATTATTTCTTTGAAGTCTACTGATTGGTTTTTTTAATATAAAATGGAGAGTAACTCGTCTAGATAAAAAGAGATTAGTGTAAGGATCTTTTTATTTTTCCTTTTGGTTTGATTTATAAAAGCAAATTTTCGGTAAGGCTGTTTATGTTTTGTAATGTCCCATTAGTGGTAATCGCACTCGATAAATTAGGAAGAGGATTTTAATGATTCATTGTGTTCAAATATTTACCTACTAGGGCCTACATAACTAGAGTTAGTTAAGATTTGATCAATTTTAGAAAATATACTGGCATGAATACTATTCCTTCCGGAATGCACATAGTATAAATTTAACCAGAGGTAGGAATTTTGGTAGTTGTTATCATGATGACATTAAATTAGAGAAGTAATGATTGATTGCTTCATAATTGAGGGAGATTTGCTAATCTCTCAAATAAAAATATTAAAGCTGTAGAATTGTTCTCTAAAACTGTGTTATTTTTATTATTGTATTTATTTGTTATTATTGTTTGTTATTGTTTTATTTGTTGTTAAGTATGTTCTCATTAACGTTTGAATTTTCAAATTTTTGCAAAACTAAAACAATTAAATTTTTAAATTACAGTTTTATAATTTAATAACAAAATTGTGCCAAAGTTATTAGAGATGTAAATTGTATAGATAAAATGAAGATAAATTAAAAATTTATTTTGAATAGTTATGACACTAAATTTTATAAAAATAGTTCAACCATCCTATAATTTGTGACTTAAATGTTTGGAGATTGTGGTATTGGTAATAGGTTTACGCATAGGCATAGAAAAGCAAGGAACTTAACTTACTTCTCTATGGCATAGATTAAATGTACTCAGTACCATACTAACTCTCGTGCCTGACTGGATATAGAAAGTTATTATCATTGTTGACTGATGGGACGCAACAGATCGTATATTACCCCAAGTATGAATTGATACGGAGTGTGGAATGGTCTGAAATTCCCTGACACATTCATTGTTATTGCTATTGTTATTGTTGTTATTGTTATCAGCTGTTTCTTTAGTCATCAACAATTCTTAAAAGCCGAATAATTAAGAACAGCTGGACACATTTACAAACAATCATAACTGTGCTAATATCATATTATATTGTTTAGGCTCATTTAATATTGTGAGTTCTCAGCAACACCTCTAGATCAAATTGTGAAAGAAACTAAAATGAATTCGAGACCGTAACCTTTTGTCAAACTGGACTCCCTTTGTCCCAACGTTGACCGGTCGACCAGTTCCTTGTGTTGCGACATTATCTTGACATGGACAGATGCTTGTAAATAAACATTTATAGACCGATATCAGATGTTTGTTGGAGCGTGGGTCGGTCACTCTCCCACCCTCTCGGCGTGGGTCTTCAGACACCTGGGGACGACGTAGGAGGCATCCGGGAGTCGACGGCGACAAGGAGTCCAAAGTCCGGAGTATTAGACAGAGTCTGACTTTGAGGTTTTGCTGTCGAAATTCAATATTATTCATAAAAATTATGTGTAAATGATTTAAAAATTGTATTAAAAATTCTTTACTTCACAAATTTATAATTTTAAAAGTTTGAAAATGGTTCAAAATCCGCTAAAATATATCAAACATTTAACAGTGCAATGGTCCCTAACAGTAAATTAAGTTCTTCATTAAATTTTTTTCGACTTATCATTTATTGTGGTAGGGAAAAAATGTATAAGGTAGCATGTAGCATTGTACGAATTTGTACTTCTACAATACACCTATTATATAATCTTAGTAAAACTTGTTTTGAAAACATCGTTAATTGGTGAGCAGTGTTGTCAATAGTGTGTTAAACAAGTTCTTTACATTCTTTGTTGATTATACCGTCGGCACGTGGTTGTAGCTTGTTGTCAATAGTTAATATTGTTCTTAAATTGTATTTAGAACCTATACTTCATCTTGTAAACATTGAATTGTGATACATACCATATACAGTGCGAAATAATGACATTACTGTAACCCTTATAATTAATACCCGTATACCATTGTGTAATGATGTTGGCGTATAATATTTGTGTCGTATGGAAATCCCTCTAGTATATAATGGTTCATGTGCGTGAATTAGCTAACATATATCATGTTAAGCTCTCTCGCTCGGCAAGCAGATAAATTATGAAGATTGGAATAACGATTTAATTTAATGAGAGTGGAGCGATTTTCTAATCGTGTGAAGATTGAAGATGGAAACAGAGATGTATTAATGATGGGAAAATACTATTGGTAAAAAGCGGCGATGGCCAGTATTAAAGGAGATTTTTTACGAATTAAATTGGATTGTTTTTATTGTATTGGTTTTTTGTGAGATCAAATTTTATATTTGTAAAATATGGATGGGTACCTAAATAATGTTTAAGTTCAGCGTTTACTATTTAAAAATGACTGTTATTTTAAGAGAAATTTTACATTTAGGTTATAATTAAGATTTTTAATGCTAAATTAATTAAATACTAGGACTGCTAAGTGGGTACCAATTCAAAAACAATATCTGTTTGTTGCATCTGAAAAGTGTCATTTACAGATTACAAAACAAATACTTGCGAAATCAAAGAGGTCTTCATGCAATAAGTATGATTAAGATTTCCCTTTATAATCAAAGGTAATAAAAATTACTTTTTTTCAATAGTATATTTTAAATTACTAAATAATTTTCTTCTGTATTCAGAGAAACTAGTTTATTTAATAAACAACCTAACATGTCATACAAGAGGTAATAGCACTGTACATTCAAATTTAATGAATTACAGGAAGAGTGTAAGATCTTCTAAAAAGATTAATTCTTTCAAATATATTACTACTTTGGTTGAAAGTTTAAAATCAATCCCTACACATTTCAGCTCCTTCTTTTTGGGTTTTATTTGTTCGCTCACACAACTAAAACTATAGCCTTCTTAAGTAAGTACTTGGCTTATTAAAAGTCCTACAAACATTTAATCTATGATGTTGATTATATAGGCTCAAGTTAGTCAAGTTCCTTGAATCCTAAACAAATAAGTGCAATAATTATTTGTTCAGGATACAAGGAACTTGACTAACTTGTCACTCTAAAAATATAATTATACGATTAAGAGTTTCAACACTTTCAAGTTGATATACATAACCTATAAGAAAAACTCAAGTTTAAAATTTACAGTAATACGCGTGTAAGACTTGTGATGTAACACCGACGAAAAGTTTGTAAACCACTCTTCAAAGACACAGAGAAAGTGGCTCCAATATTTCCATATCCGGTCCTAGGTAAGTGATAATCCGGTCAGGCAAGGAGAAAGGTCAAACAAAAACACCAAGATCGTTAGAATTACTCAATGAACTGAGAAAACACCATATTTGCATGCAAAAATTATTGAAATTTGTATAGGATCGTTTAGTTATTGGTTCATTGGAACATTGCTCATAATTCTTTCATGATTTGAACTGAACCATTCATAGGAATATTAAGGGATTTAATTTAGGGGATGAAATTTTACTAAATACATCAATTAACATTCCAAAATACTGACGAGTTTTATTATTAGCTGCAAGGAATTCCACTTTCCGTCTATTTGTAGGGTAAAAGTGTTATTGTCAAGTAGTGTGTTGAAGTAGGTTCTATTTACGTTGAATATTAATTTGTGTGTGCAATTTATCTAATTTAACTATTTACAGTAGTTTGCGATGAATTTCAGCTTTAACAAAATAAACTTTTAGCTCTAGATAAAAGTCATATATTAAATTGAGGTAAAATTGTAATATTGAACCAATAAGGAACGAAGGTTTAGTTTGACGAAAACTATTGTGCTGATTTGAGCACAAAGATTCATGTTTAAGGGGGTTCAAAAGCATAAAAGTAGGAGTATTATAAAACTAGTATTGTTGTTTTGATACCTCATCTTGAAGCTTTACCGTAATCCTTCTAAAGTTCCCATCTTAAGCTATCTAACTAATATATAAATATTTTTGTATACAATATTTTTAAAGTTGGAATGCTTGTTTTCCATCTAATCATATTTTATATTGTTGTTATTTAAATAATTGAATTAAAACACATAGAGGCACAGGGTGGGCATTAAATTGTGCCAACTAACTTGGGTAAGGTAGTCGGGTATTCCTGAATTGCTCCAACTACTCCAGGGAGCCACCCGATACGTTCCTTAACTAAGCCAAGTCTTTTACTGCATAATCGAAAAGGTTAGGTCAGGTTAGGATGGTTAGATTAGGTTAGGTTAGGTTAGGTTAGATTATGATGACACGTAAACAAGGACATTCCGTTTTCTGGCAACTCCTTTTTGTGACACTTGGAGGGCTTGTAACAATTAAGGAACTCTTTAGCTCAATTAATCCACGACTGAAAAAGCCGTCTAACAAAAAATTCCCATCCATTTTGTTAAACGCTGAAAAGCCACCTTGAACTAATCGAATCGAAGTTTTCGCAAACTATTTCGCCACCAATTTAACAAAAACGGTTCAATCCGTGAAATCGGCAAGGTCCTAGAAAGTGAAATTTCATTAAGTCAGTTAACAGTGGCCGTGACAATATAACAGTACAAGCAGACGGTTAAGGTAAACAGCTGGAGCTGATCACAGTAAACAGCTGATTGTTGCGGCGGGAGACGGTGAAAGTGGCGGGAAGGGAAGCGGCGGATACAGATCAAGGTCTTTGTACGGTCAACTCGTCTTATGTAATTGTGTTAACCTTTCCAGGAGCGCCCCACCCGCACACACACACGTCTTGGCTCACCCTTCTCGCGGGAAAAGTAAGCGGTAGGATTTGGCGGGTAAATATTAAATACAAGAACATGGAACGTATTAATCGGAAATCAGTGGGGACTGAAAAAATATCTTCAAAATTCTTGTACAAACTATTAATGTAGGAGTTTTGTGGTTCTTTGAAATTATGGTAATAGCCCTTCTTAGATTCAAAATGTACGTTGTAAATTTATCACCGATATCATCATTAAAACTGTAGATAAGCTCTAAATTTGAAGTTCGATCCGAATTATATAGAGGGTGTTATGCTATGAACTTCATCTATTTTCTTGGCTTCAAATTTTTATATCACATGTCCATTCTGTGTATAGTCGTTTAACCAAAGAACTCATTCCAGTTATAAAATATTCCTTGTAATTTGATTTTATGATCTAAGAGTAAAGCAACGAATCTTCTCTGAAATAAAAATATTCCATCAATATTAGCCTACACAAACCCCTATTTTATATGATACAACAATACGAAAGACAGCTTGCACTGAAGGTCTGTAGAGTTTTTTTTTTATCTGAGCAGTTGAAAACCACAAGGAGTAATTCTTGAAATGTAGTTGATTTAAAAAAAAATAAACGGTTAGTTTGTTTTACGTGATTATAAAACATTATTTTATTTTGTACATTAAATTGTACGAAACCGAAACATGCGTTTTATACTACATCATAAAAACTATTATGGCCCTCTTTCAAAAACCGTGGCAATAGCAGTTTGGTCTAGTGGAACCATTAGTCACATGTGACCTGGCTTCGTGACTTCGTGACGTGACCTATGTGACCTCGCAACCGAGCGAAACTTAGAGGTCACGTGACCCGACCTTGTGTTTCACGCTGGCTAGCGTCAGAATTCCCATAACGACTTCTGTTGGGCAACTTGTAGAAACGTGGAGGCTGAGCTCCAGTATTTGTTATCGATGCATTTATTTTGCAAAATGTGGTTGATTGAGTTTAATTAATTATGTTTAATGTTTATGTTTAATTAATTATTAATTATGTTATGTTTCCAATGAACGTTTCCCCATTAAAATAGAATATAGAAATTGAGTTCAAAATACACTTATCCCCACACCTATGTGTTTCAGTACATGCTTATTAGCATATTCACATAGTTACTTTCTTTGCGTTAAGAGGGGGGGTTATTAAATGTATGGGAAAAGATAATTTCAAGACAACACATCTTCATCCACTTTCCTCAAACCATGTTTACACGTTGTTCATCAATTAAAGAGCACCGGACTAATGGATACTCGTTTTGGGGCTGTTATGATTAATGGTCTGTAGATGATGGTGTCTAGTAATTATGGGTATTTTAAACACATTTCTAATAATCACACATATTTCATTTAAGAATCATTATGGGTTTAACCACTTTAACGTAAATTATGTTTAATAATTTTTACGAAATAAAATTCATAAGGTGTAAGTAATTGAATTATTGAGTAGCTGGTAGAAGAGAAGAGTCTTAAATACAGAGGACGTTCTCCTAGTAACTGTTTTTAGTATTTTTGACACCAATTAGAGATTGATTTGAACCCTGACCTATGTTATAGAAGACCAGCGCTCTGACCACTATACCATCCATGGATCAGACATGCGAAATTTTGCCGTCATTGCTTTTTTTTACATCGATATAAGACTAGTGTCGGTGTTGTGTAAGGCTAGCTAATTATCTTATGGATTTTAGTTGAGAGATTTATCCAAAAGATAAAAAAACTTCTTCGCATGACAGACCAATTTTACTTATTTTCTTGCATAGATAAAACCGTAGAATTACATCAAAAACCTACTATCATACAATATTATTAACCAATTAAAATTTTACAACAAGACTAGACTCTAGGTCTAGCCAAAATGCATCTACGTAAATTTCAACCAAAAATATTATTGGTTGAACATGAAACAAAGGTTTTTTTACTTGACCTTCTAGGTTTAAGCTAAAGCCTCCTTCCTGCCCCCCTAAACCTGGAAGCTCCCTTGACAACCAGGACCCCGCTACCAAGATCTCCAAAGTTGATAAACACTGCGGAAACAGCTGATTGTGTTCACGGTGTTGCCGAGGAGGTATGCGAGGGAGAGAGGAACATGTGGTTATATGGGCCGGTGATTAGAAATGCTCTCCCTACACTGTAACAGAACGAAGACTGGCGTTGAGAAAACACTGGGCATCTGGGCTTGGCAAATGTTTGAACTCGCATATTGATCAAATACATCTACTGGGACCTGTGGGATATACATAGAGGACAATTAACCTTCAGGACGTTGAAGTTATATGTCTCCATGAGACATCGAAACCAGCTAAGAGAAAATATGATACACAATTTGATAGTTGACTTGTATTATGGGTAAAGTCAAGTTTAGAAAAGTGGATGGAGGAAGTATAGAACATCTGAGAATCCTAGATGTACCAAACTGGAAAGAACTATTTCCAGAGAAGGTCAGTTGAAGACAAACTGTTGCTTGACCTCATACCCATAGTAGTCCAAGAACTTGTTACACATCTTCTGTCACAGTCCATTTTATACTGTGTTGTTTATTTGGAAATACTGTATAACTAACTCCGAACTTTAGATTCATTTATAGGTTGCAAACCAAACACCGGTATTCTATTCTTGTCTTAGCTCTGGGTTGCCTTGCCCTCTTCGTACAATTTACTTTCATTCCCCACCCACATTCACAGTTACGTACTAGAGCTACGCACGACACAGACAAAGGCTGAGATTTTATCACTACTAAGTAGATAGCCAGTATATCTAGCTCTCTACATAATCAGGCTGTTTGCGCTGTTTGTGAATTATCAGCTGACTTTGGTGAAAGGTTTAGTAGTGTGGAGGATACAGTGTTGGGATACTATGTAGTGTTTAGGATACGGTGTTGGTATACTAAAGTAGTTTGTAGGATTCAACGTATCTATTTGCGTTATTTACGTTGGTTACGATTCTTGTTTAATCCAAGAGTTGTTGTACCACTTGTCTGGTTTAAATGAGTTTTCGAGACTAATTAATTCCAATGTATGGAAGCCTAAGTTTCCTCCTCAAACTTGTTTGGTCCTTCAGGGTAACATTGATAAATCAATTCATAATGCCATCAAGTGAATAAAAAGATATTTAAGATAAAGGACACATATTGATTTCTCATAAATCCAGTCTATATCTCATTAATTATGTGAATGGACGTGTAATTTCACTGAACGAACATCTTCTTGTTTTCAATATCGCGTGACCATCTAGTGTGATGTTTAAAAATTGCGTGCCCATGTTGCTCTTTAGTGTTAACTCAATTAAATAATAATAGGTAGCACTTAATTGATATTGTATTGTATATTGTTTGTTTAGGGTTATATTTCTCCATAACCAACGCTTCAGGCTGTTCAGAATTACTAATGCATTCTTTTATTTAGTAATAATTTGCATGAGACAACATTGAAGTGTTAAAGTTATTTTGCTTAGGTTAGCTATGGTCAAATCCATAAAAACCTAACCTAAATGTCCAAATAAATGTTGTATTGAACCCTTCTTAGTTTAAATGGTGACGTCACCCTTCGGGTATATCCTGAGAAAAGTCAGTAGTATTTTGATGGTTCGAAACTGGACCCAGCTGTTCCTGATCATCAGGATTTAAATAGATGATCCTGGCTAGTAAAACAGCTGATCATAGTGAGTGAAAGGCTAAATGGATCATCTCACATCATTCTACCTTAATACGCTCATCCTTCACTCATATTTGGGTTCAAATACGCACCTAGGTGGCGTCTCCATCTCAATTAATGATTGATTGATAAACATTCTAAGCATAGGGTTGTATTTTGATCTTCTTACAATTATCTTATTAATAAAAGAACTATCTTACATTCTTAAATTAGCTTGTTGTCTTAGTACTTATTATGTTTGCATGATATATTTATGTCCATGTATGTTTATTATACATTAACAAACATTCATCCGATCACAGAAAACTAAAGATTTTGTTCGATAAATCTCTGTGAAAGGTATTGTCTTAAAATCTTGAAGTCCCTTAATTTTTTACGTCCAAGCATGTATCTGCTTAAGAGAATTATTCCATTGATTTCGTTTCCATTAAAATAGTTTGAAATTCTGATACTTCTATCACTTTGTTTATTTTTTATGACTTTACTATACTTAAAATGTCACACATGTGGTTCCCAGAAATTTTAAGTAGAATAGTTCTTAAATATTTGTGTCATAAATTTGACAAGTCGATCAATTCTATAATGAGATCATCTATCGTAAGGGTGATTGATATAAGTGTGCCAGTCGTTTTATTCGAAAACTATAAGATATATAAAAAAAAATAAATGGTAAGTGCCATGGATTTTTTATTTAAAAAATTGTAGTCAAGTCGATAAATTATTTTAGCCGCCATTTTTCCAATATGGCCGCCAACTTTGATTTTTCTTATGGAACACCCTAGGATTTTGGTAGAAAATGTATTTTTAAGACTATTTTATTCTTGTTTTTTTTTTTTTTTTTCATAAACCTAAATAATAATGGATAATGGTGGTTAAAGTTTTGAAATTTCGGTATGAGAAAGAGTTTCGATAAAGGCCTAAGCAAGCATGCCAGCTGTTTTATTCGAAAACTATTCGAAATTTCACAACTTAAATCATTATTTTCTTTGAAACGGTTAGGTTTATGAAAAAAATCACAAGAATAAAATCGTCTTAAAATTACATTTTCTGCCAAAATTCTAGGGTGTTCCAAAAATCAAAGTTGGCGGCCATATTGGATAAATGGCGGTAAAATAATTTTTTCGACTTGACTACAATTTTTTTAATAAAAAATCCAAGGCACTTTCCATTTAACTTTTTTTATATCTCTTATAGTTTTCGAATAAAACGGCTGGCACACTTATATCAATCATACTGTATAAGTCAGTGAAGTTCTACTATAACTGGTAAATGACTTTTGTACTAGGGGTTATTCATAATGCTTATCACAAAAAAGCTGTTAGTGTTACATATGGCCTTAATGATCCAAGACTATAAAGAAGAAAACATGCTAAAATACTTAAAATGGTTTAAAAACAATATTTACTCACAAATACCTATTCCACTTTTATTTGTTTTGGCTAACAGAACAATGTGAGAGGTTAGAGGTTCCCACAAGGCCACTCGCAATCTATTTATAACGCTCGCTAAACACTGACAAATCAGTCTTGAACAATCATCAGCTAAAACCGGCTCAACAGCATAGTGTCTGCAGTAACCAGTAACAGTACCTTTAGTGGCCGTGACTTCAACCCTGCAGCGGCGAAATGTGCATATAACCTCAAGGAGGACTACTATCGGGTCAAATTCCTCTGCGATTTATGCAGAACAATATCGGTCGCCTTGAAATGTTAGGTGTTGTTGGGATTTTAAATGCCTATCGTGAAGGTTTCAGTTCAGATTTTGGCCATGATATTGGTATAATATTATATGGAAGCGTAAGAATTATGTATATGAATTTAGATTACTTATTTCACCAAGGAGGGTTGTTTAAGGTGATAAGGTGTGAGGTTCACTAAACTTGTAGGTAGTTTGTGTTTTTGGTCACTTTTTACATAGAATATAAGTAGGGAGGGGTATACCTTATAATGGAGTAAGATGGACTTTATATCATTACGCACTAAAACCGTTCGTTTCTTTAGACTTTTAATTAGGCTCGGTGATCAACGACAGCTGTTTCTAAAGCGTACAACTATTAAAAAACTGCATTGACTTCTCATGATCGCACTAGTGACCTTCTGATCTGTAAACAATCTTTAACCTCTGAGTAATCCTGCAATTCGTAATAGAGTAAGTATTCCAATTTCCAATGGTGATGCCATTGATTATTGTATATTGAAGGTGACACCTACATAAGCTAAAAGGGCATTGCTCGTCACAAATACCTAGGTACCATTGATTAAATCCATAGTGAATATCATTAAGACCAACAACATGACGCTTTCCATACCGCACACGAGACTAATGTTGGTAAAGTTTGTTTCACAGCTGGTCTTCGACTAATGAGGTCCATTCATTACAGAGATTAGTTCCAGAGATCGGTCCTTGGCTCCAGCTCCAGAGATGAACTTTCTCCAGGGACGTGGTCATCCAGGTGGTCCCAGGGGATCTCCCGAAGATGATGAGGGACTTCCTGCTTCCTGAAGAAACTACAGAGCATCTTCGAGATTGTAGTTACTTTGAAGATTACAGGGAAACGTGTTTGTCTTCCTCAAACTGTTGTTGTAAAAGGTTAGAAAGGGGAAATTTTGAGTGGCTGTAAGTTAACATGCATGAGTCAATTAATAAAAATCAGGTACCGTAGTTATAAAGAAAGATAATGAAGCCCTTATCTTATAAAAAAGTTGGTGCTATTTCATCTAGGCTGTCTAGTTGAGCTATCGGAAATGTTCAAAAGATACGATCGTCCAATTATAGATGACTGTCTTGAGCCCAATGGCTATGAATTAAAAGGCACCTGTAACATTTTAAGCCCAAAGGTTCCTAATGCTGTTATTTTACTCTTGCTTCTCAAAATAATAATATTAGCACTAATATAATACTTTACAGTACTGATCCACATCTGTGCGTAGATTAAACATGAATTTCCCCACAATCTTTCAGGTGAAAGAAGGACTCCTACATACTCCATTTCAAGGTTGCATTATTGGAAAGGTTTGATAGCAAGAAATCTCACTATTATGACGTTAAAAAGTTATCCTGTTGCTAAGTAATTCAACACAAATATATCCAACATTCATTAATTTCGTACTTTAAAATGTCTCCTCCTTCATCAGGTCAAAACTGTCTTGTAAAGAGTGAGAATTAGAAGATTGCCCGGGGCATGAATGGCATAATGCACTATCAACAGTTTCGCAAGTGTCCTATTGACGGCCACGCTATTATATCAGTGGATGTCACGGTCGTCAGCAGGGAGTCATTGATACAGACTTGACAGGGTCGAGGCCACACACGACATACACTGAAGCTGATGAGCTACTTATGATAACACTGAAACGTTAGGTAGGTGGGAATGTAAAGTGATAAAAGATGGGGACCTTAACGGAAGAATGTATTTCAAGGTCAGTGAGAAAATGTATTAATTTTAAGATTTAACTGATTGAATTAGGTTCTGTGAAAGCATAACTGGTTTTGAAGTTAGATCACGGGACCTCTTTTTTGAGGTCCTTCTTTGCTAACTTCTTTCTTTGTATCTTAAGGTTTGGTTTCAAATTACGTTGATCCCTAGACGTGATTGTTAGCGTTTGATATGTCATGAAAATGTTCTTTTGATTTCAGAGAAAAATCTGTGAGTTCTCTTATGGGAGAAATGTCTCTATGATGATTTCCCTAAAAAACAATTAGATTTAAATATTGGTATAGTATATTCTATGTGATCAAAATGTTTATCTACTTATAAATTATGGGTTTTTTGGCAATTAGGTCACATGTTGGTGTAATTTACTTTTTTCATGTGTGCCTAGGAACGGATAGAGTCATACATGTGGTATTACAGAGGTTGGTATCTACAGTTTCAGAGTAAAATGAAAACAAATTGAATATCACAGGGATCTCAATGATAGGAACTGAACAGTCTGACTAGACACATCACATTAGCGGTCCAGTTCCACAGTTCCTTTATGCAGGAAGACCGTGTGTGGATGTGGATCAGTCGGGTGTTCTACCAACTCAATGTATCATATACTAGACTATCACAGTGTCTACAGCACTAGGAACTGTACTAGTCATACATCTAACCTTACGTCCTTTGTTGTTATTTTTAAGTTTATATGTATTTTTATATTTAATTAGGTATTTTTATCTATGCAATAGCAAGTAGGGTGTCTGTCCACTGGAAGTTATGTTATAATTTATATTCTGTATTATTTTTGGAAATAAAGTATGTTTGATTTGATTTGATTTGATCTGACTAGACACATCACATCAATGATTCAGTTCCACAGTTCCTTTGTACAGCAAGACCGTGTGCGGATGTGGACTAGTCGGATGTTCTACCATCACAATGTAGCTTATACTTGACTATCACAGTGTCTACAACACTAGGAACTATATTAGTCATACACCTGGCTAGACATATCACATTAGTGGCTCAGTTCCACAGTTCCTTTGTACGGCAAGACCGTTTGTGGTTGTGGAGCAGTCGGATGTTCTAACATTACAATGTATCATATGCTAGTCTACAGCACTAGGAACTGTACTAGACATACATCTGACTAGACACATCACATTAGCGGTCCAATTCCACAGTTCCTTTGTACAGGAAGACCGTGTGTGGATGTGGACCAGTCGGATGTTCTACCACTTTCGCTCTTCGGTAACTCTTGCGTCATGCCTTCATTTTCCCCATCCACTTTGATAGCACCTGAGCAATCGCATCGACTCATCATCCACAAGATATATAGCGCAATCTTTATCTTGTACGCAATCGTAACCTATGGTGATTCGATTTGGGATTAGGTCAGACGTTCCAACTGCCTTTTGTTTGGTAATCCCGGAAAGTTGTTGGATTTTATTGTAGCTGTAGGAACGAAATTTCGCGAGAGTGTCTTTTACAATGTAACCACCACGATTACTAGAAAAATACCCGGTATGGATCATAAACATAAACAAAATGACGTTGTTGGCCCGAATCCTATACTAATAGCATTGAACATATGTTTTAGCAGTTCCATTTAACCAATGTAAAATTATGTTTATTTTCGGGCCAAAAACGTCATTTGTTGATGTTTATGATCCATACCGGTATTTTTCTAGTAATCGTGGTAACCACCTATCATGAATTCGCGCAAACAACACAAAAGGTTTATGTAAAAAACCTAAAATGCAGGAGAGTTGAATGCAATAAATATGACACGATTATAATGGTATAATGTAGATTTATGTTCAATTTTTAATTATGATCTCTTAGATGTACTCTAATAAACCCTCAACAATCTTCGTAAATAACCGAAATATTTATCCTTTAGAGATGGAAGTAATTTCTCTTAAATACATTTCTCCCTCTACTAAACCCACGTAAGCTTCAAATCCATTAATTTTAGGTTGGAATTTCCTCTTCCAACAACAAGGAAGTTCCCCTAATACACCAACAACAATTAAATACAAAATATACTCTATGAATCTCATATGCAATTAGTATATTTTCTTGTATAGTTACCAAGTTATCAAACATAGCTAATCGTTAGAAATACTGGTACCGATAAACACAAGAAAAGTTGTCAATTAAGATAGTGACGCCACCCAGATGCGTATTTTTTTAAACCCGCATATGAGATAAGGATGAGTGTAGAATAGAGTGAGATGAACAATGTAGCTTTTGTTACTGACTAGAATCAGCTGTTTCTTAGCCAGGATCATTTCATTTAAAGCCCAATCATGAGGAACAGCTGTTTCAAACCATAAATAAGAGCTACTCGATCAAACTGGTGATCTTTTGATTGTTATGCGAGCACTATAACTACTTAGCAACTCAGCCACACGAATCTAAAACCTCATGAGTTAAAAGAAGAAAGACAGCGCTATAGCAATAGGCACGTTTTCAACACTAAGTAACCGTTAGTTACTAAACTCATGCAAACTTTCAACCTATATTAGACATGTGCTAGCCTATCTCATGTCATATCAACAATGGTAAAGCCTTGGAGTTTTGCTTATCTTGATCGAGTAAGTCCGTGGCCGAGTTTTTAAATTAGACGAAACAAGAGACAGACTCTGGTACAACGGGACAGGACCTTTCACCACACACTTACCTATTCTCCCCACAACCATGTGTTTCATTTAATGTTATAGTTTCAATTCATAACTTTGTTCCCCTTTCAAAGTGAGGCCTTTCTAGGTTAGCAGATTTAAAAAAATGATATTCTTGGGGAAATAAAAAAGTTGGGTTGTTAAGTGTTTGCCTGATAATCTGAGGCGTCTCTGGTTCAATTCGACAAAAAAACAGATAATGTTGCTATGTTGTTTATTCGTATTTAAACAAATATAAACAAATGCGTCCCTGTGGTGATATAGTCCAATCATTGGTTGCATATTAAATGCAATCTATTTTAATGATACTGTGTATTTAATTATAAAGTCGCTTGAAAAAAATAAATGTTTATAGCCTATTCTTAATTATGTTTAAATTAAAGAGGGGCTGATAATTATTAGTCCATAGTCAATCAGTCAATAATTTACGTAGACAACGTGTTTAATTTACGTAGACAACGTGTTTTACAAAAAATATTCAAAATTTAAAAGTTGTACAGTAACGTATGTGAAATGCCTCTTGGACTCGTGTATTTAAACCGCTCATAGCAATAGAAATTTAAAACATTTTAGTCCCTGAATTTTATTTTCAATGCCTGCCTTTAAGAAAATGCACTTTTAGTATTTTACTTTTCCTTGAAAGTACCAATAAATGCAGTCTGTATATCTAAAACTTACATAGCCTACTTAAAAAATGTAAAAATACATAGTTATTTTCTATCCAAGCATAGTAAGGGCCACCCAACCCTTTCTTACACTTAACATGGAAAATTACAGAAACTACATCCTAAAATAATTTATAAAAAATCTTGTCTACTTTGATTTGTCTTTTATTATAACATAATAATTATGCGAAGATTGTTCAAAACGTGGCCAATGTCACTATTAGCCTACTTCACCATGTGTCGGCGTCATATGATGACTTCACCCAAATTATAAAACAATTACAGTACACATGGATTAAACAACAAAACGCCTCTCGTGGGATACGTCAATTCAAACCTAAACCTTGGCATAGAAACTGCCCAGGGATTTTCAGTTTGATATTTTAGATAACTGTTTACTCAACAAAATTATACCTATTATTTTTTGGAAGGTTGTTCAAAATCCGTTTAAGGTCGGGTTCACACTATGGTATATACACGATGAAAATCAGGAAAAAGTTTTGTTATATTACCTTCTTAAATCATACAAAAATATTTTCTATAAAATGCATAGTTAATTAAGTGAAAATCTTGACTTAATTGCAGATGATGGTGCTGCTATAAGGGGAAAATATATATTCCAACACTACTATTATTTAATACATTTTTACAGTTATAATTTTCAAATGAAAATTGTAGATATAAGGAAGAAGGTTGACAAGTAGATTGTAATTTTAGAGTAAAGGGGTCGAAGAAAGAAGGAACAAATTAAACGGAAGAGAGAAAATAATAGATGAAGAGAATATGGTAGTAACGACATCAGAATATTTGCAAAATCCTTCGGGGTTTCACAATAATTAATAAATTTTCAGCATTAATCCAAATTAGGAGTTAAGAGAACAAACAATAATTTTGGTAGTGTTAAAATTAATCTCAAAATCAATTACTCTTTTGACGCTGTTTATTGTTTGAAACCAAAATGTAACAAACGGAATAATAATGACTTGTCAAAATCTTTTCAAGACTTGACCAGAGTTGTTTTATATTTTTTAAAGCAGCCCATGATTAATATGAAGGGAGATTCCTTCTGGCTATAAAATTAATTTAGAAAACAATCTCAACAAAAGATTTAATTAAATATCTTCTCTCGCCTGAAGTGCCGCTCTGGTTAGGGCGTTGCCCTCCTGTGATCACCATGCTAGGAGTACCATAGGTTGGAAATTGTTGAGGTAAGTCGTTAATAGCTCTTAGCCTACACATCGGGAATTTACACTGTGCAGTGGACAAATGGGATCAAATTGTAGCTGTTAAATTCCAATTGCAGTATGTCAGACTAGTATATATTCAGTATAATTGAACTAATACCCGGTTTTGTAATCGATCCATGTCTTAAATGACATTTCATCTATTATATCTAAATGATGTCTAAGGATTACAGTAATGGGTATGATTGGGTTTTCAAACTCGAAACTGGGTATACAATTATTCTATTTAAGTTCTTCGAATAACAGTTTGTTTATGAATCAAACGTAATCGTTGTCTGTATTATTTTATATGAACCTATTAAAAATGGCAT
Organism: Macrosteles quadrilineatus; assembly: GCF_028750875.1. Taxonomy (NCBI): domain Eukaryota; kingdom Metazoa; phylum Arthropoda; class Insecta; order Hemiptera; family Cicadellidae; genus Macrosteles; species Macrosteles quadrilineatus. Next base: position 204,007,866 of record NW_026542595.1, read on the forward strand.
TGACAACATATCAAAACATATAAAGTAGAGTCAAAATATTTAATGGATATTTAAACATGTTTTATGTGTTTGACTAAATTACGTAGTGACAATCGTTTTGACCAAACAAGGTACCAAGTAAATACTTCACTGTGTAAAAGTAGAATCATCATCAAGCTCAATAACGAAAGACGTTCCTTTAAAAACTGCAATGTGTAAACCAATGACATAACAAATAATTCTAACTCCAAATTCTCTACGAAAAAATCACAACCTCTTATCAATATAGATATTTTAACTCAATTAAATTCTTACCGATAAAATGGTAGCGCAGCAGGCAAATACAGACTTCATGATGCCAGAATATGGTTTGAACACATAATCCAATTTAGTCACTATTCACTATCACTGTCACTGACGTTTATATATCCACTAGGGCAAAAGTGACGTCATATCTCTAGAAATGACAGCACCATTTCCTGCAAGGATGAATGAATGTTTTCCTGAAGATAGTATCAAGATTAAATAATTTCCCTGATTCATCATGCTATATACTAAACAAATCATTAAAATGATAGCTACGAGAAATATTTGTTATGCTTAATACTACTTTTCATCTGTATTTAGTGTTATTTTAATAATAATTGTTTTATGAGTACATTATTGACCACATGTCTACTGATTTAGTGTTGATTCAAAGTTAAGTTGGAAATTTTGTTCGGTCATGTATTGAAACGTGATACGTTTAGCGCAAATTAAAAAGGAAACATATAAGTGATTAACGTTTAGGATAAATCTTAGTTTTCATCAACACTGATTTATACCAAGTGAACATATAACACTGCATTTATTTTTGAGAACTATACAAGTAATTTGGACTGTGACAGTTTCGTAAAATCAAAGTAAAACTACTTATAGTTAAAGCTCTCAATTAATCAGTCAATCACGTCCAACTCAACCTGATTGCGCACTCCATACGCAGCAAACAATTTGGCAGCGCCTTGTAACGCGCGTCAACCCACTTCACGTTCGGCGCTTTTGTATGATCAAAACACAGCTGTGTATGCCGGTCAGAAGAGGCACGACTCAAGACTTTCACACCTCCCGCACACGATTAGGGGACTGGGGAACCCGGGGAATTGAACCTGTGAACCATAGGCACAAAGGACGTGAAATATTCACAAGTGCAATACCGTATGGATTGAAAAATAAACGGTATCAGCAATCAGACATATACTTTCTCCCATTAGCTTATCAACAACCTTAATCATGGGTAAGCAATGAGAGTAACTATGATATTGAGGGTAACAACAACAATGGGAGTAACAGTAAAATCACAAAAGTTGCAGGAACATTTTAACAGTAGTGTTAACAAAAATAATTTTAAACAAAATAGGTTGTACTATTAACATTAACATAGTACATTAACATACAAATGTCAATCAGAACTGTTTTTTATTTAAATTAATTTTTCCGTTTTTCAGGGGGTTTTTATGGGGAAATTACATAAGTAACAATAACTTTTGAATCGTAATTTTACAGGAATGGGAATTCCACCATTGTTTAAAGGGCTACAAAATACTGAATTTGTATCAAAATCGTTTGGGCCATTTTCGAGAAAGTTCGATTTTCCGTAATTTTTATGGGTTTTATGGGAAATCACTATTGAAAATAAAAATTTCGTAGCCTGATGAACATCAAAGCCCACTAGTGTGTGACAACAAAGTAGACACGTTTAAATGTGAGGTGAAACATTAGGAAATCACACATTGAGGAGCCTAGAACAGGAATAGTGGACAATGGACTGATGAAATTATCATTGGTCACACATGAAAATGTGTGTGGATTACGGAACTAGATCGGATGGTTTTCAGTAAGGAACGGTGGAAACGAACTTCAGACATCGGATCAGAGTAAAAAACCGGAACCACAAATAGGACCAAATTGTAATAAGGAAGTAGTCTTCGAGGTTAGAATGTGAACTCAGATTCTCTGTGGTGGTAATCCAAAAAACGAAGGGAACGAACATCGGATGAGACCTCCATGAAACCACTCGTGGGACTAGAATGCATTATCCGGTACAGGATTCTTCAGTAGATAAGTGTAATCGTACCTGAGGACAGAAGGGACGAATTAGGTCATCAGATCGGAAGAATGGGCCACGAAACCACACATGTATGTGTAATAAGTATGTTTATAGCAGAATGTAACTATCTGAGGATAGAAGTTAACTATGAACATCTGACCAAAGGACCCAGCCCACGAAAGTACATACAGGACAAGAATGTATGTTGAAGTCCTCCCTTGATCAAAGTTTTCAGACCCTATGGAACGAATGAAACGAACTTAGAACATTGGGAGGGATGATCCACGAAACTACAGATGGAACCAGTTTGTTTTAAGGTGTACACAATATCAAGATAATCAGAATCTAAAGAATTATACTAACTGAATGATTTTCAGAACCCCACATAGAACTAGAATTTGGTTGTCATCACTCGATATGGGAAACTAGGAACGAAGGAAACGAACTGATACCGTATCCTCACTTGGAACTAGAACGTTTTACGGAAGTCTTTACCAGATAGGTCATCAGCATCTAACAAATATAAACTGCGGACGTCGGATCAGAGGAATGGGCACCGGAACAGGACCGGGAACTGGAGTATGTTTACCGGAAGTCCACACACCCGATCGGCATTACCCAACCGTGCTTTCTCTGGTAGTTATATTCGGTCTTGGCGAAGAGCAAACGAGGTTATGCCCGATTAGGTTTTAGCACATTCAGCGGAAGTTCTAATAGTTCTGAGGAAGTGGTGGTTTTAGTTGGGCATTAGTTGTGTAAGGTTTTACTGGATGTATATTACACGTTGTAAGGAGTTAAATTACATGTTAACTAATTAAATGAAATTTGAAACTTGAAGTTTGAAATTGAGTATGTTCATTGGGGTTTACTTTATAGTAGTTCACGTAAAGATTGCAAACCTTTAAGAGCTTGAAACCCGTTAACCGTATGAATGGAATTTAAGGTAAACAGTGTGAACGTTTGGATTACAATTCAAAAGAAATAAGTGTTTAAGAACCCTAAAAACTTACGGATTGGTTTGACAGAGAGTATTAATGTATAAGCAATTGTTTTATAGAAGGATGAATAAGTTAAACTGAATTTAAATTACTAGTAAAATAACGAAACACGTAGAGTGGATAGATCTTAATTTATACATTTATTAAAAATAGGGTTAAAAGTGTATAATTTTACATTATTTTATCAACAAGTAGTTTCAATTTGCTAAAAACTGTTTATTATCTCCAAGGAAATTTGTTTAAATAATCTTTGCACGATTTAAGTAACTTTATATTATGTGAAATCGCAAGTTGTGTCCTTTGAAACTCAAAAAATATTTATTTTAAGCTTTTAATAGCCAGTCTAAGTAAACTCAATAGAAAAAAAAAAACAATAATAAACATTCGATTTCTTAGGTTGCAAAAATTTGAATCCATTACAAAGAGGGTTTTTGGATTTAATATCGTTCTTATAATTATTTAAATTAATCATTTTTACTTATAAAGTATTTGTGGTAGTTAAAAAAAAATTCTTTAAAAAAACTTTTTAATCAACAAAAATTCTAAATAGAAAATACAAATAAAAATGAAGCAAAATAAACATAAAAAAAATTGGAAATCCAAGCTATACAAAAAAAATTTTATAAAATACTACAAAATATAAATTTAAAACAATACTTAAAAATAAGCAGCATACTATTTCTAAACAACAAACTATCGAAACAACTCAGAGAAAGGAGGTACCCTAAAGACACCCGCACTCCGCACCTTCAACGCCAGTACTAACACTGCCTCCAGCGGTCAGGGGAGAGAGTGAGAGGAGAGGGAGAGAGTGATGATATCACACTGATTACACTCTTATCACTTGACCTTGAGCCTCCCAGCAGGGGTGGCACGCGTCTGTTATCAGAGATGCACTGCATACGCAGCTGGTTACCTCACAAAATCACACATGCTCACGGTCAAGTGTCCTATGTTTAAAATATAATTAAAAAGCTAGCAGCAAAACCCGGCGTTGTTGGGTCAAAATAAAATTCACAATAATGGTAATAAAATATGTTTTTTTGATTTAGTAATGCGGTATCTTTCTTAACTGGTTCAAACTAACAATATCGTTAATAGCCTTTATATAGAAGTATTTTGACCAAGACATATAAAATAAAAAAAATAAAAATGGACCTACGTATCATCATTGACTGAAGCCTTGATTGCAGATAAGTCATAAAATAATTAATTATTGTTGATTCGTGATTCAGCAGCGTGCTTCAGGTACGTCCGATCTTCATAATCGATAGCTCAAATGGAAGATGGTATTTCACTGAAGGTTCTTGGACCAAAACATATAGGATAATGTAATTAGAACTGGTGAAATGCATCTTCAATTGCAATAAGAATTCGAAAAAGATCAATTTTTTTGATCAAGTAATACTGTACAAATGAATTAATATGCTTAATGGCAAATCTATGTGAGCATGACTTTAATGGAAGACCACAATTATGAAAATCGGTCGTGTAGAAGAGCAAAACGAACTCGGAAAAGAAAACCCAATTTTAACTCCCATAAGGAATGTTCAAGGAGGAAGTTGCTTTTGTCCATAACTCGTCAGATAAATTAATTCCGATGCTTGGCTAGAAGAGCCGTACCGACTTGGAAAATAAAAACTGATATTTTGTCTAATATATAGATAGGTAAATAAATATCGGTGCTGCTGTTATAAAGTTTTGCTAGAGTATCTAGTAGGAGTTATCGATGCGTCTTATGGATTGTGCAGCTAACTATCCTTAATTGACTATAATCCTCGTTTATGAGAATCTATCACTGTATGACCCATTGTCAGGGTTTAGCCTTACAGGCACTTGAATGATCCGGGAGTTATCCTTGCTTGAATTTCCTGGAGTGCTATCACTTTCATAAAAGCTAAATTATAGATTATGCAGTCTGATGCAGTCTTACCCATTTTGGATTTAACATATCTTGATTTTAAAAAGAAACGGCTAAACAACTCTTTCGTTGAGTTAAAGAGTGACAGATCACGAATTTGATATATTTTATTCTGAAATCGTTGTTGAAACTTAAATCAAATTAAATCATGAGGTTATGCAGGTAATGTCTGATATGCAGTTTATAGTAACTGGTTTTATAAAGTTTTACTATGATGTATTTTTTAGTTTTGAAATATTTTATTTATTATGAGAGAGAATTGAGAATTTAAAAGCCCATTTGTCATTTAGTTAGGCACTAACACAGCAATATAAGCATTTTCTATTCATACAATTTTAAATATTCGAACAGACGCCGTCTCTGTAGGAACAACAACCACTACAATTTTTCTTTTTAAGATTTGTGTAGAGGTGTTTTTTAGTCCAGTCATCTACTACAGTAGGGAAGATCAATGTCAATACGATTTATAACTTTTTTTGTAATTTTTTTCGCAAGCAACAAATTTTCAAGATGTATAGTACTCTGTCAGTTTTCTTCAAACAAATCCCAAATAATCATCAAGAAGACGTAATAATTTTACGGATTTTAAACATTGCTGATCTTCACAACTACTCAAGACGATTCAACCAATTTAAAACTGTTTGATGTCAGCTCACAACGGTAGAGCTAATTTAAACTGATCGCTCTATTCATATTATAATAGGCCCATTACTTTGAGACAATAGAAGTCGGATCGAGGAGGTGGACCGGCAATGAACTTAAACTTGGGAGAAAGCACGGTTAAAACAGGTCGTCGATTGGTGCCTATCTTGGAGGGCCGCGAAAAAGTGGTCTTGTACTTCAATGAGTAGTACACAATTGTAAAAACTGGTTGATTAATGCTAGATGTTGTGAAAGTTTAAACATACCTTACTTTAATTGTTCTTCCCCTATATAGTCTACTGCTTGTTTTTGTGTGTTTAGCTCGGTTTAGCTATAGTATACTGTTTTGGGATGATACATTTTGTGCTTAGGGATTTTTAAGAGTTGTTGTTTGGTTTTTAATTAAAAACCAAATGTCTGGGTTTATTGTTAATATGTTGACTTTTAGTTATGGAATAAAAGCATTATTTGAAGGAATTCGTCTACTTTATCTAAAATGTTTTTATGCTTATAAATTATTCAGGGATAAATTTGTTCAAAGTTAGCAGTAAATGAATAAATGTAGATCAGTTTACGAAATGGATGGAAAAGTAAAATTAACACAGTTTAAGCACTTTTCGAAACCAAACATGGCTGCTTTATATAGTTTGACTATTAATAATCGATTCTGGTTAAATAATCAGATTGTCTTAGTTGTTACCAAAACCTTTCCATTTCTCATTCAATTCTCAGCCTCATTTATGTTTGCCTTAGACTACCATAGTTTGTTGACGTCCCGGTCTCAGTATTGTAAAATCTGTAAATAGAGCAATAATTGCGTTTGAGTAATCACTTTAATCACCTTAAAAGACCCTTTTAGAAAAATATTGATAGGATAAAGTTCATAAGACAAAGCATCAGATGCATGGTTAACGCACACAACTTTCCTTGGTCACGGGGTTCACAGTAAGTAAAAAAAATAATTGTAGAATACCAGGTGCCCTAGACAAAAAGACGTAAGCTTTCCCTAGTGAAATATAGATAAATGGTACACGATTTTTAACTCATATTTACTGACTCATTGTTCCATGCGAGTTAACATTTTACCTGATACTATGACCTTTTACGCATCATACGCGAATGAGAAATACATCTTTTGAATAATTACCTAGATGATGATTCTCTGAGAAAACTCACAAATTACTTGAAACAATCGCAAGTACAGGTGAGTACGAGGATACCACGAGGCCACGGGAAGCGACCAATGACAGAAGCCCGGGCGACGTTTCGCTTGCGTTACAATGCAACAGCCGTCATCAGGGATTAGTTATCAAACTATAACTATATACTGATATAGCTGGATATTATGAGCTGTGATCATTGGATTTTTAATGGCTAAAAAACTGAGGGTCTGGATCAGAAACAATGCTACACAAGGAACTTGTGGAACACACTCATATCTTCCATGCATATTTAGGTAAAAATATTCCTTTACATTTTCGTCTGAGATGCTAGAGATATTTTGAATAAGTAACGTTCCACACTCCAAGACTTTACAATTATGTCTCTTGAACTTTAAGATGTTTTTTAATCCCTCATAATCTTAATAAAAAAAATCTGTAGTACGTAGGCCTACTACTATAAGCATTTAATTTCGAACTTTTTGCAGACAACTTATCCTCTATAGTCTTCATATCTATATTTTATATCTAATATAAATTGTGATAGAGAACTTCTTCTATTCAGATTATTACAAGAACTCGCCCAGTAATAAGTGCCAATATTAGTCACCAGTGTTAGTGTGGTACTAAGTCTTAGTACCACGAATACTTGGAAAGAACCGGTATGGGTCATAAAAATAAACAAATGACGTTTTTGGCCCGAAAGTAAAACAAACCATAAGTTAATAATCAATGATATTAGTATAGGGGGTTTGTTTACTTTCGGGCCAAAAACGTAACTTGTTTATGTATATGATCTATACCGGGTCTTTTTCTAGTATTCGTACTTAGTAGGCTACTATGGCTAAAGGAGGATTATTTCATGTTGATCATTTAAACTTTTTTAATGGTCATTAGCATTAGTTTCGCTAATTTACTTATACGACTTTCATAGATTAGGTTAATTTTGGTAATTAGTTTTCGTTGCCTCTTGAAAAATATTTTGGTTTACAATAATTAGCTTAATTCACGATTGTTAATTTCGGCTTTCATGATTTACAATCTTTCTCTTATTGAATATCAATTAAATTTAATACACTCTAGTTTTTTTAGTATTTACACATACAAAAAACTCTTATTGAATATCAATTAAATTTAATACACTATAGTTTTAGTATTTACACATACAAAAAACTCCTAAAGATGTTATACTTTTTATAGTTGCAATTAAAAGTACATAATTTACACACCGAAAACGCAAATTTGTTTGCTTTGCAGTTATGTGTTTGTCTGTACGTGGATAACACATAAACATCGGTGTTAGTCAAAACACGTGATGATTAATTATGTTTTTGTTTGGCTTTTCTTGTTATTGCTAATATATCAAAAATTAATCCGTAGTGTCATTAATTATTATTGAATGGCTTTTGGTAGATGAAGTTCTGAAATACGTAATGTTCTTTTCACATCAAGTTATACTTATATGCTGAACTACAGCTTATAGGTGGTGGACTCAGATCCATTGGATCATGACATTTTCACATAGCTTAAGTTTATTGGCGAATGTCGGGATTCGAACCAGAACCATCAGGTCAGAAGTCCCGAGTTTCAACGATAAAACCTACGTAACGTACCCACACGTAATACAGCAATTTAACATTACTCATCTTTCATGCGCACCAAATACGTCAATGGACACCTTCGGACTTGGGTCACTTGGGTGTTTGTTTTTATTTCCTATGACGTCATCAATACGTTGGCGTTAAATTGCAGTAGAGACAAAGAGTTTACTGAGTATTAATATCATTGAGTATATATACACTATTTGCAATAATCAATGCTAGTATACTATGCATCTTGTATGTATAAAAGTCGTAATTGTCAATACAGTAAGTCGTTATTTTATTGAAACCACTTATATTATTATACATATTCTTCAATATACTTGATATACACCAACTGAGTTTTAAATCTGAAATATACTGTTGTAATATTACTTTGTATTGGATTTGTTATCTTCGGGTTTTAAATTTAAAGGTTCGAGTTACCCTGTGTTATTATTTGAGCTCAACAGAGATACGCAATGTAACATCTGTTGTAGTTTAGTAGTAACTGCAGTTATTTTATGCCAACTAAATTAATTACATCTTCAGAGTAGAACACCGAGGTCTGCGTTTGCATGCCCCATTTGCTATTTGATACAAAAACGTACTCCTGTACATTATTCAAAGCTTATGATGGCACTGCTGTTACCCCATTTCTATTGTGTGATTGTAAACGGAAAAAAATAAATCGTTACGCTTATTGAACATAAATATATGATTAAATTGTTTCTTTGAGCACGATTATATGAACTTTCATAGAAGTTCTTAGTTTACGTACGTAACCCCTACGTTTCAATGATACTAGCCAGCGTTTTTCTCAAAAAGTATAAAATAAATGGCTGACTAAAAATGCTTTATTATACGCAACTATACGCAACTGTCTTATCTTAGAGTATAGAGGGTCACTTATTATATTCCACGATCTTGAATACAAAATATTTTTAAATATTTTTTTACTTTCGTACACTTAAACTACAATTATCTAGACACATTTGTAACCAACTTCAAAACTTTACCAAATTGTTACCCCTTAAAGATTTACAACGTTCAAATTGTTTCATAAAGATTTATAGAAGTCATTTGTGTTTAAAATTAAAATTAAGTTTGAAATTATGTGCGCTTTTTTAGTTTCGAACTATTAAATGTTTATGTGTAATAAATAACTATATAGCAGCACCCTTTTTTACTGTTCATTTACAATTTTATTTAAATCAGTTTGTTAGTGATTTTTTCCACTTTTTAACGCTACACGAGTCATTTGCCTTTTCAAAGGGGTACAAATACAATTAACATCAAATTTTAAACTAATTTCTCTTATCTCAAATTTTTTTTTATTGTACTAATTTTGTTGACTTACCCATATCGCGGGATAGAGAGGTGAGATCCCCATGACGAGGCGCGCACAGTCACCGGTAGACTGGCCTGGACAGCTCGGGCACACGCCCCCGTGGCTGTCCAAGGTCTCCGCCCTGATAACACAACCACAAGCCAACCAATTTGGCCACCATTCAAGATTTTGACGAAATTTTTTGATTGGAGGTAAAATGGAAATGTGGCGATAACTGTTTGGCTCAATTTTGTTATAGCGCTCCCATGGGGTATTTATATGTAGTGTTATGCGTTAAAACCGTAAATGTCAACACAACTTTTATAACACGTTTTCTAATCATTTTCGGGGAAATTTATGTTACATTACTTATATTTAAGTTTTTTTCTAGCCTTTGATGAGCATTTTTAATGAAACATTTCAAAATATATTACATTCCATATTAAAAGTGAATACATTTAGTTAAAACGAAATATACTGCCATACGTTTTAGTAAACGGCCAAAACACTGATCGTGTTACTATATATCGACGACCTTATGTAAAAATGGTCATTTTTTTCCAAATGACAAATGCCATCTCCCTAATCCGTTCGGAATCGAACCTGGAACCCTCAGAATCGAAGGTTAGCCCTGTTACCACTCGGCTACCAAGTTCATAATTGGATGGTATGTTAGACACCATACAAAAAGGAAGAGTGTTATTTCTCCTTTACTATGCTCAGAAACAGTTAGTTAATATACAGTATGTAATTGCAATGTGTGCAAGTAATTGAGGTAGAAAATACGTAGCTTGTAAAGATAGCTAGACTCATAATGGCAGGATGTAGTTGTGTAAGTGACATGTGTTAAGTAAGTTTTGTAAATACTTTACTGTCATGAGTTACCGAAAGGTATTGTTATAAACTTAAAAGCTTCTATGCAGTGAATTGGATGGGTAATTTATTATAATAGTATGATAAAGATTTAGGGATATGGTTTTACGAAAAATTAAATGCATTATGTAATTATCAATCGTATGCACGCTGATATTTTAACGTAATAAAGAGTTTATCTTGTGCTCAAACCCTGGATGCAGATTATTTGGTATTCACAATTAAAATACATATACTGGAATTACATTAGATCTTGGAATTATATGGCGAATATACACTGATTTTAGTAGCTCTATTAAAACTTCATTTGGAGCTATAAGATATTTTACATGTCTTAAAGCAAGTTAGTAATTAGATATTTTTCTTAATGTCTGGCCATTTTAACTTTTTAGTTAATTTCCAAAATAGCTGTAGAATTTCCTCTAATCAGGGTTTGATGGTCTCAGTTGAATTACACACTTTTATAATGACCTGGTATCGCATTTTACACAGAACGGGTGATACTTCCTATCGTGCTTCAGTCACACACCAGCGTTCAAGTCTTTCTCAACCTATTCTCAGCGGTTGTTTATAAAAACGATTTCACCCGATTTCGTATTCGTTCACAATAATCTTGGCAAAATGTGTTTATTGTTTCACTAAATATAGATCTTTAACTTCATGACAGTTAACAAATTCTATAATCCCTTATTAATATTGCTGGTTCAATGTGTCACAAAGTGTATCAACGTTTTGCAGCAAAACAGGAAGATTTTCAATGGTTCTTGAAAATCCTTGATATTTGTGATTGTGAAAATTGGTTTGTGTTTCTGAGTTACAATATTTCTATACGTTATAATACGATTGCCTTTCATGATCAATTAAATTATTATACTGTATGTCACACTATTGACTTTAAAATTTTGAAGCACACATCTAAAGTTGTCAACGCAAGAAATTTGGATGAACCAAAATACAGAAGTTTTAAAAATGTTGATATTTGCAAATTTTGCATAGTTTGTTCACTTGTTTATTGTTTTGTAAATCTCTTTTTGATTAGTGCGTCTAAACATTCGGTACACTTCTTAGGTTTTGAATAATGTAGTAAGTGTAATTTCCTTAATGTTAATGCTGTTAGAACTATCTATGCGACTTCTAAATCCATACATTCAAATCCTCCCTTCTCGACGTGTGTTTTATCAAACACATTGTTGCGTTTTTGAAGATGATGCCAATCTAAAACAAATCCACACCAATTCCTCCCCAGAGGCGTGGGCTCCAAAAGGCGACATCGTCTGGCAAGTTTCACCCACGTTGGGCTTAAACCCGTTAACACATTCAGACTATAAATCCTGCAGTGTAGGAGAAGAGACAGTTCAATGGCCTCTGCAAAGATTTAACAAAAAGGATTTTACGTAAATGGAATATTAATCCAAATTTAACATTGGTCAGGTTGTTGGATTAGTACTTTATTCGTTGCCAAAAACTGCTTATATCTTGATTACTTCAGATTTTTCAAACTATTTTAGTCTGTATCATCCTTTGTAACAAGTAAAACTTTCTGAGATTGAAATAAATTTAGTAGTTGGGACCAATAAAACAATTTTGACAAAAGAAATAGGCTATAAATGGAGGTCATAAAAAACACAAGTTCTAGTTCTAAGTTAGGCTGATAGAGTTTCAATTCTGAAAAAAAGTGAAGTGGATGAGGGTAACATTATATGGTAAAAGTAAAACACAGTATCGTAATTATTATTTATACATTTAATCACAAAAAACATAAATTTAAATATAAATAAACACAATAACAAGTTTTTAAAATGTTCCCAACAGGCTGCATACCTTATCTCTCCGTATGTTTGAGAGATTAATCTGAAATGAAAATAAAATGGCCGCATCAATAAGATACTAAGTACAGTTTTAAATATTGTGTTAATTTTCTTTTATGCATGAAAATAGTTAGTAGTTAGTTAGTGTATTGAATAATTATAATTAATTGAACAATACTATACTTTTGACATAAAATAAAAATACTACAAATTTGTATCATTTTTCAAAAAAATACGTAAATTAACTTCATAGATTAGTCTATAAGTTGCTAAATCATTTTGAATTAATTTGCTTTCCAAGATTGTAAAGGTTTAATCTCATTTTCAAATAATCCACCACTAAATAAACCTTTTATAAACACGATTTAACTCAAATCTAAAAACAAAACACAATTCAACCAATTAATCAACCTAATCAAGACATTAGACGGATTCAATCATTTCTCAGGGTTATCTTACACAATTCACAGTTCATTGTTGTAACTCGAACTCGATCAATCTCGAATCGATCGTTGATTCGATTCAATTTCAATTAGTTGTTGCGGCAAGGCGACCAATTCGTGAAGAGTGAAAGTGGATCCTTATAGAGCATTGTCTGAGTTTGGACTGCCTCCAGACAATAAGCGGTTTGGTTCCTCACTGGTTTTAATGATCCTTTTGAACCATATCGGGACGGTTACGTGGGCAAAGATCGTTTAAATCGCAACAGATGTCGTTTAAAGGTGAGACCTAACCAGGAAGTAGGGCTTTAAATATGGTTAAGATTAAAGAACGTACAGTAAAATCTGTTACTACTATAAAAACATACATGTTGGTGCCTATTTAATGTTGGATTAGACATTGACCAATATTAGACAAATATTATCATGTGCCCCTTTTTCATACGTTTTATAGCACTCAATTTTTGTTGATGTTTAACCTTACAAAAAAGGGTTGTACAACGATAGGACCAGCTGTAGCAAAGCAATTTAGTTGCTTAGGGTCATAAAAGTGTCAAGATTTCTGCTTAGTATTGAGAGCCTCCAAGCTGAAGCTGATTTAGGGAACCTGACCTAGCCTTTAAACATATTCCACCCCAACCAAGGAAGGGAATTCCCCATACCAACTCTACGAACCATTTCTCTCTCTTGCGTGCCTACCATCCTCTTTGAAAGATAGATGACACTCCGAAGAAAAAATAAGAAAATAAAGGATACACGTCATCCCCTTTCAAAGAATTTTCTATAAGTAGAAGACAATTAATTATAGAAATCTCGAAGATGTAAGAAACCCGATAGGAGAGACCGATGCATGAAACACGATAAATGACAAGAAGAGAAGAAGTAGACACGCTAGATATTTGATTCGTCCGACAGTAAAAAATATTACTCTTCGCTACATGACCTGTCAGCGGATCGTTTTAAGTTCGATAACATCTGTGGACCTTGTATTCAAAATGAAAATTTTAATCCAACGTGTTTGCGAATTGTATGGCTACTAGTTGTTAACCTAACATACATATTTTAAATAGAGAATTTCTGTGCTCTTTGATTGTTCTTTATATCGATTAGAAGCTTCACATCCAAGTATTCTACAAAATCCTGTGATTTAACTTGTAACTCGTAATTTCCATTAGATTTTCATTGGGCGATCAGCTGATTTACTAATAATATTAGTTTGTACTTTATTATGAAAAAGGCCCCTGGTGTCCATAAATATTCATCGGGTTTTAAAATACTTTATTGAACTTACTGATAAATGAATGCTACTTCAAGGCTACCCTAGAAGAGCTAAGCAAGGCCCCTAGTGGGGCCTTGAGCTAAGTCATCCTCAGCACAGTGACCAATCCAACCACCAGGATCAAAAAATGGGAAACAAAAAGGGAAACAATGAACAATGAACATCACCTTATGATTATAAATCTTAGAAAAAATTTTCTTTAACCACGAGTCAGTCACAGTGTCGTGGGAAAAAAACTAAGTGATAAATATCTAGTTAAACCCGATGATTATTTTATGGATACCCGGTATCTATTATTAATTTTATTTTTCATAAAAACATGACTCCCGACAAAAATATGTAATTCGTGTTAGCTATTCAGCTAATGTGAATTTTTTCGTGCAATGTAGGACACCTAAGAGTATCTTCCAAAACTGTGCGAGGATATACTATCACAATTTTAAATATGGATTTGGAATATTATAAGAACTAAAAGTCCGAATAACAACTCAACAACAATTTTAAAAAACCCTTTCATAAAATTGATGAAGTACGGTTATGATTTTTAGTACCTCTTACAACCATTCTCACTTGAATATGTAGGTCGTATTACCTCTATTAAACGTTTACTGAACGATTTTCACAATCAATTATGTGGTTAGCTCTATAGGATAGGACATGAAAAAGTTACCATCAGAGATCTGATACTATCGACTATGAATCATCGGGTGAGTGACCCATGTTTTTGTGTTAGTGTCTGTGTGTGGGTCTCTGGACCGTTTTACCGCAGATTCCCTACAAGGTGTGTGGGTGTGTGCGTGTGTGGGTGGTGCATTTGTGGGTAGAACCGCTCATCTTGTCACTTTGTACCCATTTAAGGCACGCATCAGATTGTTAACTAATGTGCCTATTTCGCTCTTCTCGTTGCGTCTGAAGCGCCAACGCCTTGTAGATTAACTGATCGAACAATGGGAACCCTAGAGCTCAGGAGGAATCTTTGTGCGATGGAGAACTTTTCCGATATTGGATAAATTTTCGTCTCTGGAAGCTTGGTTGGGCTTTTTGGTACTTTTTGAGTGGAGAATGTTTAGGGTGCTGGAAGACATTTTGGACACTGAAAGTTACTTCCAGTGCTGGAAAAATCGTAGAACTAAAAAAAAACGTGTGCTCGGCATCCCTTAAAGTAGGCCTACTGGAGAACTCATTTTTAATACTTAAGATTTAACTTACCTACGTATTATTTTTTACGTAACTGTATACTTATGACAAAATAAGTGCCATGCGAACGTATTTAATTACATATTAGTGTATTTTTTAACCAACTCCTCAGGCGAATAAAAAATATCCAGAACTGAAGAGTCCTTTTAAAGATGAAGAGGACTTCAAATTCTGGAGAGCTATTGAGTTAGAGTTGATAAGTGCTGCCAAGTAATTCTCATAGCTTTAAGATTGTCCGACATTACACTTTGATGACACAGGCTCGTGATTCGCCCAGATCTGAAACATTACAGTCTATTGGTTGTATGCTACAGTTAGTTTCAAATTACGTGAGTTCGATCGTTAATAGACCCACACATGTTAGTTGACATGATATTACCAACAACACTGTATTACAAATCTCAAAGAGTTTTCAGAAGAACAAAGCTCCATTAGAAAATGTCATTAATTAGAATTTAAAAGGCCTTACCCTTGCCTTGTTGGACGATATAAGGAACAAGAAAGTTTGAATAAAATCTAAGATATTTCAGTATCTACAAATCTTCATTGGCATGTCCACGGGTTAGTCACACACTCGAGCATAGCAGATCTAATTATACAAACCATGTGTCACCGCCACTCCTCGACACCTCACTATGATCTAATGCTACAAATTGCTTCCATATCTGCATTAAACATAACTTTGCACTTCCGTACTGCTTCGCTGGTTACTGTGTCCTTGTTTACGCTCCAATAAATATTACAACTTGTTTGTCAGTTATAATTTGTTTTCCATGTCGTGATTTGTTGGGGAAGACGTGGTAACCTGACTTGGTAAAGCTGTCAATTAAAATTTTAACATGAAATTAGGGTAAAGATTCCAAGGTAAGAAAATATCGGTCTATGATTACAGTGTTATACTTGAAGATAGAACATTTTATAATGTCTCTAATGGTTTCATGATCCAACACTTTTACAATGGCAGAAAAGAAAAGAGGGCGAAAAAGACCATAGAAGGGTAACTATTTCAAGTGTTGCCTATCACGCTGTCTGGACCAGGATGTTCTTTATATTTTATAACCGTGTCTCTTGTCCAGTACTTCTTTGGCTACTTGACCCTATGTTGATTGAAATATTACTTTGGGTCCTGTTAGTAAGCGATGAAGGCTCGTTTTGTAAGTTTAGGATGACTTTACTTTAGGGGTTAGGTAAATTCTAATAAACAGTAACAGTTCACCCTGATTGCAAGGCATTGCAAAGGCAAAACAATAAACTGTTTATTTTAATGTTTTAACTTTTTAATTATTATTATTTATTTTATTTTGTTAAGGCTAATAGATCAAGAGGTCTTTTCCTATTATTCTGCATGTCAAACATTTAAAATCCTATCCCTTGACGTGATTTCAGTGGCCTAAAAGTAGTGGTGTCTTGGCTAAAACCTACTGTGGCTGTTTTAGGACTATGTCCTCTTCAGCCAATTCTGTCCCTCCACAGACTTTTGCCTTTTCTTTTGTCTCTGAATATCCCTGACACAATTCCCAGACGCATCTCTATCGTCTCACGCACAGACGCACACACGCCTACAGTAGGCTTTCGTGACTTCGTTAAAAATGAGTCAGATTTATCAACTTCCTCTGGGTTTTTATTTGGTACAAGGCTAACACACGATAAGATTAATGTTAAGGCAAACAGATTATGAATGAGGAATCCTTGTATTTGTTTATTGTCTTTGTATTTAAATTTTCTTCGATGAGGATAGAAATTGTGTTGAGATTTAACCTAAACCCACCAAACAGTATTCTGAAAACTTGTCTTAGTAAAGTTATGGGGTTTAGTTTTGGGTGTTTGTAGTTGCATATCCTTAGCAGTTCTAGTTTTCTACGAATTCGGTGCAAAAATCAATGTCTCACTAAATCATTCTCAGTTACACAAAGAACGAACATCTGTGCAAAATGAATCTGCACACACTCGAATGTCAAGTATAATTGTCAAATGAACACACGTCAAAGTAATATTACTTGACATTGCAGAAGTCACCGCATATTTTTGCAGCCCTGGCCTGAAATAAGTAATTTTGTAACACTATTAGGTAAACAGATGTGAGGGTCAAAGTCTGCGGTGGGCGCTGGGCGTGAAGCTGGGGGGCGCCCAAGGTTAAGCCGCCTAGGCGCCCTGCCATGCATTGTCCTACCGGGTCTTCCTCTTCCTTGGGGCGCTAGCCTATGTTATTGTGAATTTAAACATTGTATGTACTATCGCTGTAATTCTTGGATGGACGTTGTAATCAACCTTAAAGTTAAGAATACAATGGAAACTCCATGTACAGTATCGAAACTTAAATTTATTTAATTAAAATACAAAATTGATGGTAAAAGAAAATAAGGCGTTCACAATAAAGTTTACAATGAGTGGGGAATGAATTTACTAATGAAAGCTTTAGGCTAAGCCTATTACAATAGTTCAAATTTAGGTTCAGGTGTTATAATTTATTGCTTGGATCTTTATCTCAGGTGGGGTGATCGAGCGGCATCTGAATTTAATCTTGTGATTTTAAATAGCCTAATTAAAATTTTGTTTTGAAATATAAAATAGGTTCAAATTATTTTCTGATTGGTTGTTTTAATGACTTGATTAGTGTTTCTTGACTTTTAAATTCTGGTACAAATGTTCAAAAGTTAGGCCTAAAATGTTTTAATGGCTTCCAAGGATAGAAAATGTCTACTGAAGTGACCTCACCAAAAATTGATGTCTTCTTCACGGTAAATTTCTTGATGCAGTAATTATTAATGTTCTTAACAAGGATGGTTCTTCTTTAATCGAATTTCAATAATTTAGGTTCAAATATAGGCACTTTTTTTATAAATTTTGATATTAAAATATGTAGTATCCAATTTACATCTTCATACTAGCTCAGCTCTCTTGAAAGTGATGAAGGTTTGATGCATTTTTGTATTCACACATGTCAATGCTGACTTAATCACAAAAAATTGTAGGCCACTGTTCACACATATATCATAACAAATTTCATTTGCTATAGAGCTATATTTGAATTTTGAAAAAATATTTAAATAAAATTATATTGAATTTGAAGCAATTTTGTTTCAAAAGTTATAGGCTCTTATATATTTACATGAAATTAGGTTATTTGAAAATTTTCTATATTATATTGTATTAAATTGATTACCTATTGGTCTGCATGGACAATTAATTATTATATATAGTTTGAAAAGGGAGATGGATTGACATATTAATAAAAAGAAAAACATATGATGAAAATTAAATTATTCTATAATAAAATAACAGTGAAAATATTGAATTGTTGCAACGTTTGGCTGGTTCTCTCATTTTCGTGTGTCTTTATTCGCTGAAGCACTTTATTCATTGTCCTGCTCGATCTTTGTCTTTCCTGTACACAAGTTATCTCATGCATTTCACACTCCTCTTCCACATTTGTTTTATTGAGACCCATCTCATAATAGTTGTATACAATCTAGTTAAAGTTAGTTCACTTCAACCGGAAGGCAAATAACTGGGAAGAGTGGGTTAAATGGTAGGATTGTGAATTTGAATTATTCAAGAGACGTGTTGGGCAACACGGGTTCTCCTAAAGAGAAGAGGCTAATACTGGTATCGTTTTTCATTTGTACATTTTAGCATGGATTAAATAGTAAACCCGTTAATCTGATTTTAGCTCAGGTAAGAAAATCACTTACGAACAGATGGAAACAGATGTGACCAAAGAAATGTTCGTACTCTGGCAAGAAATTATTTTGACTATGGTTTCTTGGATTTTCTGGCTCCTAATTCATCCAGGGCTTTTTCAATATAGACTACTGAGGGACAGGGTGGTAGCCGGAGTCGATGTAGAGCCCAGTTCCCGTTAAAGTGGTCACTGGCCAGTCAGTAACTACGGGGGCGAGGTGGATGGAGATACAGCGTGGGGTGTCTGGTCTACAACAGCTACAGTGTTGCCAACACTGCATTTGGGTCAATCCACTCAACACGTGTGCAACTGACCATAGAAACCAGTTCAAGTGACATTAAGATCAGTAAATAATGTGTTTGTCATACTGCAGCAAAAACAGCCTTTTTTAATGCATGTTTTGCGGGTCTAAATCATCATTTTTACTCTCTTGGGAGTAAAAATCGTTTTTAGTCCAGGTGCTAAACGAATTGAGTATGCACTGAAAGTCTGACAAAATTTGACTTTTGATTATTGTTGGGGACATCTAGTAGATGAACAAATCAATGGTGTCGCATTTCTAGGGTGGTCACAACACGGGGGGAGGGGGGAAGTTGCGCGCATGAGTGGTTTACGTTTCCGCGTCTAACCACAGAAAACATTAACTCTTAAACGCTTAATGGTAGAAAGGTGGTTTAAGCGTCTATCCAGTATCCACGCCTAAATATATTTTCTTGTAAAAAGGTTATTACAACCTTTCTTCTACGGTATCTCTTATGCTATATGCCCCAATCAACATTTATTGCAAAAAAGGAAAATTTGACATAATGACATTACTTTAAAATCAAATCTTCGAGCCGTCAAAAAGCTACTGACATTTCTCAGGATCGAACCGGCGTCCTTTTGAGTGTAAAGCAAATAGTGAAGTACGCATTTGTTACTTGAGTTACGTTTTTAAAAACAGTTTTAAAACAAATAAAACACGTAATCTATTTAAGTTGCGGTTTGAAAAGTTTTCAATAATTTTCTGTCGCCTTATAATTTATCTTCAATAGTTGTAATAACCTTCTTTGTTCCTAATTTGTCAGTATCAATTGCAACTATATTATAACATAGAATGATTTTATTTTTAAAATAAATTAAAAAAATTATTGACTTATTTTTCCACAATTCTAAATCTTTATCCTTTATCCCCCTCCTTGATGTTTCCTGTCAAATTATTTACTGTTCACGCTTAATGAGATTAACAAATGAGATCACATATTTTGAAACATGATTTTAATCTCGATGTCATCATCACTTGGTATTTTTACTTTAGCTATTGCTTTAGAAATTAATTTTGATGAGCCAATAAATTAAATTGTAATGGCTTATATGATGTTGAATGTATTAAAATATTTTTTATGTTGGAAATATCGTCTAAAATAACAACTCGTCTAATGGATTAAAAATCAAATTATTTTAATTGTAAAACAGATAGAATGAGAACCTAGATTTTTGTATACATCTTCCTTCATCAAAATATAACAAACAACTAACTTCTGTTGCCAAGGAAACATCATATGTTATTTTCTAGCATAATTATTATGGACATTATAAGATGAATAAATTATATCTTAAACAGTTTAAACAACGGTTATATTATTAATATGAGATTGTAGGTAAAACTCATTCTACAGTACTATAAAGACAAAATATATTATGAATGTATAGATAGACGTTGGTTAGGGTAATGTAATCGATTTTTGTTCATAAACAGTTGTAAGTATTTTGTAAGTTTTATAAGTCTTTTCAAACATACAGAGTTTTTTTTTAATAAGGGCTATGTTCACCGGTCATAGAAAATAAATGGAAATGAACATTTATAAAATCATAATAACAAATGTTCAAATAATTTTACTGACTTTACGTCAATCATTCCTATATTTTCTAGTAATGGGTCCAAATTAGTCAGTACCAATAGCTAGATAATGTCTTATTATTGGAACTATTTCCCGATGATATAACATTGTTTGGTCTGAAATAATAAATACAGTACAGAGTACAGTCATAGATGAAGTAATATAATATCTATTGAATTCATCTATGGTACAGTCGGTATTGCAGTATCGGTAGCAGTACAGAATCACATATAACAACTGACGATCCTAGCGGTGGTAGCTGAAACTACGAGCAGGAACTGAAGTGGTACAGTATGTCTCCGCTAGAGCGCTACAAGGTTTTCGACTAGTTGTAGTTAAATTTCCTGATAAATTTAACATATTACCGATATTTTATGAGATATAATATTCACGGAAAGTTATAACTAATATACTTCCAGTACTACTGAGTAACTCTAGAAGTAATTGTATTTCGTGTCTATCTCAAAAACGGTGTGATATCATTTGGTTCTCGCATTGGAAACAGGATCCAAGTTTGGTCGGGTCACTTCAATGCCCTAATGTTGGTAACTTTGCGCAGTGGCAATATCGTAACCAATGAAGTTCAACTGAGGTGCGATTATTGCTAATTGAAAACTTTTACCAATACCCCGCCATGGGGGCGTGAAATACCGCCCGCATCGGCAATTTTTGGCAGCCCTTACGGGGGCTCATAAACCACATTAAATTAAATCAATTCGGCAAATACATGATCGTTGTATCGAGTCAATTCAACACTGTGAATGAGAAAGAAGTGGCTACCCTTCTGATGGCAAACTACGGAAAATAAATACACCATATTTTTTAATGTACCGAAACTGAAATAAAAAGGCTATTAAAACATAATAGGGCAAGTTGTTCAGTGAATGACGTCCGAGTAATTAATTTACCATATGCATTCCTGGGCCGTGTATTTTTGGCATTATTAGATATGTAATAGAAAAAATATTTTAGTTATAGTATTTTATATATTTATAAATTATTAAAAAACTTATTGCAGTTGTACTCAAGCATTGCGTTTGCAATAGGGGAGGACACAGTTTGATAAAATTTGCTTCTTTAAATTTACGGTATAGGCCCTATAGTAGCCTATTGCACATGTATAGTACCATAGCCATAATGTTCTACCACTTCACCTAAACAATAAAGACAAATTAATACAGTATTAAAAATTTGCAAAATATCGCAAATTATTTATGATACAGGGTGAGGCAATGAGAACGCTACAATTTGTTTTACCTGTCACATGTTAATTGTTGCAACAATGAATGATCAGCTGTGCTTAAAACATCAACTAAACTATGCCATTTTAGTAAATATTTTGCCTGAGGCTATTAACACTGAGATTTTGATGTGGAAACCTATTTATAAAATAGTGGTTCTTGTGCAAAAACCCAGAGATTGTTTTGACCGTATTCCATCCTTGGTCAACATGGCGCTGTTCCAGATTGGAAAACAATGTTGAACTGGGTAAAATTATTTAGGATAATCGCTTAAACAGAAAAAAATAATCGGTGGGTGCCGCAAAACTCTTTGTACACCAGCAAATGTTAAAAGAATATGAGTCCCAGTAACTTAAAGTCCGAAGAGATTGGCCAGGAAGCTTTTGTTGTTGAAAGCTTTACGTTGGCTATTTTTTTTGGGAGGGGGTGGGGTTGTTCCAATAAGCTACTTGACCTTGACGTTCTAGGTTTTTCAAAGTCACCCCACAGATTTGCTTGAACCGAAGCTAAGGATAGTCCAAAAACTAAAGTGATTCCTGAAGAAGTGCTGGAGGAGTATTTGATAGAGTTTCAAGTGGCTAAAAAGGAATTTTAAGTAGGACAATGAAGTCACTTGTAGGATTTTGTTCTCAAGAAATGGAAAAATGACTTTGTTAAGTTAAAATGGCAAAAGATAAGCTGTGTTTTGGTGTGCTATTTATATCCATAAGTTGAATATTATTGAGTTTGTACTGTTTATAAATTGGGGCGCTTTCATTGCCCCACCCTGTATTAAAAACATAATCATAACTGTAAACGATCCTACTGGCGATTCTCATTAGTATCACAGTTTTTTTGCTGTTTAGTTCAAATTAGCTGTTTTCATAAATGCAAAAAAAAATAATAGTGCTCCACCCTATTGTGCTTTTGCATATCATAGAACCAACTTTTTTAGTTGAAACAGCTGACTAAATTCTTTAATTCCCTTTAAATATGAATACTCATAAGGTCAACATGGGGGACTACAGAGCCACTGGGGCGGAGCCCGAAAGGATTTTTGAGATAAGAATATGCCTATATGTTTATCGGGAATGTAAGCTACCATAATGCCAAATTTCAGCAAAATCCTTCCAGTGCTCCCCAATAAAGCAGGGGGGTCCGGATTTGAAATTTTCAAAGCCGTTTGGTGGAAGTCTTCTTCTCCCTCCCTAACTGATCACTGATGGTTCATAAAAACCATCATGTACCAAATTCCCCAAATCTAAATAATATGACTGTCCTCTTTGATCTTATCATAGTACTTTGTATCGATCTTGATAGTTTGCTCCTGAGCTGAATAGCTTCTAAATTCGGAGTATCAAGCAAATGTCGATCATCAGGAAGACAAACAGTGTGTTGATGGTTAGTACCGTCACACACACTTCAATAAGATATTGTTCAATCCTTGGCATCTACAAGCTGTCAAAATTGCACTCCTTGTTGTTAAGATTGTCCAAGAAAAGTATTTTGTCAATAATTTTCAAATGTTTTGCTGCTAACATCAGTACTGACAATTCCTACCATACCTGGACCTGGGGATGAGAGAGCATGTTAACACTCAATTCGTGTATAAGGATTCCCATCTCCTCCCAAAAAAAAAAGGGAAAAAACTTGGACCCAGACGCAATTTCTTATAGGACTACGGATACTATCCAGCAAAGAGTGTGTAGATAGTGGCAAGAAAACCCGTAAAATAGTGTTAAACTAAAACTAGTACAGATTACTTCAGCGATTAACATATCATGGTGTATCTAGCAGTCTGCGGTGGCAGTGGAAAATCGGTCAGTTGCATCATTGCATGTGTTGCTCATATTTCAGGCACACCTATATCTGATACATGTGGGTTTGTACCCGCAAGTATTTAGAACACTAGCCATGGACTGTCAGCTAGTTGAAATTGTGATTTTGTTGTTTTTTAGATTTACAGGAATGGAAATATTTGATTTTGAATCGTCTTACGAACTGAGTTTTGTGAATTTAAAAGAACATTTTTACACAAATATGAATCTTGAAGTTATTTTGGTTTTTGCACAATATTTTTATTCAAGTTTTGATAGCGTAGTTTTAGATTTTATTTTTTTTGCAATATAAACCCTAGTACCAACAAATTTTATTATTGGATGATTGGATCACTGGTCTACCATCAGTGAAAAGAAAAGTATTGAACAGCTAGAGACTCAACCCACTACTGGACTTGATATTACAGTGTAAAAACACTTATCCAGCTTTGTTTAGATTGCATAGACGGATTGCCTAAATCATACAGGGTGTTTTTTTTTTAAACTTGCATCTTTATTTATGTAAAAACCGCAATAGATAGAAATATGCAGTTTGCGGGAATCATCTATTGACGTAAGGGGCCCAATTTTTTTTTATTCAACGTTACATTCACATTTCCCCCTGCCCCCAACTGATGAAAAAAAAATTAAAATCGGTTCATAAATTTGTGAGATATACCCCCCCTTCCCCAGAACTTAATTTTTTTTTTAATAGCAAGGTACTCCTTGTGACATATCAAATGAAAGAGCATAAAAAAAGAAAATGTGGTGTTTCACAAGGGGTACCTTGATATTAAAAAAAGTTATATTAAGTTGATATTAAGTTAAGGGAAAGGGGGGGGAGGATTATCTCACAAATTCATGAGCCGATTTTCAATTTTTTTCACCAAACATTTTCTTTTTTCATGCTCTTTCATTTGATATGTCACAAAACTTGCTATTAAAAAAAATAAGTTCCGGGGTGGGAGGGGGGGAATATCTCACAAGTTTATGAACCGATTTAATTTTTTTTCACCAAACATTTTCTTTTTTCATGCTCTTTCATTTGATATGTCACAAAACTTGCTATTAAAAAAAAATAAGTTCCGGGGTGGGAGGGGGGAAATTTCCCACAAGTTTATGAACCGATTTCAATTTTTTTTTTATCAAACATTTTCTTTTTTCATGCTCTTTCATTTGATATGTCACAAGGGGTACCTTGCTATTAAAAAAAAATAAGTTGGTGGCAGGGGGGAAAGGGGGGGAATGTGAATGTAACGTTGAATTAAAAAAAATTGGGCCCCCTACGTCAATAGATGATTCCCGCAAACTGCATATTTCTATCTATTGCGGTTTTTACATAAATAAAGATGTAAGTTTTTAAAAAAACACCCTGTATTTGGATAAGACTAAATTTTACATAATCCAATTGACAAACCAACTAAATAGATTATAAATAATCATTCTTTTTTTCATGGGAGAAAGTATTTTACAGCAGTAAAGCTTGATTGGCTCTTAAACTTCAGGATTTGTGAATTAATCATAATATGGGAAGTGTATTGTGATACATCAGAATAGATTAAAGTCACCTTAAAAAGTGTATAATGTAATACAGTAGAGTCTCGATAGTCCGAAATGGTTTGGACCGGAACATTTTGGATTACCAAACATTTCGGTTCAAGTTTTTTTTTCTAATTTTTTCCCCCTAGGATGCTAGGCACGAGCCTGAGATTGTTTTTCAAGTCTATCTCACCCGGCCGCTAGAGAATACTTCGACGAGGTACAACTAACTGTCGTTAAACGACAGTGCTAGCATTTTCATTTGATTTCCTAACATACTATGCAATTTGTTAGAGTTAGCTTACAAAAAATATAAGTCCATCTCACGCTCACGTATACGTTGGATTTTTTAGAGAATAGGGTAACAAAAAAATGTACACAAATAAAAGTTGTTTCAAATCTAAGGTTTTTATTCTCTTTTGGTCCAATATATGCTTTAATACAACAATAATGAACAATTACTTTTAAAATAAACAATGTTTTACTTGTGCCTCTAGTAAATAATTAATTTTTAGTCCTTTACATAAAGTGAAAAACATTCATGATGTGACATTAATCTGAACATCAAGTTTACAGTAAAATATATGCTGAACCAAAAGACGAACATCAGTCTATTTTGATTGGTGGGATGGGTAGGGGATCTAAGCACCATGTACCTAATGTAAACCATATTCTATAGACAACTAAATACTGCAGCTATTATACAAATATGTTATTATCCAAAATATAAAATGTGTCGTTTCACTTTATAGACTACAATAAATAAATGCCCGAAAGTGACAAACCTCTAAGCCAAGCTAATTATTGTTTCCACAAGATAAGTTTATTTATTAAAGTTACAGTCCAGGTTAAAAACATAAAAGCACTTATTTACACTATTTTTAAAAACTGAAAACAAAAGTAATCCAAGTTCAAGGTCTATATTAAAAGGCTACTTCTTATTGTATAGCACAAAAAATATTAGAAAAATGAAAATTTCAAGTTAGAAAAAGAAAAGTACAATTATTCGATCACGAGTTTACATTTTTTTTTCAAACACTTCAATAGGTGTGAAATAAATGTATCAATTTTCCTCAAAATTTTACCAATTAAATTAATATTATTTAAATATGTAGGCTATAAATGCCTAGTATTAGTGAGGTTAATATTGACCAATTTTAAATGCTTATTATTTCCAATTTAGTATAGTACAATTGATGAAACCATATTGTGTTGAAATGCGCAAATGCAAAGTGATATACGATTATTTTGAGTCGGAACAATCTTTAACCATCAGATTGAGAAGTTTCAGATTCTTTTTGAGGTATTATTATTAATTAAATAATATGCATTAACCACTATAAAACTTTTTTGAGTTTTAAAAATCACTTTCTATGTCTTTTGCAACAGTGTTCTAAGATTACCGTACTTATAAAACTAACATAGCTTAACAATCGCCTTAAATTAATTTTAATTTGGCTCTTCAAAAAATAATTAAAAAGTACAGTGCACCTATTTTGTGCATTATGAGACAAGAGACAGAATCAATAAAATATCACACCTATTAACAGCATCCCAAAATAACAACAAACTTGTTCATAGAACAAAATATAGTATATATCTTTGTACAAAATCTAACTACAATACTTTTGTTGTTAGGAAACTTGTGCTATAGTGATAACATACGATGGGTCTAACAAAACCACTAGTTTCATGTTAGTGACACACTAGTTGTTATTAGAGAGGGTGTTTTCACAGGTTTCTAATGATTTTATATTCTATAGTTACAATGTTAATTCGTCAAACAAAAACACTTAAATGCTAAAACATAAAAACAACAGACTAACTTATTAGTATTTATATACATAAAAGAATAACAAGATAGAAAGCTAGTGGTATATTTATTGCATCACTGAAAGTTTAAAGCATGTCTAAAGTTTTTGACGCTACAACCGAACATAGTTCTTTTTCTTACTTTACAAAACATTAAATTATTCACTATTCACAGAGAGCGTAAATAAAAGCTTTTGACTTTCCACAGGAATAAGGCTGAAAATGAATGTCTTCGTTGGCCTTAACACAAATTCCTGAGTTTATGTTTTTCACTGATGAGCAATTCACTCGGGCAAAATGTTTTTAGTAAAGCACTGTAACGTTAATTTTGATATGAGCTGTCAATCTAACTTAGTCTAATCATAAAAAATGCCACTAAAAATCACTTTCTACTTCATAAAATTCTTAAACCTTCAACGTTTTAAAAGACAACAGGGGATAAATGACCTTCGCACCTCATGTAATGACTGTACTGTGTTACGTTCGTTTATTCTGGCTGTAGTTGCAGGCTGCTTCTCTTCATTTAAAATTCATCACAAGAATATTTTGCTGCAACTTATATCATGTCCGCACTTCTCAGCAACTCTTCAATCTTCATAGTTCTTCATCGGTACAGTTACACTTGAATCTTCATATTTCTATGTCAGCTACACTTGAATCTTTAGAGTTCTATATTAGCAACACTTGTGTCTTCATAGTTCTTTGTAAGTTACACTTACATCTCTTAATTCTTTGTCATTCGCATCCTTACACTTCTTCGCTTGTGTTTGATGTACTCGTCAAGTTTGCAACTCATGTACATTTATAAACACACAAGAATTCAGTTTTGTCTTTTTCAGTTGTGTCTGTTTCAGTTCATTTCTGTTTCATCACCAAGGCTTCTAGCAGTCGCAGTTTTGCTTTTGCATGTTTGTATTCTGCATACGTTTGCTCCATCGGAAGTCTGTCCTCTCGAGATAGTTTGCGTCCAACAGTTTTCTGACATTCTTCCTCAAACTCTCGCAAACTTCGACGCAGTCGTTTTTTTTCTTCTCTTGTCTGTTGCTGCTGCTTCAACAGTTCTTGTCTGAAAACAGATGTGTATATCAGCTGACTGTGACATAGATAGATTTATGTTACTGTAATTAGTTTAAAGCGAAAATAGGTGAAAAAATTTATTTAATGAAAAGAATTATTGAACATAACTCATTATTGAAATAGGTATTTTTTTGGTCGTTGTTTTTCAGTTGCTGTACGTTAAAAATAGTATTGCTGTCACTCTCAACTGTAGTTCAATATTGATATTGAAAAATGTCTTTATTCAGAGTGTTTTAAGGACTTTACTTATTGTAAAGAGGGAAAAAATATGGATGGATAAAAAATTTGGTGCTCTAAGTATATTGGAAATAAGAAGAGGTTTATTTATAATATTTTATTTTCCTACAGTTACCTAACAATGTACATGTTCTCTCACTGATTTGAGAAAGCAAAGTGGCCAATTCGCTCATCAGTGAAACAATGTTAACATTGTCTCACTCTAATTACTTCGTCTCATTCCAGATTTGCAACGTGAAGGCACGTTTCTTTACCAATTTATTTGTTTTATGGTAACTGTAGGAAAAATATAATGTGCAACTTGAGTGCAAAGTACAATTGCCTCACTCGAGAAACCATTCCTCACTCACCTACGGCTCGTGAGTAAGGATTTCTCTCGAGTGAGTCAATTGCTCACTTAGCTCACTAGTTGCACAAATAACTATTTCTATAGACAAGAACCGTTTCCATATAACTTCAGGCTAGACTTAGAGGGTCACGGAATTATCAAAAAGACTTAGCCAATGGCACGATTTGAGCCTGGAGTTTTATATCACTAGCTGCTCAGGCACAGAACATTAAAACCTCGTTGAAATATATTTACAATTATCTCATCATTATTTCCAAAAATAACAGGCAAAAAGTCTTTAAATATGGCATTGCTAACTGCTGACAATATTTTTGTAGATCAATATTAGACATGATTGCACAGTTTGGGGCAAGTAGCCTACGATGAATTACTTACAACGGAAGGGCGTGCAGATTCTCCAAGTCAGGTGTGCTGCAGCGAGGGGGGCTGGAGGGTACCATGACCGGGGGTGTGGAGGGGGGAGGAGGCGGAGACGAGCTTGTAAAGTCCATTGTCTCATGCTCCAAGATGGTCCCCAGCTCCGTCACGGTCTCTTTCAGTTTTGACTAAAGCAAAAAGAAAGTGTTTTACAACATGTAGGCCTATACAGAACCAAAACTAAGGTATCCGCAGGTACCTAGCACGTGCAATTAATCAGTTGTAGTAGAGTACTCAACCGTAGAAAATGCTTTACCGAAAAAAATCAGACCACAGACTATCTTTCTTTCACTTCTTTAATCCAAATCTTACTTAATTTGATTATGTGTATTATTTGGTTATGAAACACTGTTATCAAATATCACATTTTTGAACTTACCTTTGATAAATGATTTAATAACCTGCTAGAGATAAACTTTTGTTTGTTGAAACCATTTATAGCAAAAGGATTCAAAATGTTGTAACACCATGAGGCTCTACGTAAAGTGAATATTTAGACTTACAGGAGCGTTCCTAGCCAGTAGCCGCTTGAGAGAACGGTATCTGTCGTATAGCGGCCGCACCAGGTCTCGGTCCTCCCGGGTTGAGGGTCGTCCGAAGGTATTCTCCAGGTACAACAGTCCCCTCTGTACTGCCAGCTTCTCCTCTACCAGTTGTTCCCGTGTCATGTCGTCGACAGTCTCCGGCCGATTACCAGTCATTCGCTTCTCCATCAGTCTCTGCAAACAGATCAACATTGATCACATTAGATTTACAATGTTGTTGACATACCAAGTTGCATATTTAAAGGCGAAATTGAGTGAAGGATGAGTGCTGACGGAGTGAGGTGACAGTTTTGAGATCTGCTGATTGCTAAAAAAAGTCAGGACAGTTGATTTATCCCAAAAGTTTCATTTACACCACGTACTCAACTTTTCCAAACTGTGGTAAAAACAATTGTGGTTCCAAACTTCACTTACGTAGTAGTAAACTAAATTCAAAAACATAAACCAGCGACTAAAGAGTTAATTAACTACATTATGATGCACTGTGCCTTATATTTCCAAAGTATAGGCTAAGTTCTACCAGACTTATTTACAAAGAACCTACCTTTTCAACATCATGAATAGCTTCTTCTTTATTGGCGTAGTTTGAGTTTGCCGAGCTACTTGAACTAGGTTGTAAAGCCTTCTCGAGCACTGATGTCCCTTCTTCTTTTAATGCTGAAACATTTACAAAACAGATTATGAAAAATCAAAGATTAGTCCCAACAACAAAAATGTCATCTGGTTACTCAGTATTAATCAATTCCTCATTAGTATGTTTGATTTCCAATGTTCTCTGATATGATCGTTACAAATAGACAATGATTCATGAATGTGTAATGGGGTCAATCCATTTCAAGTGGTCCAGAGGTGGTTGCTTCAAGATTTTCAATTTTTTTCATATTTTTATCCTTGAAAGTATATATTGTTAGAAGTACAAAAATACAATTATTTTATTTTTATTTTATTTTTCTACTGAATGGCGGCCACTTTTTTGTTACTCGAACGGCCGTTTTCAGCAATTTCAGAGCTCTGCGTAGAATTTAATATCTCTGGTTCTATATATCCTAGCCAATTCCTATACCAATTCCCTGAACACAATCCTCTCACAGATTTGTACCTGTGGCAAACAACAAAGAGCGTTTTAAAACATCAAAATGCTTAAAATATATGATTAAAATATAACATTGTTAAAAAAATACATTGATAGTGAGTTATAATATAACATTATGCTTCCTACGCTATTACGGCTATAATGCTTATTTAGTACTTTTCAATGTTTCATAACTTGAAACCAGTTGAGTCCACAAAATAAAATTATTACAGCATAATACTCTTACTTAGTACTACATCTGAGCCAAATTTGAAATTTTTATTTTCATGCCCAACAAAGATATTAATCATCAAACTTTGAAAATTTTGAAAATTTTAAGATTTTGACAATTTTTATTTAAAACTCTATGCAAGTCCACAACTTGAAACATTGAGAATTTGGAGTACACACCTATAACTATCAGATAAAAAAATAACAAACACATAGTCAATTGCCTTTATATAAAAATAAATTGTTTAAAATCAGTATTTGTAACATCGTTGCGTTAAACTTTAAACAGGTAATTAGACCTATATATTTAGTTTTAAGTGCATAAATATATTACCATATCAAAGTTCAGATCTTTCTGAAGAGATTGGTTTTTATTTTAATGTTCTAGGATTAGTAGAACCAGAGATATTTAATTTTACGCAGAGTTCTGAAATCGCAGAAAACGGCCATTCGAGTAACAAAAAAATGGCCGCCATACAGTAGAAAAATAAAATAAAAATAAAATAATTGTATTTTTGTACTTTTAATAATATATACTTTCAAGGATAAAAATATGAAAAAAATTAAAAATCTTGAAGCAACCAATTAATTTATTTCTGGACCACTTGATATGGATTGACCCAATGGTGTTTTTTTTTCTCTACAGACTGATAGCTAATAAAGTAAGCTAGCACACAAATGAGTCCAACTGTTTCCGAACTATTGACTGATGGTTTATGAACCATTCATCATATTAGAGTACCGTAAATATATTATAATTTTCCATTGGTCTATATTTTTGCTTTCCAAATTTCTACAAAATAAAGAGTGGTGATAACCTAATTCACGTCTAGCGGTAAAGATATTATAAATCGATCTTACTTAGCCTAAAGAGAGAAGTTCCATTTTGGTCTGAAGGATTGAAACATCTCCGTGAGCATTGGTATACTAGTTTGAAGCCTTGAATATAAAGCTGATATTTCCGATTCAATTTGGTGCAGCTCATTTTTAGTTAATAGGTAAAAGCTTCAAACGATTCTGCCACTTACTCTTGACTTCCTTCCGCAGTTTGGTGAGGAGGGAACACATTTTTTTGGTGTCTGGGTTGGCAAGCTTGTCTGCATGACTCGGTCTGTAGCCAAACTCCTTCTCAAAGCCTTCTTCATAGCGCTTCAGTTTACGTTTGAGGCTGTAACATACAAAAACGCAATAAAACAAACTATTTCTACGGATTAAAAAAAAAAAAAAAAAAAAAAAAAAAAAAAACAGAAAAGGCTTAACTCATTCTATATGGAAATATCATAAAAATTCCAGTTTGCCCAGATAACTTGAATACTAAAAACACTCTCTTAGTAGATTTGTTATTCTTATAAATCAGCTGGAGACAATTTTATGGTTAGTTCCATCCGGTGCCGCTAGGATCTTGTTTTTGTTTACAATTTGTTTCATGTTATTTCAGTTCTTTAAAACATTGTTTAACCAAATAAAACAGTCCAACCATAAACAATAACTCGTCCCTTAGTTATATAACCAAACAGTAAAGCACAAATCATTAAATTAATTAAAAAATAATGGAAACAAAATTTCATTGACACTAGCACCCAGTGTAACCAACATAGATTAGATACGAAAATAAGCTTCAAATTTTACAGGATGAGAAGTCTACTTGTGTAGTCTATGATACTAATTATCAAAATACGTAGTTTAAATCTTATATTTTACAATGTCAAGTTATTAGTGATTGAAGTTTCCTGAATTGCTCTTAAGAGTTTATACAAATTACTATTTCATACAAAGAATTACTATCACCGTTTTAAAACAACTAACAAAAACACTCAAATGTACCATTGCTTTTGAAATTATACATAGTAACGGAATTTGATTAAAAACTCATACGGTGAATTAACTAAGTAAAAGCCATGATGATTCTGTACATGCAAAATTGATCACATCATTGTTTGTTAACTTTAGTTTTATTAACAGTAACTAATTATACCATTTTTTTTATGTTTCCCCCATTTTAAGTCAAGGGACAAGTTTTTTTTATGTTATTATATTTGTAATGTTGTAAGGGAGACAATATCAGGCAATTATTATTGATCTCAATTCTTAAAATTTAATAAATATACAGTACAAAAAACAACTAAGAACAAGTAAAAAAAACCATAGTTATTTCTATGGATTAGTAGATTAAAGCGGTGATACTACGTTAATATTTAACGACTCGCTTTAGCATAACAAACTCTCTGTTTACCTGTGGATTTGCTTGGACACTTGAGAGAGGTGAGAGTCAGAAGCGTGTTGAGGAGTGTCGTCCGAGAACACTCGTCGAGTCATCACGATGGAGCTACGTGGAGACACCAAGCGGTCCTCTACCTATAACATGTGCCGGCAATGATTAATACTTATCAGAGTGTAAAAAGATGTTTTCAGTTAAAAATACAGTAAAGTACTACTGTTTAAAACCCTGCTTAGTGCCTGTAAAACCTTTAAAAACCTGTGCCTGTAGTATCGCAAACTTGGCACCTGATAACATGGCAGATCAAGATTTCTAGACAGACCCTTTAAGAATTTGTACACAAGTTGAAGAGAATCTTTAGTCCTTTACGACCCCACAAGAAACCCAGGTAGCAACTAAAAATTGGTGTCTTCAATAGTTACACAATGCCTAGCTTTTGTGAATTAGAGCTAGCCCTACTTGCACACATTAAACTGGAACTCAAGAGTGAATTAAGGAATGAAACAAAATTAAATGAAAATTGCTTCTTTATTGAGGCAATCTTATGACCTCATGGTCCTTTCTTATAGCTTGCCTCTACAATAACAATTATACTAAAAGTATGAGTATTGCATACCTGACGACCAGTCTGCTAGTCAGTCAGTCCACAGTCATAATTTTTTTTTAATAAGCAAGTCAAATAACATTTTTTTGTATTTCAATGTTATTGTTGTAAATTAACTATTGATATTAAAAATTATAATTATTCTCAGTTTGAACGTTTGACCGAGCATTTCTTAGACTCGACACTGTTCCAGTCCACATTAGACTGTACTGTACTAAAATAAGTAATTTCTTTCTTTTAATTTCCTGATACATTAGACACATCACTGACTCAATATATGGCACTACATGACGAATATCCATGTTAGCCAAGTTATTGCTAAGGGTGTGGTCTGTTTAGCATGAATTAGCAAGACTACTAGTTGCTAGCACTCAAATGACAAAATTATATTTGTTTCAAAACTACATTGTTATGGAATTTATTTATAAAATTATTAGGTCAAAATTGTCTCTGGTTTCAATTGAAAAGTAGACCTAGTATTTTGCTAGATGCCAACTTCGACATCTAAAGCTCGCTCGCCATGATCACTGACCTGGTGGTGGCGGAAGGACAGACTAGTGAGTGGCTCGGTGGAGTCAACTTGTTGATGCAACGTTGACAAGTCTAGTGGAGGAGTGGGGGGAGTAGCCTCCGGCGACGGACAACGATCCTTTACCTGCAACATGATGTATGCTTATATACACTGGGCCTGTGCAACCTAACAATCAAGTAACATGAGCGGAGTTATAGGTTACTTGTTGCGGGGAGAGGCATGAATTCTTAAATTGTCAACCTACTGGTTAAGGGGTTCTCCCCCCTTAGAAAGTTTAGGCCATTATTTCATAAAAAAACCTTTGATTATTGATAAAACTTTTTTGTTAAAGCTCAATTCTTTCTCTATTTCCTCAAATTTTAATAAGATTTGAAATATTTTAATGCTTTTTCCAACGAACTTAGAAAATACCTTTTAAGTGCTTAAGAAGTAGTAGAAAAGTAAAATAAATAAATTCTGTAAAAATGTCAATTTAAACATCTTTGTTTTTTTTTACATCACAGTAAAAACCAGACTAACTTTTACGGGATAAATTTAATTTACAATATTCCATTTTATTTATATTACTGAAACAACCAATGAAACCTACACCCAACAGAGTATTTAACCAACAAAGTATCCTTCGTCTGTGCTTGAATAAAAACATAAAGACGATGAAGCCAAAGTCAGTGACAGAGTGACGGGACGGCGTTATCATCGGCCAGACAGCTTGTGTAAAAGTGTGATGAGTGAAAGAAATGAGAGGTTTGGCTTTGTTACTATTCTTACAACACTATATGTTTATTTTATATTTATATATAAATCCCAATGATCAAGCACACAATTTGAATTATTTTTAAAGAAGGTTTGTGGCTCATTTAGGCTTGCTTGTCTGCATGGCCTCTGACCAACGTCGGGTTGAGCTGGTAAATAAAAAGAAAGAACAGAACTGATGAGTAGCGGTACCAAGACATGGTCCTTAAAACCTTTGTTACCTTTGGCATCAATAAATTATTGGTTCTCGTTTTACCAATACTCCTTTACTTTAGATTAAATAAATATCAATTACAGAAAATTAATTACTACACATATTGTTTTACGGCATTTTAACATTACACATCTCCCTCAATTCCAACCTTTAAAATTGCATTGTTAAAACGACAGATGAGTGATAGACGCAAAGTTTTTGAATGTGAAAGATTAACATTCCTAGCACTCACCACACAAATCCGTGGTAGACTTGGTGGAACTTCATCTTTGCTCTCACACCACACTACAGTCTCCACAACAATGTTGGTACCCCTGACTGTCTCACTTTTCAACAGTATTTTAAGAACCATTTCAAATTTTTTGTTGACCAAATAATTTTTTATTAACAGATTGGCAAAGTTCCTGCACTGTTTGGTGATTAGTTAGAATATGTCCAATCAGCTACCAGTCATGGTTAAAGACTTTATTGGCATTATATCACTTTTATTTTGTCTTATATCTGTTGTGCCTATTTGTTTAAAAAATTATTAGATTTAAATGTTAACACGTTGAGACTGTTAATGTAAGTATCTCCATATTTAGGCCTATGATTATCGTAAAATTTCACACTTAAAAATGTTTAAAACTTGAAAATTTCTATATTTGAGAAAATCATTAGAAATCACAACATGTCACACACACACTTCACATACACAACACACACTTCATGTCACAACAAGTTCACTTTTAATGAATTGCATATTAAACTAAACCTTATTCCAAAAGTGTAATCAATCAAGGAAGAATGTCCCAACTAAATCTTATAAAAATAAAATATTTGCAAACGCGAACACACAGTAACAAGCGAGTAACACAGACTGTTGAATGTGCTTGTAAGTCGGTCGATACGAGACAAATAGACATTTGGACAGTGATATATGATCAACATGCAACCTCGTATAAGGCACAACCTCTGCACAAAGCTGTGTATTGTTATAGGATCTTTATAAATAGGCTACATGTTCAATCGTTGAATTTCCATATCTGAATTTCCTTACCAACATTCTTATTCTATATTTAAAATGGCATCCACATTTGCGTTTTTTTTATTCACAGGAAAGTTTTGCAAATATTGTTGTCTAATCCTAAATTATTTAATCCTTTTATATTTTTTTAGTAAAAAAGAACTTTAATTTTAGCATTGCTTTTGGTAGAGGACATTTTATAGTACAGAGAAAATTCTTCTTCTTCTACAGAAAGATCGATCCATCCTTTTTCTCTAGATTGGTGGGCTCTGAACAAGTTGGTCACATTGTGAAAAGCCATTGGTGCTTGATAGACTTAGGACCAAATCTCTATAGAAATTCTGTGTTTCAACATAATCAGCCGCAGCTCTGGATTTAAGATTTCTTAAGCCGGTCAGATTACAGAAAATAATTCATCCAAACCTGTTAGCTTTGTGCTTCACATTAGAAGGTAGATACAAATTTAATTAATGAAGTTGTTTCGTAAAAATGTGTAGGAGTAGGAGAATATATATATAATAGATGGTCCATCAATGTATAAAGATTGATCAAATAATCATAATGATCATGAAAAAGGATCTACCAAACAGTTTCAATCAATTTACGTTAAAATGCAGCAAAGTCAGAGGTGAAAGCAATTTTTATGAATTTTAGCCTTTAGAGTTTTTTCCTAGTTGATTTATATTGTGTTGTGAGCTAAAGTATACACTGACTAGTTATTATGCTTAGGTAAGTCTGCCTTACCTCGTCATGCAGTTGCAGGAATGATCGCTCACTGCTAGACGAAGTACTACGAGACTCGTCTTCTGATAACGGCATCGTCGGCTGAACCACCATAGCCCCTTCCTCTTCATTTTCCTACAAAAATATTTTTAAAAATCCATCCCGTTTGATTACAGTAGAACCTCAATTAACCGTCACCATCGGGACCGGGAGCGTGATGGTTATTGAAAAGACGGATAGCAGAAATCCTGTTATACACCTCTACAGTAAGTTGATTTTAAAGATTTTGGAAGAAATTAAACCCTGTAGTTAATACTAAATATTTATATTACTTACACACAAGAGTAATACAAAACTGTCATTTTGTATGTTGTACTTGTTCAATGTTCGTACAGTGAAATGAAATTGCATTAAAAATTAATCTAAGTACTGTAGCGGGGTGACGGAAAACAGAGAATGACGGTTAAAATTAAAATAAGTTGAAAGTTGTTTAAGAAGTTATCTTTACATGAAAAGTATTTTTGTTTTCTAGCTTAGTATGTTAAATAATGTTGCAATATGACATGACAAAAAATCAATTTCATCACACAGGCAAAAAGTGACTATTCAAACCTCGCTAATTTTCCAACCGGTGGAACTTGAGCTCAGGTTTAAAAGAGTCACTTTACGCCCTAGTGATGAAATATAAAAAAAAATTATAAGAAAAACATTTAACCCATAAAATTATGTTTACCACACCCCCTTTCACATCACAACCCTGTTTCAGTTCAGGGGTGTGACTTTTAATCTCTATTTGATAGTACAGATAACCAAGTAGTATATTAAACAAAGAGTAGAGAGATAATGAAACAGTGTGAGAAAGAGATAACGAGTTGGAACAGTTAACACACAGGACTTTGGAATCCTCATTATCACTAAATTACATCCCAGTAAAATTTGTATCAATGTTATCTTGACTTAACTCGATTGCTTCACTTCTTGTTTTGAACATAGTCAAACAGTTAAAACTGTAAGCATTATTATCTTCAGGATATATTTCAGCTAAACATTGGCACTGTTAATTATATTGAAGGCAAGTCTAATATTTTAAATACGGTACTTATGTTATGTTCCAAGTGTATGTATGTTATTTGTATATGTTATTTATATATGATGATGGGGATAGAATAATCAAATTGCTGATATGATTCCGAGAAGTTTTTTTAAGAAAGAGGTAACAAAAGATGGCAAGAAGACCAGGGTTTGGATAGTTCTCTTAGAATTTCTCTTGTACTGTATATAATAATTTCCCTATACGCCTATAATGTTCTATACAAATTAGTAGACATAGACAAAGTTAGGAATTAAAGTCTTTAATATAAATCACCTCTTGATGATATTCAACCTGTAAATGCTACTCTGTATTCAATGAATAAGGATTATTTTAAATCCAAATTGTCTTTGTACCTTAGACGAGCTGTCCGGATCGTCACTACTGCTCCACTGACGCACAAGTTTGCCGGTGCTGCGCCGGCGCCGGGTCACACGAGCAGGCGGTACGCACGGCGCATGCCTCTCACTCTGGCGCCGCCGCTCATGTTCATTCTCATCAAACAAGTCACTGGCGTACCTGAAATACAAGTGAAAGAGTTGAGTAATTGACTTTACCTACGATAGTTTTTGTGAACTAGCCTTTTCAATTCAGTTCTTAGAATATTCATTTTACAGTATTGTTTACTTACTTAAGCATTGTTTTGTTATACAGCTTTTAAGGTATACAGTAGTACATAGTATGACAATGTAACCAACATTTTCAACATCGAAAACACTCTCACACAAAATTAAAAACTTGACCTTTTTACAAGGGATTTAAAAACGACAATAATTTACCTAATACATCTAGAACTTTATCAAAATCAAATTTTACATTCGAGCTGACCAAGTCTTTGAGCCGAAAAGCATATTACGAAATCCATACTTTTTTAAAGATACATTTTATGTCTTTACACTTGTTAGAACTTGTACATAAAATCACTGTACCAGCTTAGGAATTACTTTGGTAATATGTCAGGATGTCAGGTGTTATGTACAATAAAGCTTTGTCTATTGGCTATTGTAATGAATTAACATTCACAAATATACACATATAAAAAAAATGGGTTCCAAGATCAAACTTAACAACACTATTGTCGTCAACAGGTGACTATGGTCGTTAATGGTGGTACATCACTAACATTTTGTGTTGAGGTTTCCATGGTCCGTAACACAGTTTCACTCACCCAGGTGATGGACTGGACTCTATGAGCTGGCTGAGCCCGTTCTCATTGTTGTTGTCGCCGTTGTTGTTATTGTTGTTGTTGGCCGGCGCAGCCCGCTGTTTGTGGGCGTGCCTGTTTGATGTCACTGTTGGCCAGTTGCGCTCGTGCAGTGGCTGGCAAACGTTGTGACTCTGCAAAACCCAATATAATTATGTAAACATTGCAAAATAACTTAAATTTGAAGCAACAAATTATGTTCATTTAACACTAAAATTGTAATTTTGTCTATGGGATAATGGGGATTTACAACCCTTTCATCAACCTAAAGCTGGAAAATAGCTCCAAAACTAAAATGTAAGAAATTCAATTTAATAAACGATTGGGAAAATGCTGAGTTGTATTGATCTATGTGTTGTTATTTCTTTTAAAATATCAAAACAATAATCAAATGTAGAAGGTAGAATATGTGTGCATAATTAATACAACCATTTTGGAATTAAAGTTTTACAGACATGGACATTTAAAACAAAACCTTTTTCTAATCAAGCGGCATTTTATTACGGCATCACAAAAAAAACGTTTAAGGGAAATTAACCAAAATCTCTCAGATTTTTATGAGTTTACAAGAGATTGAACCTGTGGTTCTCTCATCGAAGTACAAGACGCTAGCCAATAGACGAGCAAAACAATTCAACATTTTCCCAACTTATTGATTCCTTCTCTTAAGATTTCTTTTTCCAACATGGAAAAATTTATTTATTAATATATTTATTAAGGTTGCCTTAGGAGTCAATAACTTAGCAAGCACACTATTAACAACATTTACATTATTGTTAAACCTAACTTAAAATAAATCCAATTTTACAAAAAGAGTATGGCAACACTTTATTACCTGATTATAGTTTCAATAGAAATTTTGGAAATTTTTTTTAAAAACTAATACCATAAGTACCAAAACTCTCACAAAGACTCTATTCAATACTAAATGTGTGTAAATCAAGCCAGATTAAAACGTCACACTCAACTAATTTATTCTCGATTCTTTTGTTCCAAATCCATTGTCATGAATAGGGTTTGATTTACAAGTAGTTGAAGATCTACCCACTCCTGATAGAATAAATAAACATAATGAAGACTGAACTATTGATAAGAGATATGTTTGAACAAATGTCCATATAAGATAAAAGTATAACTCTGACCAACAAATAAACGGATGAATTATTCAGGTGTTTGGATTCGACTGGATATATCTAGTTTGGGCTGGAATTCTATTTACGGGCAAATATGGAATAAATTAGAAATCCAGTTCCCAAATCAAAGATACCAGTGAGGACGTTTCCAATTTTTGATCTTCAAAATATTTTCCTGTTTAACATAATTTAGTTTTTAAGAATACAGAATAAATTTTGTTAAAGGATATATTTTGACATAAGTGTTGTCTTTTACCCCCCTGCAACAAATAAGCTTGATTAAATGTACATAGATATATAACAGATAAAAAGTCATTCTATTAAGTGTAATTGAATGTATTGATTATAAATTGTATTAGATAACCTATTGTTTTTTTTATTACTAAAATGTTTAATTGTCATGTTACTTTTTTAAGTTATTGAATTTTTTTGGGTATGTAACAATATAATATAGGTACCTTAACTAAGCTTCCTAAGTTAATATACGCTTTTAGTTTGGTTGGATTAGGTTTAGCAATCTTATTATTGCATACGTTTTTTTTACTAAATAATATTGTTACACAACAGCTTATTGTAATCTTAGTTAATAATACTTTTTTTTTATTTGGTAATAAGCATAAAACGCACAAGTCAATCCAAGTCAAACCAATATGTTTTCAACTCTAAATACTATTTCCAAAATTACATTTTATCACAGAAATTTCAGATAATCCTAATACTTAAAATATATTAAAAACCCGATCCTACCCAACAGTTGGAGCTCATACGGTACAACACTGATGCAGTCATTGGTCAGTCAACACAGAGACACTAAACTGAACTGATCTGAACACAGATGTGCAACTGACTGACTCACCAACTCACTGATCTGACTCCCCTCCCCTCCCACACCACGTTGGTACTACTGACCTACCATCCGACCAGTGATAGCGGTTATCACACGTCACTATTGTTGACAGAAAAGTTATCACTTGACACTATTGTTATGGGAGAAATTAAGATTACAGCAAAAGTCAATATTTTTTACACAATCATTGTTTAATTTATGACTAGTCTATTGTTTCTTTGAACTATTTGGCTAGAAAAATACTGGTTAGGAACGTTTTTGACATAAATGTTTCCAATCGAGGGAAGATAATGTAGATTTTCGGATACTATTGCTCGTAAGAAAAGTTAAGATAAGAGCACAGCCAATATTTTTTACTCAACCTTTGTTTAGTTTATGACTAGTGTATTGTTTCTTTGAACAACTATTTGGCTAGAAAAAAACTGGTAGAAAAATTTAAAAAATACTGGTCAACAATATTTTTTATCAAAAGAAGGTAATGTAGTTTTTCTGGCACTATTGATTGTGAGAAAAATTACGATTGAAATGGCTGTCAACATTTTTACAAGACCTTTGATTCATGACCTATGTAATAATTATTTTGATTACTATTTTACTAGAAAGACACTGGTTGAAAAAATGTGTGGTTTTTTGAGTTTTTGAAGTAGGATAAGATGATAATATAGTTTTAATTGTAAATATACAGGGTTAGTAAAAAGTGTGGAGACCCCCTGTTATTTTTTTAACGGCCCATACTAGAAAAACTAAACTCGGCACACCATTATGGCATGTTATGAAGTACTTTTTGGGCATAACCGCCACTTGGTGTTCATCCCCAAAATGGGGGATTTTGGGGGAAACTAAAAAATTTCAAATACAAAGACCCATCGAGTGACCCCTCATTTTGAAGGTCCTGGTAAAAGAAAACCAACAACGCAAACTAGAGGTCTCTATCTCAGTACAAAATGGCAGCCAATTGAAATTCTCATAAGTTCCCGAACCCAAAAGGGGGGATTTTGGGGGAAACTCAAAAATTTGAAATGATAAGCCCCATTGAGTGACCCCTCATTTTGAAGGTCATAATAAAAGAAAACCAACAACGCAAACTATAGGTCTCTATCTTAACACAGTAAAATATGGCAGCCAATTGAATATAAAATTGCAAGTTATTTCCGATTTCTAAAGATTTCAATCAGCTTCCATTTTTTACTGGATTGAGATAGAAACCTCTAGTTTGCGTTGTTAGTTTTCTTTTACCAGGACCTTCAAAATGAGGGGTCACTTGATGGGGCTTATCACTAAAAACTTTTGAGTTTCCCCC
Organism: Macrosteles quadrilineatus; assembly: GCF_028750875.1. Taxonomy (NCBI): domain Eukaryota; kingdom Metazoa; phylum Arthropoda; class Insecta; order Hemiptera; family Cicadellidae; genus Macrosteles; species Macrosteles quadrilineatus. The sequence continues at coordinate 204,050,661 of NW_026542595.1, forward strand.
AAAATCCCCCATTTTGGGTTTGGTAAGCAAGTGGCTATTAGGCTTAAAAAGTACTTCATAACATGCCAAAAAGGTGTGTAGAGTTTAGTTTTCCTAGTGTGAGCCGCTACAAAATTTACAAGGGGTCTCCAGACTTGGAAAGCTGCAAGTTAAATTCAACTTCTGAGAATTTCAATTGGCTGCCATTTTTTACTGGATTGAGATAAAGACCTCTAGTTTGCGTTTTTTGTTTTCTTTTCCCAGGACCTTCAAAATGAGGGGTCACTCGATAGGTCTTTGTATTTGAAATTTTTGAGTTTCCCCCAAAATCCCCCATTTTGGGGATGTACACCAAGTGACGGTTATGCCCAAAAAGTACTTCATAACATGCCATAAAGGTGTGCCGAGTTTAGTTTTTCTAGTATGGGCCGTTAAAAAAATAACAGGGGGTCTCTACACTTTTTACTAACCCTGTATATTTGGTTGAAAGAGAAAATTGAGATTAGAGTATATGTCAACATTTAATTAACTAGACATTTGTTTGATTTATGACTTGTGTGTTGTTTCTTTTGACTATTATTTTACTAGGAAAACTTATCTGTAATGTTTTCCTAGCAAGAGAAGATAAAAAGGTTGAGAGAAAAACTAAGATTATAGTAAATGTCAATATTTCAAAACAGCCTTTGTTAGTTGATGACTCGTATATTATTTCATTCAACAATTTTACTGGAATGATAATAGTGGAAAAAAATTGTTGAGTCACTTTTTAGAAGGGCCGTCGTTTTTACTCTTGACAATATAGTAGGCCTATTGCTTGTGAAAAATTTTGAGGCGACCTTTGTTTCATATTAAAATAGGACAATAGTTGTATAAACACTACTGCTTGTGAAAGAACCTATGAGAACTCTAGTTTACATTTGAAAGAAAAACTCAATCAGTCTTTCATTTCTTTCACTGGCAGGGATCGTATAGGGCAAATGTTTTTGCGGCATTTCTATTCTGCACTAGTGTCTCACAGTAAGTTTAAAAGACTTCAAAGAGGTATAGGTCAGCATACGAAAATCAGTCATTTACAATGTTATTCCCCATAAGAATAACATGGAAGCGGGAATTTAATTTTCTTGTGCGGGTTTAAGTTTAGAAATTAAGCGTGTTAGAATTTTCCATAAGCTTTGGGCTCAAAGAACAATAATCGTGCCAAATTTTTAGTGTCTGGTACATGTAGAAGTGGTCTTGATTCTGTACTTGAGTCAGTCAGTACTTTGATAAGATTTGAAACTAGGCTAATTTATGTTACATATACGAGGTTTTTCCTCGTAATATTTTTCATAGATTATGATTTGTATAATTATGTGCCCTTTAGAGCATGTTTCTCTTGCTCGTAGTTTTCATGATCTAGCGTTACTTCACCCACCCCCCAAGTTGTGTGCCTGCTGGGAGGGCAACAACATCTGCTTTGGTCATTTCCAAGATGCCCCAACAACAATCAGAAGTCAAAATGTGTTACACACAACCCCCTATACATTCTGGACTATAAGTGGTGTGGTACAGTTGTGATTTGCCTGTATGACCATTGGTGAATGTGCAACTGTTACTATGGCAAATTTTAAAACCCCAAATTTCTCTTCTGAGTCTTCTCCCTTCAAAGAAAAGGGATAAATCGCTAGAAGGAGTGACATTTTTTATTAATGTCAGTGCAATGTACAAACTGTTGGAAAAAAATTATATTTCAACATGAAAATTAATGAACCTATTGTATTTGTTTTGAATATACCAGTTTAGGTAAAAATAACAATTGTCTCTAAATATGCCATGTCAATTAATAATTAATATGATGTCTTGAATTGTCTAAACACCACCTATGACAACTCTAGAAACTACTAACATTGTCATTTAGATGGTTCTACTAGCTGGTGTGACACTTGTTTTGTTATATATCCATAGCACCAGACATCATGAGTCACTCTTTAAACAGTTCATACAATGATACAATTGTACAATAATGTCAACACAATTGCCTTTATCATTCAGATTGAAATTGAAATATTATTTTGTAGCATGTTGTAAGAAGTATAAGGTGTCGTTTCATGGTGTAAAAATGTATAAAATAAAATAAATGTATAATAATCAATAAAAACTTGCAAAGCAACAATAAAATTATGTAGGCAAAATTGCAACTGAGTTGTTTCCAGCTATGTCAAGATGTGTGTAATTGTAAGATTATATTATGTTTTAAGTTCTATCTTGTCCGAAGATCAAACCATATTCCAGATATATTATACAAAACAGTTCAACAAGAACTTTTTCACAGTGGACTTGGTACGATTTTTAAAGTTTTAAAAACAAGTTTGTCTTATACTCTTTCTATTACGACACATGTATAAGTATTCTTAAGTCTTAGATAAAAATTGCTAGGAGGAAAAATCATCCGTTTTCTAAGAAGTGATAATATTTGCTTGACAGTTGAATTGAGATTTTGTGATATCACGTCACTAAATCTGTTTTGCATGCAAAGTTACACAAGAAATCAGGTTGAAACTGGATGAGCACTTATTTTAAGAGTCTAGAACAATGTATTGTCAAGTGTTAAAAAACTGATTGATAAAAAAAGCCAATTCAAAATGTCACTTAGAGTGGATACCTTATCAATGCATGTAATTACCATTGCAGAGCGGAATGTTTATTTAAGCAGTAATTTTTACTATTTTATTTTCAGCTTTTATTAGTAAATGTACAAATAAAATATCTTAATGTGATTTGCATTACCAAATCACTAACACGGCTTTCCGAGTTACCATGTTGAGCTTATGAGAATTATCTGATTGATTGTTTTCAATGGAAAAAGTAAGAAAATTACTTTTACATTTTTATAAAGAACTTAGGCCTAATAACTTAACTGATTACTATTTTTAAACTACTTTACAGCTGGCTTAAACTCATAAAATGAGACACTACTAGAGAACCCATGCTGCTCCGCAGCGTTGAAATAAATGTCATATCTGAGAAATAATCAAATCAAATTTATGATTTTTGATTAAGTAATACAGTATCTTGAACCAAATGATTCTAACAATCAATAGCTAAAATTATAGCCTATAATTTAATGATTATTTTGAGTCTATAAAAAAAACAGAATCATAGAAAAACCTTTAAAAAAGAGCTGTAAGATTAATGGCCAGAGTCTCCTGTAGAACACATTGTAAAGATTTATTTATTAATTTTAAAATTTTAACTTTTTTTAGCTCTTATATTTACAAATTGGCATTAATGGTTAAAAGTGATTTCGACACATTCATGGACTGTCAACAATCTCATCCACATAACACAAGATTCAAAAATATTATAAAACCAGTTCAACATAGGCTTAAAATCTTTCATTTATCCCCTCAGTATATGGGACCAAAAATTTACAATAAATTACCCGTTGGGATTAAAAACATTGCCTCATTCTCTAAATTTAAACTATCTTTAAAAAATTTCCTTTTGGAGAGGGCATTTTACTCGTTAGAGGAATATCTGGAAAATGAGTATATTTGAAAGATATTGCTTCTCGCATAGGTCTGTAGCTTATTATATGCTTTATTTCTTTTGTAAGCTATTTTATTTTAAAATGTAGTATAGTATTAGTATTAGACTTTGTGACAAATCACCTGTCAAGAGAATTGATGTAATGTGATGATGTTTAATAAATAAATAAATAAATAAATAAAATAATTTGTATGTTGGTTGTTCACCTTGCGTTTGCTTGAAACTCGTCCGATTTGAATAACTAATAGCTTAAATGAAAGCCGGTATTCCACTGAAGGTTATTTAAGCAAAATATATAGTATTATATAATTATAACTGGTGAATTACATCTGAAATTGAACTACGTATTCAAAAATAAATTAAATTAATGTTTTTGGTTGAGTAATACAGTAGATAAATATATGCCGATGCTTGAAGTGAAATCTGGTCGTTCATACCTTCAATTTGAGACCTCAATCATGAAAATCGGTTGGGTAGAAGAGCCAAACAAACTCGGAAAAGAAAAACCAAATTTAACTCTCATTAGAAATATATTTGGAGCAAATTTCGTTTACGTATTAGCCGAGAGTGACTGAAGATAAATATATGCCGATGCTTGATGTGAAATCTGTGACCTGTGTGCATACCTTCAATTTGAGACCTCAATCATGAAAATCGGTCGGGTAGAAGAGCCAAGCGAACTCGGAAAAGACAAACCAAATTAAACTTTCATAAGAAACATATGCGGAGCAAATTTTGTTTACGTATAAGCCGATAGGGACTGTAGATAAATATATGCCGATGCTTGATGTGAAATCTGCATGTGCATACCTTCGATTTGAGACCTCAATCATGAAAATCGGTCGGGTAGAAGAGCCAAACAAACTCTAATTTAAGTAAACAAACAAATGATAATTAAAATAAAATGTAAGTAATCTACGGATATCGCAATAGCATTTAGCTAGTTTCCTTACCCAGAAAATTAATTGGTGTTATTTTAACCGTTGGGTTGAACTTTGTAGTTCCATTTTACAAACAACTACTTATTAGAAAATTGAAATCTCTTTTTCTTATTATCAACTACATTCATAGACTGTGGATTAATATTATCTTAGAAACAAAATATTTTATTTGTTTGGATGGTAAATAATAGAATGAATGAAGTGACACATAAATAATCAACTGATAAGTTTATCAATTTCCTGGAAGCGTCAAACTGAATCCCTAACCCATTCTTACAAACTGTATGTATAATGATTATCTAGCAATAAAAATTAACCTCTTCTGCTTTGAAACTCAAATATGATTGATAGGCTGTCGTAACCCCTCAATATATTACAGTATGAGTAAATCTCCAAGAACAATAAGATTGCATGGTTTTTAAACGTTTCAAGAGAGGAAGCACTTAAGATTTACTGATTGTGAATGTGAAGTGTTTGGATACTATGATATTGTGTAACTCATTCAGAAATATACAAAGAACATATAATAATTCAGACTTCTTGTTGTCAAAATGCAACATAACATACTATATACATGGTGAGGCAGACTACCCGTACACAAAGTATAGCGGCCAAACCGATCGAGGTAGATTGTTCGTAACAACTTACACCCCTCATTTTTACCCCGTAGAATTTGATGAAATTATTTTGGAATCTCCCAAAAGCACCAAAAAGGCTGCCAACATAAAAAAACCAAGAAAATTTCCTGTAGGCCTCGTGGTAAGACCTAGATCCAGGACCGATTTACTTTTTCAAACATCCTGCGATCAAATTCATATGTATGTATGTGTCAGTTAGCACAATAACTTGAACAAAAATTATCGGATTGATGGGATAAAAATTGGTTTTTCCCATTTAGACCTTAAAAACATGAAATTTCCCAACTTTTTCTACATTGTTTTGTTTTGTAGAACTTAAAAAAGACATTTTTAGTACCGGTACACTGAAGCATCGTTGTATGCCTAAAGCACGAGTAACACTAGGCTGCTTGTCTGCCACTGGTGATCAGCGTCCGTGGACCTCGTATTGAGTACTGTACTTAAGCAATTATTGAGGATGTGTGAGACAGAACAGCTGCAAGGTAAACAGTAAGACAAAACAGCTCACTGTAAGCTGCTTTTTGGACGGTCCTAAATACTTCTCAGTAGAAACGTCCCACAAGCACGCATAGTTTTGGAATAAATTTGAAAAATCAATAACCTGCTTCCCCTACCTCAGTCATTTCTACTCTACAAATTACTGATTTTATTTGCCTAGTTTAAAGCTCAGTTCCAGTCGCCATGTCGTCCTTGGGTCCTCTTAAACCAGTACTTTATCGATTACGGTATCAAGGTGTGAAAGAAAAAGAACTTTATTCAAAACTGCTTAACCCCAAGATGCCTCTAGTGGACCAGGCCTTGGATACAAAATAAGGAACAGTGAGGAGTTTCTTCAAGCCGGTTGCAAAAATTAAAAGAAGAGGACTCAGAAACATGTACAGAAATGTTTTACCAATATACCCACATAAATTCCAAGAACTGCTAGAAATAGTTAAACCTCTAATTGAAAAAAAAATTGAGACTTTGGTCCCCACTGGAACGCTTCTAGAGGTGGTCAGACTACTGGCGTCAGCGAGTCCGAGTGGTCAAGTGACTGCTGGTCGCCGGTGCCTCACTACCAAAAGTAGAACATGACCGACTTTGCCAGCTGCTGACAAATACTCGCCAGCTGGCGGTGCCAGTTGCGAATTTTGTGGTCACATTAAGCTTGCAGTAGGGGCTTATACCAGCTAAGTATGGTTTATTAGCCGCTAATGCCAGCCTAGTGTGTCCCGTGCTTAACAATTAGGGAGAAAATTCAAAAAAGTGTAAATTTGAAATTCCCGTGTTAATCGAGGTAATATAAACTGTAGTAATTTGCTTCTTTACATCAAATTTAACAGTTTTGTTCATTTCATACTAAGCTATCGACGTTTCAAACCCAACTCTTTACCCTCCTTAGTAGAATGTTATTTAAATTGGAAATAAATCTGACAATTTTATGGGAATATTTAAGTGAAAATCCAACCAGATAAATGGATATTTGCTAAGTCTACAGGTTTTCCGTGGCGGGGGTCAGCTCCATTATCAAGATGCCACGGAATTTTCTCATGATCAAAACAACGACCTTTGACCTTTTAGTCAGTCAAACCATAGATAAAACATACTCCCTTAGTAGATTTGTCATCCTTATGGAACAGCTGAAGACAATTTTATTGTTAGTTCTGTACATCCAACTGTAGAGGTTGTGTTTTGTTTACAATTTGTTTCTTGTTATTTCAGTAATTTAAAACCTCATTTAACCAAATAAAATTATATAATCATAAACAATTACTGGTTTCCTAGTTATATAACCAAGTAGTAAGCACAAATCATGAAAATAACCCTAGAAACAAAATGTTGTCTACACCAGCGATCAGTGTGGACGTACATGAACTAGACACGAAAACCAATCTTCAAAATTTACAATGGGATGAGGAGTCTAACACTGTAACCTGACATCCACCATCTGTTTTACTCACCTGTGTGTGTTTTCGTGATGTAGTAAAGTCCTCGTGACTACTGACACGGCGTATGCTGTCGGATTGGCAGCTCTGCTTCTCCTCCACACTTGGCCGTTCCTCAGAATTGGACCTGAACAGTGTTACCTACATGAGCGTCTGAAAAACACTAGTTTCCGTTGTACAACTACCTGCAAAAACTTGGCTGTTGAATTAAAGCTCAAAAATTTCACATAGGGGTATCAACAAGTTTGTAACATAATATATGCAGTAGGAAATGCCATAATTTGAATAGTAACAAAGACAAACGGTCAAACCGACTTAGGCTATCAGCAAAATTAAACACTTGAAGTCAATGATCAAATTTAGGGCACAAGGGCCTAGTTTATGTGGATTGTTGTTGGGATAATATGCTTTTCTGAATGGGAAATAAGTCACCAAGTATCACCCCTTCCTTGTTTGATAATACTGTCAAGGACAGTGAGATAGTAAAGTAAGAGTCACATTAAGTAAGAAACAATGAAACATCATCAATGAATGGACACCGAGTCACAGGCTATTGCAAATGTTCTAAATATCCTGGTTCCATACAAAATCTTTATACAATTCAAAGTTGTCTAGACACATCATTCCTATTTCAGAACACATCTTTGTGTTTTAATACAATATCCTTTCTCCCTAACATGTGCTTCGGATTAGCGGGAATCACTATATCACTATTTGAAATGCAAAGAAGCATTTAACTTAAATGAAAACAAAATTGTTGAACCATCAGTTGAACTGTACTTGTTAACTCACCTGACGAACTTGCGGTCTAGACTGGCTGCATCGCTGTTGTGACGTTCCTTGCGTTTCCGTTGTTTCAGCTCGTTCGGAACACTCTCTCCCACTCTGCAAAAAACAGTACCCACTGCTGCAAACTGTCCTGGCATCACCACAAGTCATACATTAGTGGGTTGAGTGCCTCTCTTTTTAACTCATTGAAAATTAAAATCTTCGTTTAGCACTCAAACTAAAAAAGTTTCATGGAAGATGTTTCCAATATATTTTATCCTCTAATTGCTGATTTTTACCATACAAAACTTACTGATGCAAACAAATGTTGTAATAATTGGTACCTATGGTTGGAAAATACTTTTAAGAACAGCTCAAAACAAGGAAACTAAAAACAGTTTGTAGACAAAAGTGAAAAAATAAAAAAAGTATAACTATAATTTTTTACAAAAGATAATAATAGGGGTTAGTAAAATTAATATTTTGGTTTAAATGCATTGAGAAAATTCTCAGGAACTATCAATGATAAGAAATCAGTACTGCAAATTTACGGCAGGAATAATAGGGTATAAAAATTCCTTTTTTTAATATTAAAAGAGCCACCTTATTCTTTCAACTACTGTTCTGTTACTTATGAAGGTGTATTTTGAAGGCATAAAGCATGAAACGTCGGAAAACAGATACTGGTCAAGTTTGACTTTTTAAAATGTTAATATTTTTATTATATTATTACATTTAAGATTTAGGCTTTCAAATAAATTAATTAAATTTGCTCGGGAAGACGTATTTAGATCCGACTTTTTTAGTTGAATTCTAAGATGTACAAACAAATTTAAGTGGACACAAGAACATTTACTGTTAAAATAAACTGCTAGTTTATGATTTTTTAAGGGGTGGGGGGATGTAATTGATCTGACCACTTAAGACGCCAACTCACTTGTCGCAGTAAATGTGGTTGTAGTCTCGTATGAGACAGGCAGTGACGTGAGTAGTCTCTGGTGTGCTGATACCGTGGAACTCGGCACACAGCAGCAGAGGTGAGAACACAGCTGGCAGGTTGGCAGCACTGGCTGGCTGGCGGAGACTGTACAAGTGCAACAACTGTAGCGTGTGACGCAGGGTTGCTGCATGGCGGGGAGGCAGCTCTTGTAGGGTTACGCGGGCTTGGCCACACCATTCTGCTGAGCCACCATATTCTGCAACAGTTATGAGTTTTGTACGTACACTTTAAGGCTACTGTACATTCAGATCTTAAAACCTAAAAATTCAAAAATGATTATGTCTAAGAACATGTAAAAAAATTTGTGTTCTCAATTAGGCGGTGTCACTTACTGTGAACCAGAGTGACAAGTTCTGCAGTAGTCGCAGGCGACACCAGTGGTTCAGGCAGGTCGCGCAGCCACAGCTTGAGTAGCGACGCGACAGACGCTACATCAGCGCAAGTCTCTAAGTCAACGTCTCCAACACGGTTGAATGAAGCCTTCAGTTGCTCCACCAGTGCGGGGTTGCCTCCTGATAACCGGAACAAGCCTTCCACTAGGAGACCTGCACAGGAATACAAAGGTGAAACTGTTTCTAGACAACTAAAAAAACACCCCTCAACTGAAAAGTTTATCAATCTGTAAAAATTAAAACGCCAAGGAGGGTGAGAAAATTCAAATTCCATTACAGTGCTTTGAAACAAAACAAAGTAGACAGAACTTTCTCACAAGTTCCTAAAAGAAATAAGGATGTTCCTTGAATGGGGAAAATCTGGATTTAAAATTAAATCCATACTACGAGTGCATAGCTCACCATAAGATTCAATGTAGTTGGACATTTTGATGAGCACTTTGGGAACGTGATCCTTGTTTGTAGGCAGCTCTTCTAGAGGTACAGCAAACACTCTGTTGACCACAGGTTTACGTAGGGAACTTGTAAACATTCGCTTTACCTTCGTGAGGCGACCTTCCTCCTGCAATACAAAAATATTACGTAAGATGATCTCAAACAGTAGCTGCTTCATGTATAGCCATGTAAACAAGGGACCAGCACTGTTCAGTGTTCAGTATGTACTGACGTTATTGCAGTACTCTTATGTTCATTGAAGTACTTTGGTTTACTGATTTTGCACTTGGTAAAAGTGGTTAGGAAAGTGTATACATTAATTTTTGTATTATATCACCTTAAACTGTTTCAGATTTGAACTATTGCAGAATCTATGGTAGTTTTCAGCGTCAAATGTGTCATCAGTTGTAGATTACTGCCAGATGTTTCACCCTTGCTTTGAAGATGCGTCCTCAATGGTCTAAGCCTAGTTCCTGAGAAGGTCTCTTCACAACAAGGGTGAAATGTTTGGCAGTATTCTACAACTGTCAACACAGTTTGACGCCAAAAACTCTCATAGTTTCTCATGACATCGACCGTGAAAGTCCATGTATGAAGTTTAACTACTCGGGTTCAGACAGTATCCAAAGAGAGATGAGAGAGTCTACTCTAACAACATTAAAACTAACTACCTTTAAATTTGGAAACCTTTGAAATGTCAGCAACAGCCCCAATTTTCATCAACTGACTAAATCTAAAACTTTTGTGAGGGACTCTTTGAGTGCTTTGAACTTTTAGTAATGGTGTCTACTATTTCAGAAATCATTCAATAATTAATTAAATAAAGCTTTTCATATATTGGACGTAGGAATTAAGCGTGTTAGCATATTTTAATGAACGGAGGCTTGTAGCAAAGACAGAGTATGTGTTTACCTTATCGGAAGATCTGGGAGGTTGGACTGCGACAGAGTTGTTACAGAAGGTCGGACGGCGCATGATGTCACAGCAGCTGTCTTCACTTCCCCAGCCGCACTGGAAACAAAACCAAACATCAATATCACAATCATCAGTACTGCAACATATGTCTAATAACATTTGTAACATATATATTTACACTTATACTGTTGACTCGGTAAATACTACATATAAGTGGTCATCAATTTTATGATTGGACACTTCAATCACCATCAGACACAGGTAAATTAATATTTTACTGTACCATAATTTATATGTATTTGCCACCTCGTGAGTCAACAGTATGAGTATGAGTGTAAATATATATGTTACAGGTGTATTTTATTTACTTTATTTATTTTTATGTACTTTCAGTTTTACAATATTCAAAGAATGTGTGAATTTATCAGCACTACTAAGGGCTAACCTAAATTTTCCCTAAGCATCACATTCTAACCTCACACACAGGTTTCACATTATAATAAGAGGCGGTTTGCAAGGGGGGCTATAGGGAGAGGCTGTAGGGGCTAAAGCTCTCATTAACCCTTAATACTTAATACTTTTTTGAAATGACGACCTGGAAATATTTAACATACATTTTGATAAAATACTTAACAGAGGTTTTTGGACACAGTTACTAGAAGTTAAAAATGGCTTTTAAAAGTGACCAAATTACTTAAAAATAGCAAATGTTTTGTAGGAGAACCCCTTCACACCCCCTCCTAGAATGGAACACCTCCTTGTCAGAGCCCTAGAACCGCCACTGATTATCAGTATATTTGACAGTAAACATCCCATTTGCTTCAATTGTCGATAGTACCTTATTTTCATTCTACATAAGGTGTCACATTTTGATCGGTTAAAGTTAAACTACAGTGTTACAGTATACGAAAAATGCCTATTTTTTAAAAGCTCTAACTATCTGAATTCAAATACTAAAATCAAAGGTACACTTTGTGTTCATAATTAAAATAAAATAAAATTACATTTTGTAATAATACTGTTGTATTTTACAATGAATGAACCAACCTAGTACAGTAATCAATCATAACTAAAGTCTGAGGTTCCTGTGAAGACATTCTTCTACTGTTTAGAAACAATAGGATGCCAAGAATTGTCTGGATATAATCTGTCTCAAGTAGTCAAAGATGTTCTGAAATGGCAATTACCAGGTATAGGACCTTGTATTTCAAGGCAGCCTCATATTCAATGGGTCATAGTGGCATTCTTGTCAGATCAATCATACTCAATTTTGAATATTACCAATGAATACATTCATTGATACTTTGTGTTCAAACGTTAATTGTTCTTGCCTCATTTCTCAATTATATCAATTGAATTGGGGCTTTATAAATAAAACCATATCTGTTAAAATATACTTTATATGAGTCTAATTTTTAAGAATCTTACTTTATCTGAAATACTGGCTACTGTGTATAAGTGTATTTAATTGAAATTATAACAATTCATTTTAGTATTATTTCATTTTCATTTCAATTGCTACATTTACAATACCAATTGTTGCATGGCTGATAATTTGAGCAAGTTAAACAAAACTTCTATATCCTCCTCAATAAACATCTGCTAAATATTGAAATATATTCTGTATAGCCTACGTTAAATCCAACACATCATCTTCAAATACATTCTATCATGTTGTCATATGATATCTCAAATCAAAAAACATTCTCTTATGCATGATGCATCATTCTTATTTATTACAATATCATTACTTTTGCCCTTAAGACAGTAAGTTTTGTTCAATGTAAAAAGTTATTTGAAAGCTAGACCTTAATTTTAAACGGTACATAAAAAGCAGGATTAGCAGGATTATAGCAGGATTAGCAGGATTTAGAGCAGGATTAGCAGGATTTCTCTAAATGATTTTAATTTAGTCTGGTATTAATTTTTAAGTAGAGTTAGCAAATAGTAGACGAAAGTACTGTTGGATTTTGTTGGTTATGGGGGTTAATCACTTCCATTATTCTAAATGCCACGAATTATTCTTAGTAAGAATAAGATTATTCAATTGTAATATTTAAAATATATATTGTAACATGTCTCATTTTGTCTAGTTAGCTATATTGTATTTATTAACTGACTATGCTATAACGTTAGCTGTTTTATGACATTGTCAATAATTTGAAAAAATTCAAAGGACAATAAACCGATTTAATTTAATTTCATTTCATTATGGGCCGATTATTTAGATCCAAAACACTCAAAAAAAAATACAGTCACTACATTACCTGACACAGTATCTATCTATATATTAATAGGCAAGCATGTTTCTTTAAAACCTTTTTTCTCAGCTCGTGTGCATCGCAGGGAAAATCTAAGCATACCGTTAGAAAGATATTTTTCTGTAGATGTGCAGAAACCCTTTAAAAATTAAAATAGGCTCAGAAATAAGCACAAAAAATGAATTTGAAATTTGAATAAAATTAACATGGGCTTTATGGGTTGTCATGCTGGTGACGAAATAACAACAAAATATAAACAGAAAATCAAAACAAATAGAAGAAGAAATGCCAATCACATGTTTTATTTACAGTGTGGGGTGAAAATAGAGAAGTCTGTACATTATATATTTTTGGTCGAGTTTCGACCACTGGACGACCTCTAGTATTTCATTATTAGCCATTCCTTAATTTATTTAACCAGCTTCATTTTATCATTGAGTAAGAGACACAATCGCTGGACACAAGTGGAGGATGAGTAGCTTGTAGCTTTGTTACTGACTTAGATCAGCTGTTTTTAAGTATAGATACTTTATTAACCCATCAAGGCTGGGTTCAGTTTTGAGCCATTAAAAAGCTACAGAATTTTCTCAAGACTAAATTGGCTACCTTCAGATTCGCCTTACTAAGCAAACACTATTTAAACACTACTAGCTGTTACCCACAGGCTTCACCCCGTTTGACTTCATAAGTATTAATAAAATTATTCGATTGGTTAGGTTAAGCTGAAATAAACAAAACAGAATACAGTAATTTAAACAAATAAGTACAGCTGAGGTATTTTTAACATTAGGTACCGCCTATGGAAAGTTCCCTTTAGAAAGGAATTACGACCTTAAAGGGCAATTTATGAAATAATGGATAGTTTTGCGCAAGGTTTCTCATCATGACGAACATTTTAAGTATATAGTTTAAGGGGGGTGTGACTTGTAGTTTTTTCAAAAGTTCATGGGTATTTGGGCTTTATATATAGATTTATCAAAAGTTCATGGGTACTTTGGGCTTTATATATAGATATTCACTAACTAATTTGTGTTCAATAGGAAAGAAAAAAATTATGAGTCTGAGAATAAATATCATTAGGATAAAACTGACTACAATAATTAAATTGCAATGGGAATGCTCGTTAGTAGTCTATCGGGACTTAGTGAAGTTTGGCGAGGTTAAAGTGGGGTAGAGCCAGTGACAATGGCCAGGACCGCTATCTGGGTCAACCCACTCTTAAGAGCTTAAGCCGGCTCCACTTCAGCAAAACTCCTGCTCTTTATGTACCGTTTAAAATTCAGGTCTACCTTTCACATTAATTTTTACACGGAACAAAAGATTAAATGGAATTAAAAGAAAATTCAGAGTAATTATAGATTGTTTTAAAAGGAATCATTTGGATTAGAATGTCTTAAATAAGGAAAGATTTAAGACACCTCACTGGTCTAAAATGGTTTTGTATGATACTTTAGCCCCCCAACATTATCTTAACATTTATATTTCCCCTTTGCCGTTATGTTTCCTTTCGGTGTTTTATCATGGAGTAACCTTTAATAGCTTAACGATCATGAGTATAGATAATAGGACAGGGAAAAGGTATTTCACCATTTGGAAAATGGTATGTTTTAATCGAGTCAGTGCACCTAGTTAACTTTAGTGTTGTCAGATTGGCACAAAAACATGTAATGTTTCAATAACCATCTCTATCATGATACTTCAATCAAACTTTGAGCTTTAATAATTTTCCCTACTAGCAAATTAGGCTACACCTATTTAGGCTAAAACTTTTAACAACTTATCTACACAATACCAGAAAAATATTATCTTACTAATATTATAAATCTGAAAGTTTGTGAGTTTGTGTGTATGTTTGTGTGTATGTTTGTGTGTGTGTTTGTGTGTGTGTTGCTCAATCACGCATAAACTACTGGACGGATTGGGCTGAAATTTGGCATGATGATAGCTCACATTCCCGATTAACATTAAAACATATTCTTATCTCAAAAAACCCTTTCGGGCTCCGCCCCAGTGGCTCTGTAGTTCCCCATGTTAATCTTATGATTTATCATATTTAAAAGGAATTAATGAATCTTAACAGCTGTTTCAATTAAACAAGTTGGTTCTGTTCTATGATGTTCAATAGCATAAAAGTTAAAAGGATTACCAACAGGGTGCAGCACTATTAATTTTTTTAAATATATGACAACAGCTAATTTATAACCAAAAGGTGAGTGAGCGTAGCGAACGAACTTCAACCTGGAGGCGAGTTAGCGTAGCGAACGAGCTAACCTGAAGGCAAGTGAGCGCAGCGAACGAGCTCCAACCTAAAGGTGAGTGAGCGTAGCGAACGAACTTTAACCAGGACGTGAATGAGCCATGCGAATACTTATGAAGTTAAACGGGGCGAAGCCCGCGGGTACAGCTAGTAAACTATAATTTAAACTACAGAATAGTAATCTATTATAAACTTAGTAATGTTTTGCTGATTAAATATATTTTAAACTTTCTCTGCACACTTTTGAAGCTTTTATTTTATTCACTTGTAGTTCAGGTAGTTTCTAAGAATGGACAGAACACAGTGACTGGTGACACAACAACCAGACAGACAGTCCAGAAGACCAATTGGTTGTGGTTGCAGGACATGAGGTCACTAGTCAACCAAGACTTGGTTGGGTCACCAAACCGGTTGACACAGGTCAGAACTCATCTCTTGGCCAACTGTCTTTTACAGACTTTGTACACCAGTTGAAATTGACAATGTAAATCACCTCTCTTAACTTCATAAATTTTTTAAATTAAAATTGTGGCTCGGTCCATGAGTGTGTATAGTATTTGCCTAGTAAGGTCTCAGGTTCAATCCTGAGAAAATCCAGATTTTTTATGGTTCTTTACAGGACCCAACTGTCATTGATCATAGGGCTTCCTACTTATCATCATTGCTAAATAAACAGTTGATCTTAGCGGACAAAAAAGGTACACATAATTTCTTGCCCTATTCTACACTCATCTTGCATTCTAATTCATCTTAAAATATACATACAAAGTATGTCAATAATCGATTAATTAATTGAAATTACCAAAAGTGGTTGATAAGGCGGATAGCAGACAGCACCTGGACATTAATGAGGGCAGATGATGATACAATGTGATGATACTAATGTGAAAAATTAAATATTTATAGAATAAAACATATACCCAAAGAATAGAAGGAAATTTGAAGGAGCCAAGACTAAGTTGATAAAGAGGATGGATATCTTAAAAGAAGTGGGGACAGTTAGTTGGTACAGTAGACTCCCTCTCATCCGGACACCTTTTAACCGGACATCGGTTTAACCGGACTACAGTCGACGGAAATGACATCCCTTTAACCGGACAATTATTATCGGCACATTGGTTTAACCGGACTAGATCGGCAGGAAGTGAGCGGTACTGTAACTTGTGGGAAAGATTTGAGACCAGTGATCACATGTCTAAATACAATGCTCTCCTAAATTTAAGTCGAATATCGCTGTAAACGGTCCATTTTAATGAGTTTTTGGAGATGTCGGCTTAACCGGAAAACCCGTTATCCAGACTGGCCTCGGTCCCGAGGAGTCTGGATAAGAGGGAGTCTACTGTAAGGCTAATTGCAGTACCTTCTTGGGTATAAGCAAGTTAAAACAACAACTTTAAAAAAAATCAATGATTTTTAGAGGGAGAGCTCAATATAAATAAATATTGCCGTTATGGCCAAACTGATCAACATTTTTAACAGTAATACTTAGTTTGATAACTAGTTAAAGTAGATACAATATCTTTTAAAAAATTCCTTCCATGAAATTTACAACTTCGACTTACCAGCCGATGACAAACGTGAAGGTTGATTTAAGAGTGTGGATGTGACAACGCAAACTGTTAATGACTGGAAACATGCGAGCAGAAAATTCCAGAACCAAGTCGTGGATAGTAATTTGGACCATTGCTGCTAACCAGGCAATCGTGTGCCTTCTAGAGGTGACTTTGTCAGTTGATTGTGTTGAAACATTTTTAAAACATTTTAAACTTTTGTTATTTCTGTATAGAATTGTTCATTAATAAATAAAAATGTAATACATTTATACTTATTACAATTTAAATTTTGATTGTGCATTGAAAACTTGAAAATATATTCAACGTGATTCTATTATGGAATTTATTGTTTCCAAGCAAACTGGAAATAACCCAGAATGAATATAATATTTAGGTATGTTTTATGTAGAAGAAAATTTCTTTTACTAGAAAAGTGTTCATCTAGTTCCTTGATTATATTGCCACATCATCCATGACTGCATAGTTATATCACTCATTATTATAGTGTATGTAATCAACTAATACTTATTGATGGAAGAAATTAATTGGTAGATTAAAGAAAGTTGACATTCACCCATGCTCATTCTATTACTTGTATTTTTATTAACTACTTGTCAAGATTATATTTAAATAGATAAACTATATTTTAAATAATGACAAATTCAATTGGTTTAAAAGTAAGTAGTAATTTGGTCAATTTGCTCTGAAATTTAATTGCTTAGAGTTAAACAATATAAAAGGCCTGAACATTTCTCCATTGGTTATTGAACAAACAACGGCACAAGCAGAGTGTCTGTCATTAACAAGATTTAATCTGGGGCATTAAAATAGTTGTAAACTTAATATTTGTGAATTTATTTTTAGCAATGTAATTCATTTACGCCAACCCAACAAAAATATAACAGGCGAATTTGCAGGACAGCCAACATCTTTAACTTTACATCTATACAATATAAGTCACTGAAGAGAAATTGGGAAATCTTGTGTTTTAAGGGTAAACAAATAAGAAAAGTCTATTTTTACCCCATAAAACCCACCATAAAGCCCCATTCCCATGGTCCAATTATGCTGGTTCGCGAACTCATTCAAGTTTATCTCGCCCTACATTTTCAAGCAAAATTTGATCAAAATCGGACAAAACTTACCCGAGTTATCGGACGTATGTAATGTACATAAAGTTTTAAACTAATGGTGATTTTGGCCTCCAGGGGCATCAAAATGAAAAAGTATATCGGTCCCGTGTCCAGGTCTTACCTGCCACCTACGGTAATAGCTACTTCCTATAGGGAAATTCGCTAAAACTGCCAGAGATCAAATTGGCTGTAAACGGGGCTTTACAGAGGTTACTTATAAATTTGTTATCAACTAATAAAAGAAGCTCAGCTAACTAACTATATATGAATTGTTAATAGAAAAAATTCTGTTATTGAGTTAAAGCCCCAAAGTCTCAAGATCATATCTACTATCCATCTACATTGTACTTCATCCTGCCAATGTTGGACCCTGGTATACTGATAGTGATTTTAATAAACAGTTCTGACTGAAGGTAAGCTTACAGCTGAGTAAAAAAGCTGCAAAGATCATCTACTGTACCCTCATCTTGCACCCATGCACTGCTTAAACAACAAATCCAAGTATTTGACACTCAATTTAAATTTCAAAGTCCCAGAATCAAATACAGCCAAATCACTAATGGATTTTGTCTTAGGGATAATGTCACAACCCTCTAGGCCTACCCTGAAGTAATGTGTAAAACGCAAGAACCTTAGTGTCTTGAATAAGGTGGGACATAAAAATAAGCTAGCGTTGCTGTCTTTGAGGCTTGATTAATTGAACGTAAAATAGGTCTTACTATTTATTTCTAGAAGTGGCATACTCACAATACAGCCCTTGGCGACGTTCCACAGTTTGGCGGAGGTGGAGGGGGGAGGGGGGCTCAGACAGAGACACTGGAGGGGGTCGGGGGGTTCATGTCTCTGTCACGGCACATCTTGACAACTACGGCTGTTTCAGAAAATGGGTGGAGACCAGTCGGTACGTGAGCATGGAACTGGACCGGAGTGAGATTACCGCTTCACCCCTGTAGTCACTACTGCAACAAAAACATCAATTAATTAGATAAATTGTATTTTTCTACAACTGCATGGAAATAATCACATTGCCACATTTGTAAACAGTATGCAAAACAGCTCTAGATGATTTCCACTCTAGAGTGGAAATGACCATTCTCGCTCGCTAAATTACTAAATCAGCTGACACGTTGATAGTACTTAGTTTATTAGGTAGGTATGAAATCACATTTGGAAACTTAATTTCAAACCTTTCTTGGCATGAAACCAATAATTTACTTTTAACGTATTTTTCTAACTCTTCAACTTGGGAAAGCACAATGTTGAGTCTCATTTGCAATAAATTCTCAATAATAACTTACTGGGTGTTTACACAAAATGATCAATTCTAGCTTTGACTCACTCATCCTGTGTTAGAGGAAGAAACTTCTAGTTTTCATTATTTGTTAGGAAAACCACAAAATTTTTATAATAAGTTGTTTTGATTAGCAGTACCTTCTTACATTGTTGTGGAATGAACAAAAACAAATCAGTAACATTCTGGGATTGGATCCTCAAGAGAAGGGGCAGTGTGTTGAGTGGTTCATAGCAACTAAGTCTCATATTGTTGTTCAGTGTAGATTTAGAAGAAGATTTAACGTAAAATCCTCCTTCTAAGAACACGATAAAAGCATGGTAGGAGAAGTTCATGAACACCACAGAAAGGGAATGGCCGTCCAAGGGTAAGTAAAGAAAATATTCCAAGAATTCAACAATCATTTCTTAATAATCCAAGACAATCAACAATATCTGCAGCATGAAGCATTCCACTCTACACAAAGTGTTAAAAGGATTTTTGCATTATTGTGCTTACAAGTTACAGATACTTCAAAAGATTACACGACAAGACTGTAAAACACCCTGTATAACTTGTGATAAGTTACCTTAGTTTTGGCAAAGATTCAATAGGTATGGGTAGACCTTTTGTGACATAAATCTGTGGAATAGTATTTTATCAAAATACCAGGACAAAATCCATCATTTCAGTGCTAAATCGAGGACTTATCAAGGATTCATTGTGATTTACAGTATTCAAAGTCAATGGTTGTGTATTTTATGTTCACCAATGCTATAGTGACAATAACAAAAGTTACAACCAAGGTAAACTTTAGATGTCATTATATCCACCTATGTCTAAATTATGTCATTATGTCTAAATGCCAACCTACGAACATCGCATGCTCACAGTTGGTGTTCAGAAGCCGAACTTGAGTTATGAGCAGACCTTACGAGGAATTAAGTTAAGGTCAACCATTCACTACTCACTTCAATTGGCAATTTAGGACAGGCCTTGAATCTCTTGGAACAAATGTTGCACATCAAGCGATACATTTTCCATACAATGTTCCACAATAACTGTTAATTATTTCTCTCTTTATCTGTTTCAGAAGCGCAAACTGCACGTGTCAGTTATTTAACATTTAAGATTTGAAGGAGCAATTTAAAGACGGCTATGTTTACTAATGAGTTGCCTATATTGTATTGTAGTACAATTAGAAGAAACCCCAATAAAAATAAAAATAATTGCTTTTTTATTTTGCTTAAATGCACTAATAATTACCACATAGATTACATAGGTATTTAAACTAAGACTACGATTGCCGAGCATATGTTAGAGAATTATAAGGTTCTTGAGTTTTTAAGGCATAAAATAACTATTAAAACTCATATTACATAATTAAAATGTAAAAAAATTGAGTTCCCCTTAGAGCTATCCTTAAGGAAAGTTCCACAGCCGAAGTATTAAGATTTTGTTGTTAAAACTAAGCATTTGTAAATATGTTTTTTATTTTATTAAATCGTATAGCTCTAGTAAAAAATGCCCACATTGTCCACAAATGGCACTGTCCCAAATGCCCACAAAATGCTCACTCAACATAAACGCAGGTGGGCAGAGTCTGACAAAGTAATAAGTGAATGTAATGGATCGGTGTACATCACAAACATTCAAACTCATACTTGTCACTTGTATACCACAGGTGCGTCCTAAATGTCACTGCCCAAATGTCAACTTGTCCCTCACATTTATTAATGTTGGTTAGAGCCAAAGTAGTACTGCTAAAATGTGAACGTTCAACAGTGGGGGTGATTGATTAATTTCTCCATAACCATTTAGCGTACAACCACGCTTCAATGTACAGTACTAAATTATTTGTTTTTTAAGCTCTACAAAATGGTAATAGTATTTCAAATTTTAAGTTTTACAGGTCAAAAATAAGAAAACCCAATTTTACCCCATAAAATCCTGTTCTCAAAGTTCAATGATGTGGTTTGCGAACTTGTTTGAATAAACGTAAGTTTACACACTACTACCTAATTTCATTGAAATCAGATCATTTTTAAGTGTTGTAATGTTGTAATGGGAGTTATCATGTTAACGGACATACAAACAATGGCTGTTATTTCATTTTTATACATTTATGAATTTGAACAGATGGTGTATGGCTTCTGGGGATTCCAAAATGAAAAAAGTAATATGGTCCTGGGTCTAAGTCTTATTTTGAGACCTACAGTAATAGATAATTCGCTTTAGGAAATTCGCTAAAATATACAACAATCACAGTTATACATTTTAATATACAACAAGTTTGTTAATTTCCTATGCTAGTTGCTTTTTAAGAGATGTTTAAAATAGAAAAGTGGGAATTTAATGTTGAATTACAATTTATGTAATTTAATTTTGAAAGGAAACCCAAATGTATACATTGGTAAAATTACTGTATAAAGATGATGCAGCAAAATATAATAAAGTCAGATATTTGATTTTTGCCTCAATGATTCTCGTCAAATTTTAATCACGCTGCTTAAACCAGTCAAATCACAATCGTTCAGAGTGCCGCACAAATTATTGAAGTTTACGTCAAAATTGCATCATCATTTGAAAAAGTACATTTTTAATGTTCAGTATTTTCACTAAAACTAAGAATATTGAATATTCTAAGCACTGGGAATTCGTAAGCCTGCAAAAAGTACTTTAGCCTAATAGAAAAGCTCAACAAGTGTATTAGATAGGGCCGTTATCTGCCATTGACGTCATTCCTCCAACTAAAGTACAAGTTTAGTACATTATAACATAGTGATAAGGATAAGTGTTATCATAGGTAACCTCTGGAATGATTAAGTTGAGCATGTTGCGTAGGTTGAGGTGGCTTTGACAGCAATCATTTAAGTTAAATAATAGCTTAAAGAATTAAATAAGTTAAGGAATTGCTTGATAATTTAAATTGACGAGTTTACATCCTCATTGAGTACTTCTGCTGGTTAATCGCATGGCAAGTGGTCCTGCAATAACGCAAAAGGCGTAAACATATTTTCGGATTATTTTGAGGATTGTGGATTTTATAGCAAGAGTGTATCCAAACAAAAGCTAGTATTTAACAATACTGTCGCTTTAAAACTAACACAACCTAAACCAACGGAAGGAAAATTTTTTCACCAAACCCCTTATTATATTTTTTTGTGATTTAACACCCGGAAAGAATTCAATAGGACACATGTCACATCGTGAAAAAAGGTTTATCAGTAAGTATTGCCAGTTTTCCCTAGAAAAGGTTATATTATTGAGTCTAATTCTAAGCTTAGTACATTTTTTTTTTGTCTAAAATCTTGTCAGCATGGAATTAATAAAATGCTCAATGGAAGGTACAGTGAACTAATAAGTTTATTAAAAACGTCTAAACAAATCCTACAAGTACTCAAATCCTCAAAGTAATGGTAAATGTAGTATAGAATGAATTAATAACCATCAATAAATTTAACAGTGTAGATTGTCTAATTATGGAAGATTCCACCACCTTTGCTGTATCAACTTTCTGTAGGCTTTGCCTCCGAATTATCCAAGTGTTAAGGAAAACAATTAATGTTTTAGTGATATTTTTCAGGGAAACAGTAGGATAACTTAAGTTTCTACAGGTTTTGGACTATTTTGATATTTTGTTTACAAATTTAATTTTCCAAACAACATTTAATATGAACAGCGGTAAATAAACTGATTTTTTAAACGTCTTTCTATAAAAACACATATTACAGTATGTACAAAATTAGTTATTCTCACTAAATTCTATATCTGGAGTCTGGACAGGGGGTAAAATTACGGGTGTAAAAATCTGGGGGTAAAATTCCGGGGTGAAAAATCCAGGCCGCACATTTTGAGCATGAAGGGGGTAAAATTCCGGCCCATACACTCTAGGTTTTATAGTTTAATTTGTTCTGATTACATTTACAACCGTGAAAAAATGCGTATAATTAGGCCTATAATTCCACTCTTATATTATTCATCTCAGGTTGTGCAACTCAAAAGTTCGCGATCGGAATTTTACCCCCTAGGCTGTGACGTCAGTTTTGCTCAAGGGGTAAAATTCCGCTAACCCTTGCTGCAACCTGGATAGCCAAAAAAGATGAAAACCCATCCCGGGCTAGGTTCTAGCCTAGTTGATCAAAAATATTGATTTCATGACAGAGGATGTGGTATTTTATAATTTTATGTAGACGTTTATTCATTAGGCCTACGATTGAACACGGGAGATTTGTATAGTAATTTAATGCATCAAACTACAGCAATAACAAATTCTGACTGATCAATTTAGTGTCGTAGGTTAACTATAAAAAAACTACGGAACATGATATTAGTTTGAGAAAATCTTAAGTTCTTTAAAAGTCTGACAACCTCTTTTAACCTTGAATTGCCCGCCCACATATGCCTCATGCCTGTGCCTGGAACCATTCTGGAACGTATCCAGCAAAGCAAGGGATGAGCCAGTACGAGAGGTTAATGTGCAGATGCAGACACAAGTCACTATAGCGTTAATCTAGTAACAAGTCACGTAATTGCAGTGTCAGGTTGACTAGGTTCAGGTTGACGTAGGTGTGGCGAGGGTGGGAGTCTGCGCGACATATCTGGGTCATCCTCATCCCCTAGCGCTCACTGACAACAATAACGGGTCAGTAACATCAACACCCCTACCGTGGTCACACTCGCCCCGGACATTGGCAATTTAAATCTAATTTACGTCATGAACAAAACAACAGCAACCAGTGGACTCTATTGTGTGGAACATAAGATAAATGTTCCGTTGTTATACCAAATAAAAAATAGTAGGCCTACCAATTTCTATGCAACTAATTACAAATTTCATGTACAGAATGAAACGTGTATTATCCAAACTGTTAGTGCTCACCTAACAATTAGAAGTTGGAGCGAAGCCGAAGTCGGAAAATGAGCGAGGGTTAAAAAGTCACTTTTTGCCCGTGTAGTGAACTATATTTTTCGTCATATTGGATCATTAATTAACGAAAACAAAGCTAGAAAACGAAATAATTTGTATGTAAAGATAACCTCTCAAAACTGCTCAAAACGACGTCCAGCTTGTTTGCAATTCTGCTAATGCAAAAAAGCAGCTGTTTAAGTAAGTGATTCGATTATTGCGTCTAGTAGATTGCGTTATAAACCATCGATATGTCAAGCAATAGGATAAAACCTTACCTAATAAATCAATCGATAAATAATTTCGATCGATACGTTTGCAACAATCGAAATTTTCAACTGTTGACAAAAGCTGATTTTTACTCCCTAGAGACTAAACATGATTTTTACTCCCTGGAAAGTAAAAATGCTACTTTAGACCCGCAACGCATGCAAAACGGCTATTTTGCTGCAGTGTAACGAAAAAACCAACTGGAAACTCAATTATGCAACTCAATGTACACTTAACTCAGGATTTGTACACAGAGACAGATTACTAAACCAAAGCCAAAACATTGCGATTTTCAAGTGTTACTTTTCAAAAAGCCGCTATCAGTGTGAGACGTTGACATACTATCTTACAGATAACAATTAACGATAGCAATGATAGTAAACAAAGCTTAGACTAGCTGCACACAAGTATCATCTAGAAACAACATTGTGCATTGTAAATTCCGTCCGTGGTAAGATTTTCAAACTCGCGTGATCGTTCAAAATATACACGACAAACTCTATTACACCTACTCACGAAGATAAGTGAATATCACTTAATTCGTATTGTATTAATTTCGAGGGTTTTCTAATTTTGCGACGTAAACGGTAAACGAATAGAAATTGGAATATTAGAACACAGGAATTGGATGGTTTAAAACACACAGTAGTTATATTAAATAGTGTAAAAGTCGAATACACATTATTTATACAAAAAAATATATCAATATGTGTCAACGGTAGAGGACGTATGAGTTTATTCCGATTTCCTGGATACTTACAGGTGACATTGACAAGTAATCTAGGTAATTATAGTTCAGAAACATGGCATACACGTAACTGAAAATACAACTTTTATCATAACTCTACCATAGGAGACACATATAAAAAAGTCATTTCTACCGGATACGTTAACTTATGCTATGCGTCACTAATTTAACAAGCATTTTAGAACGGAACAACCATTATCAATAGAATGGACAACTATTTACAATTTTTTTGAAACACATGGATTAACATAAAAATTTAATTATAAAATTAAAAAGCTTCTTTATAGGGAAAACCCAACAAAACACTAGGTCTAATAAAAATAACAGTTCCCATAAAATATTCGTATTTGTTTTTTAATTGTATTTAAAATCATGTGTACTTTGTAATAAATGTGTTGTGATATTGTAAGGTACGTTTATTTAATTAATAAAATTACAAAATGTTCCTAAAATGTGGAATATAAATTGAATTCGTCTAACGTTTTGTGTGTGTACTAATGGTAAAAAATAAAACCAAAATATAATGAACAAGTTCTGCACCGGCCAGGTCCAAATTCACCAACATTTTTGGGGTCGTTTCTAATGTCCAAATTCACCAACTTTCTACCTTTAGCAGGTACGATATTTCTCCCGGCGGGCGGGGAAGGAATTCCCTCCGAATAGTTTGCCATCGCCTGCTCCGTCTCGTCTCGGCGAGAGTGTACTGTAACCTAACCTAACTTAACCTAACCTAACCTAACCTAACCTAACCTAACCCAACCTAACCTAACCTAACCTAAAGCTGCCTGAAACAATCGCAGCTTAAACAGTACTATTAGGGCTAAGCAGTACACTCTCGCCGAGACGAGACGGAGCAGGCGAGGGCAAACTATTCGGAATTCCTTCCCCGCCCGCCGGGAGAAATATCGTACCTGCTAAAGGTAGAAAGTTGGTGAATTTGGACATTAGAAACGACCCCAAAAATGTTGGTGAATTTGGACGTAGCCTTCTGCACCATACTCAAGCTTTCGACTCGTTCTTAAACTATTTGGGACTGTACTGCCAATATTCAATTCAACTTTGTTAACTTTGTTTCATGGACGAAAAAAGTCGTTACCGGTAACTTTATCTTGGCCCTTATGTATACATTGCAGTAAGAAAATCATTTGGTAAATACCATCGAGTACTTACATGCCCTATTCTAAGATCATCAAACAAATACTTCAACAGTTTTTGCCAATTTGATAATTCTTGTCGTAAATAAATTAAATTAACTTCCTCGATTTACAAAAAAAACCGAAGATAAGGAAAACAGATACAGTGAAACGTTATTATAGTACATTATCTTATGTATCTCGTCAATATCCGTAAATTTAAGCATCGTTAATTTACAAACAATCGCAGATAAGGGAAACACAGAGGCAGGCAAACTAATTTCAAAGCATCAATCGAACTATTGATTTCCGTTTAGAACAACTCATTGAGGAAACTACTAGAACTCTAGATTGTACTTATCCCCGATACCGGTGACGAAATCACAAATATTATATTCAACTAGCTATGAGCTAAAATAGAATTTAAACTACTCACTAATACCGTGACACTTTTAACCGTATCACAAACAATGAGTTATAAAGCTTTATGGTGGTTCAAAACTGTGCATCAGTTGTCCTTGAGTTGGCTTTCAATATGGTCCTGACTAATAAAACAGCTGATCCTAGTCAGTACAAAGCTACACAAGGCATCACACTCCATTCTACACTCGTCCTTCACTCATAGGTAAAAATACGCACATAGCGTCTCTATCTCATGGTAATGGTAATGGTAATGATTGTCTTTGGCCAAAATGAGTCCATTTGTATGAACTTGTACATTAATCGCAATCCAATCATAGCAGGACTGACTTGGATTGGAGAGAGTTGGGTCTGGATTTGCAAGGAAGAAACAGTAATTTCTGTATACATTTTTGGAATTTTCGGATCCTACACAAATCTTGGCATTTGGCTACATTGGCTTATGGGGTTTTGAGAGGTTGGTAACTGATACCGTCAATGCGGGCTGTAATTAGGGTTCTCTTGTGGTACGCTAATTAACTGTCCTTACTTAGTCGAAATTACGAACCAATAATAAAAGTTATCTCTAAATTTAAAAATGTATAAAGCTAATTATAATATTCGGTATCTGATACTATATGCAAATTAAAATACATTTATTTATTACTGTGGCGTGGCTTAGCCTAGTTAGACTTGTCAGCAAGGTCCGGTTGATACTAAACTAATTACAAAGAATTTTTAGTTTTTCTTTTCTTTTTTGTACAAAGTACTAGTCCAATACCGCCCGAATCACTCACCTTGCGCTTATGTAATAATCTACTTGGCCGTTGCTTAATTTTTATAAACCAGGTATATGTACTGATTATTTGTTTGGTTAGGGGAACTTAAAAGGTGTTTTAATTTAGAACACGTTATTGTTCGCTAATGGAATTCTTTAGACCAAAACTCTTATGACTGAATAAGGGACCTAAGCATAATTATTTTTTTCGAAAATCTCTTCAAAACCACTTCTTGTCGATCGATTCCAGATATCAATATGTAGCCTACTTATGAAATCTGCGACCTTTTCTTGTATCTTTTAATCCACACACTAAATAACCAAATTCGCACATAAATTGGTCCTTGCCAGCTACACTAGACAAATGTTTTGACCTAGCCCAAGACTCTAGCAATATATTTACCATCAACAGTCACGCTGGGCCATTATGATCAAGGCTAACAGGTGAGCCCGGCCATGATGGTCCCGACGATTATCACGTTTTACGTATAAGTACCTCACACGACTTAGAGAAACAAAACCCACAACAACCTCAAATCTTCTTGTCCCTTACATAACCTTCGGGCACACATATTGAAAAACAACTCCATTAACAAAAAAAAAAACATTTTCCATCAATTTAAACATTTTTAAACATCCTGTTTACCTAACCACTTAAGACAACGGGAGGTTTTCAAGGGAGTGGAGGGAAGTACCGGTAAATAAAATACGGACACTTTCCATAGGGAGTAATTCTAAAATCGTAAATAAATATTTTCGACTGGTCACTACAGTACTTAGCCACTTGTAAATATTCTTACCGTACACGCTGTATTACTCCATAAGACACGTCCACTCAACACGGAGAACGCTCGCTGAATCAATAACTAGACGCTGAAGACGCGCTGAGCCGGCGCGCGCATCTACCTTCTCTCTCTATCCAACGCGGGTCCTAGCTCACCCTCTCTCTCACACTCTCTCTCGCACAACTACGTTGTAAACCCGACTTTAAATTACCCCTCCCCACGAACACACACACACATACGCAGCGGATACAACTGTTACACTCCACCTCCACGAACCCCGTCCTACAAATACCTGCGATTTTGTTGAATGGCGATTTGTTTTGTTAGATACGACTTGAAAACATTATTCCATGGATAAGGTTGAACTAAACTCAAACATTTCTACTTTTCACACAATTATACCTATTTTCAACGTGCGTTGAAGAGAAAAGCATTCATTTGAGCACGCACAACACACGCAATCCTGGAGATCAAGTGCTTAGTTTCGCGTATCCCAAAAACGTCCCGCCTCGTCAGGGTAAAAAACTTGACTTTTGTCCCGAGACTCCCGAACGCGGGTCGAACGCAAAACACAACGTTTTCTTCGTGAAACGTTGGACGTAATTTCCAGGACGGTTGTTGTGTGTAAGTGTGTGTGTGTGTGTGTGTGTGTGTGTGTGTGTGTGTGTGAGTATCTCTATTATATATGACTTCTGGATATCATCAGCCAACAAGAAACAAAAAGGTGGGGTATGAGTGAAGCCCACAAAAATATTTACAAATTAATAACAATGTGATAATGATTATAATCACTTGGCTATCTACAACGTTTAAAGCGTTTTATTTCAAATTATTTTACGTCCCATCCCACCTACAGAAGAAGGATGAGATTTTGGATTCTAAAGCGTCTCGATATAAATAAAAACCCGCTTCAATGTTTTGTGCAGTATTGCATAAATTGGTAACACAGCTTTGGCGTAACATAGGGACTTTACTGTTACTTGAACTGTAATTCACAACCAAACTGTCCATGAACTGTGGGTGGACGAGGGGTAGAAACGGGGAGGTCAGGGCTACAACTATGACGTATAGAGGTCGCGTCAAACAAGACCTTATCCTTAGCCTTCTTCATATATTCACCAGTTAGTTAGACGACACTTGTGGTATGTTGTCTAGTCTAGTATACAAATAATTATCACCTCAGTGGTAATGGACTAAAACAGCACAAGTAGACTTCATCCTAGTGTCAAATCTAAGCCCTGTTCTGTGTGTGTTTTATGTTGGTGACGTTTGAGAGCGCTGATATAAAAATTAAATCCTCTGGGTTAATATAACACGTTGCGCTTTTAACTTGGGTCAAAATAGAACCAGCTATAGTTGAAGATTTGTTGTTTTGTTTAAAAGTGCTTAAAATATAACGATATGACACGTATTGGTAAACCAAAATAACTCTAAACACTTATAAACCTGACGGAAACACAAACCCTATTGGGTACTTTCCTGTTAAAGGTAAAGGTTAAAGGCGGGGGTATTTTAATCTATAGTGCAACTGTTACATAATGACAAGTTCTTTAGATTCTTAATGGTAATTTTTAATGCTCTTGGTTTAGGAGTTGCACGTTCACTATTGTTCACTACGAGTATGCATGGAAACTACACAAATATCGGCATCAATAAACTTGACAGTAAAAATCCATATCAGAATATTGCGATAAGAGTTTTTAATGGCTTCTATCAAAGTAGTTTCGTGAAAAGTACGAGTAGATCCTATTTTAGCAATTGAAATAGAGGTGAAAATTATGATATGAGAAAATATTTTGTCTTTGTATCCTAAATTCAAGCGCTGGGTGGATAAAATAATACGAAGTCTTGTTAATCTACGTTCTTATAACAATTTCTTGGTAATAGGGTAATATTTATCATCCTAACTAAAAAAAAAATAATTCCATACTGTCTTTGTTAGAAATTAATTAATTAATCTCATCAACGCTACAAGATGATGTATTCGTTTTTGACACTACTTGGAGAAATTAGTACAGTATTATTTACTTGATGAAATTTATGTTTTAGAAACACAAATCTTCATCCCTAATTCACTCGTACGTCTGCAGAAGGCTAAAACTCCGCTTTCCCGAATCTGGCGACAACCCCGTAATTAATGCAGATAGTAAAAATTAATTTAAGTTGCACCCTCGGAGTGACAAGCAAGGAAAACTTGGAGCATTTTATAACCATTTGACCTAAACCCCCAAGTTAGAGTGGAGCACGCCAAGTAACAAGATGAAAGTATTGACAAAACCGCTACCTACCTACCGCCACTATAGAACCAGCATCGAGGATTTTCTTAGTAAAAATAAAAATTGAAATCATTTACATCGATTTTTAATTGTAACTGTTTTCATTATTATGTAGTTGATTCAGAATCGTGAAATTAAAAAACCCTGACTTCCGAGACACTGCACAATTTATATAGATTTAGTTCAGCATTTTTAAGTCACACCTCAAACTTCAGTTACAGAAACAATTTACTTGAGAAATTTAGGGATAAGTAATTAACATCCTTCAATTAAAAAGCTGTTCAACAATAAGTGTCAAAATAATCGGACAATACCTGAATGTTGATTTTATACCACTGTGTTTCACACCTGTTAAGAAGTTGAAACTTTTACTAAATGTTTTCAAAGCCCGTTCCATAAATTGTGTTGAGTTTCGAAACATGTGCATAAATGGGTACGTAATGTAGATTCAAAGGCTTTTTAAACCTCTTTGTGCCCCCCACACAAAAAAAGAAACCCTGAAGAAGGAGAATTTAATTATTACTGTGGTAGCTTTGATAAACAAAAATCAATTTACTATATACGTGAGTTAGATTGACAAAATCTAAAGTATGTAAATTAGGCCTACTGTATCCATTTTATGGGTGATTCAAAACGTAATTTAATTTATTCATTGTTTATCACTAAATGTTCGCTTCATTTTTGTCAACAGGAGTGCTAATATCGTAAATTTCATCTTTCCAATTTCTTGTTTAGAAAATAAAGTCTAATTAGTAGTAAATCCTTAGTGCAAATTTTTGTTAGTACTTTAAAACGTAAGCTGTACACAAATAAACTATAATTTATATGGTTAGGTGCTAATAAGTGTAGCGCTGTAAAGAAACAAATTTATCGCATAAATTATCATGCAATATGGAGACAGTCCTTTTTACCTTAGATACCTAGGTAGGCTATATATTTTTACTTGATATGCCCAAGAAATACATTGGCCGCCTATGATTGAAGTAATCTGAGGAAAATTACAATGTTTTACATACCAATATCAGTCTAAGAAAGTTTAAGATACAAAGTTGCGCCTAGGATAGGATTTTGTTTTTTGGCCGCAATTCAAAGTGGAATGTTGGAATGTCGATTCTGGATCGAAGGTATGTCTTACGACCTCTTTCACTTTTAAAATCACAAACTTTCCATGGCTTATCAAGAAATAGTTTGTAAGCGAATGGATGGTATCCAAACAGTTAAAACGATGTTACCTAATAATGTCAATAAGTACAAAATAAGAGCACGTAGGCCTACTAACCCCCTCCGCAAAAAAATATCAAAACTAATGTCAGTTGCGCCAACATTTCGGGGTTAATAGACCATATCCCACAAATGTCGACATTATAAAACACCGAAATAATAAGCAGCTGTAAAATACCAATGAACCTACAGCAGTTTCGTCACATCCAGTTTGCAGGTTGGCCGTTGCCGGCCGGCGAGTGAGAGTGGGTTTCGGCGTTTCGACATGCGGTCGCCGGCCTTCCTCAAGCCGACCTTGTGTTTGCGCCTCTACGCATACATTAAACACGTTTCTAAAGCGAGATATTCTGCACGTCATTGGCATTATTCGCACAAACGTTTCGGTTATTTCAGTGCTGATAAGGCTGTGTTGAGCGCTGTGATATACATTATACATAAGCATCAGACCGAAATTAAACGTGCCACTGATAACTGGTTTGCGCCGTAGTTTTGTAACGAATTTGCCTTCGGGGAAAACAAGACTACGCTTTGAAAAGGAGAGCTTCAAAATCGTTATCTCAGGTTTTAAGATGTTTTCTGGTATAATTATCATGGACGAACCAAGTTAATTATTTCATTCTGAACGTTTCGTTGGGTCTAACATACCTCTTTACATAAAATACATAGTTCATTCAACGTGTAGATGGCTTAAAATCTTGACATGAAGGGATAATAATATTTATTCTAATTTGCTGGTTATTTAACTTAGTTACCAACATATTTTTTACTCATAAGGAGATGAATAATGTGCAGGGCCATTGTATGAATTATATTTTATCAAATAGTTCATAAATAGCATTAATTTAGGATAATACAAAGTAGGCTTTTTATCCCAACGTAAAATCTTGTGACGATTTTGGTGTGTTTTGGTGCATTTCGGTGAGCTGAAATGAAATGAAATGACATATGCTTTATTGTCTTTTGAATTTGTACAAATTATCTACAATGTCAAGATACAGCTAAAATTATAGCATAGCCTAGTCCATTTTTTTATTAGGCTAATAAAATACTTATAGCTAACTAAACAAAGGGAGACATATTATAATACGTATTTAGAATAATTACAACTGAAGAATCTTATTGTTAAAAAATTCTTCCAAACTACAAAATAGGTTATTGGTCAGCCAACAATAAAATGTATTCTTGAAATCCTTTATATTGTGTAATTTAATTATGGATTCAACATTCAAGAAAGTTATATACACTTTAAATGACAAAACTATATGACTATTTACAGTTTTACTTAAATTATGGAATTCGATTGAGGTATGGTTCTTATTTCTGGTATTATGATTATGAGTATTGTTTCTTAATTTTAAAAGATGTTGGTTTTCCAAGATATACACTATTATTTAAATACAGTAGATTAAATTGAAAACCCAATCGGGCAATTGGAAATTCGCTTAGTCTGCAGGTTTGCTACGGCGGGGGTATTTTGCTGATGATGTGATTGAAAAATAAAAAACGGTGAGGAAGAAGAGGGAGGGGCTAAGGAGGTGTTTCAAAAGCAATTGAAACCATTAAAACACAACTAAGAATCTATTACATTGGTATCTATTACCTCTTGGTGTAATTTTCTAAACAAGAAGCTATTACATTGAGTTGCATAGCAGAAAGGTAAATGACAAAGAACTGTGCAATCGTTAAAATTAGTTATCCTTAGCAAACTAATAGTTTGTTGGTTGTGATTCAAAGATTAACATAGTGTGTCATACCCAAATTACTGTTATCTCTATTATTATAATGATTCATTTTACGTTAGGTTATTTTGTTATTTATGAAAGTGATTTCATCAAAATCAGATTATTTTCGCAAGTTATCACACTAACGGACATATATATATATATATATATACAGTGTGTAAATTAAGTATGGAAACAAATCTGTATTTTTTAAACCAAAATAGATAGAAATATTTTGTTTGTGGCATTGACTGTTAACCAAGGTTCCGGAATTTTTTGCATCAGAAAAAATTTTTCACCCCCTCAGGGGGGGTAGGGGTAGGGGGTAACTTAATTTTTTTAAATAGCAACCCCTATTGAGTGACCTCTCATTTTGAAGGGTTTGTCAAAAGAAATACAATGCCGTAAACCTGAGGTCGATATCTTACCCCTAACCAGAATGGCGGCCATTTTAAATTTCGAGATGGGCAAACGAAATCCAGTGTGGATACCCATAATTTACCTTTTAAATGGGTTACATTGGGTAAGCCGAACTCCAGATACCATTATTAGATTGAAAAGTGGATGTTTTTATCGTATTCAAAATTTTGCCCCAGCCCCGTGCAGAATTATAAAAAATCCGTTTATCCTAAAATAAATGGTGGTCAAGAACCAAATGTCAATTAATTATGTTTATAATTATGTAATATAATTATAAAAAGACTTTTTATAAAAATTATTATAGTAATTAAGTAAGAGAGGAAATTATGAAATAGTAAATTGAAATTTTAGAAATAATTTAAGTAGCTTTGGTTATCTCAGATCCTTCGAAATGCAGATGCACAACGTAGTTTAAAAACGGTTTCTAGCTTGGGATTTCCCATTTACCCTTTCTTATCAGTAGCTGTTTGGGTTTCTAAAGGATATTCTTTCGATAATGTTTCATCTACTCATTCTGGTTTAGTTAATTTTGTAGAGAGAGGTGTATTCAAGTGCTTCTGTAGTTTTGTTTAACAATGGTTCTTTTAAGTACACAGCAAAAAATTGACATTCTCCGCATTGTTGGGTATGGGGATAGGTCACGTACATATCAAGAAACTTGTGAGTTATTTAATGAACTGTACCCAGATCATCAAATAAACCGATCTACGGTAAGTAAGATCTGTACTAAGTTCTTGGAAACAGGGGATGTAGCAAATAAAGCTAAAACTGGTCGACGTAAATCAGTTGTAACAGAAGACATGACACTGAATGTGCTTTTGAGTATTCAAGAAAATCCCATTACATCTACTCGTCAGCTCGGTAGTAATCTAGGTTTAAGTCACACTTCGGTTCATAAAGCTCTGAAAGCCGAAAAATTTCATCCTTATAAGGTACAGCTAATTCATGAATTGAACGAGGATGATTTTGATCGTCGAATTCAATTTTGTGAAGAAATGATGCAGCGGTGTATCCAAGATCCGTTATTTAAAACAAAAATAGTATTTTCTGATGAAGCCTCATTCAGCCTCAATGGACACGTCAATAGACAAAACTCGAGGTACTGGTCTGATGAAAATCCACATTGGGCTCAAGAATGCCATACACAAAACCCTCAGAAGATTAACGTTTGGGCAGGAATAGTTGGATTTAGGGTAATTGGACCTTTTATAATTGAAGGTAATTTAAATGGTGATCGTTATCTGGACCTGTTGCGCGAGTCTATTGTACCCGCTATTTCAAGAGAGTTTCCTCCTGAGGATGAAGAGCATGCCGTGGATGAAAGTATTTGGTTTCAGCAAGATGGCGCTCCACCCCACTTCGCTGTAAATGTAAGGGACTATTTGGACCAGACTTTTCCAGATCAGTGGATAGGTAGAAGGGGTTCCATAGAATGGCCTGCAAGATCTCCCGATTTGTCCCCTTTGGATTATTTTTTATGGGGATATCTTAAGAGTAAAGTGTATGTAAATCGACCAGAAAACTTACAAGAGCTTTCAGAAAGGATTCTGGCGGAAGCACGGGCAATTGATCAGCAAACAATTGGCAGAGTATTAAACGAATTTTACAATCGCTTAGGACTTTGTCAAGTTGCTCTTGGCCATCAATTCCAACATCTATGAATTATTCAGGTAATAGCAGCAAACATTACTTTGATAGTAATACCTTTTGTCTGTGTGTGTGTTTTACAGTATTAAATTAGTTTTATTATGTGTTATTGATGTGTATTATTTGTGCTCTAGATTATTTATTTCCTGTCTTATCTGTACTTCAAACAATTCGTTTGTGACAGGTTTAGCGGTACAAAAGCTATAAAATGACTGATCACTCAATAGGGGCTACTATAACAGGCATTCAACATTTTTAATTGGTGAAATGGGCGCTTTTTTACCCAATCAAGTTTTTGAATGCCTGCCATTTCGTCTAGGGATGACATATCGACCTACGATTTGTGCCACTGCTTTTGTCTTGACAAACCCTTCAAAACGAGGGGTCACTCAAGGTTGTGTCCTGATTGCGAACAGTCCAGATTGCGAACAAGGGTAAAATCGTCCAGACTGCGAACACCTCAAAAATGCTGTGGACTACCTGAACATGAGTCGTCCAGACTGCGAACAAATTTTTGGGAATCTGTAAAGATGGTTTAGTCGCTGTTGTTGAACGTGAGTTTTAATTGCTTGTTGAGTTGGGAATGTGATTGAATGATTGATGTTGTAATGTGTAATGCATATACATGTTATTTCGGATGTAAGATGTATGTAAGTATGGTATTTATTTTAGTTGCTATTTAAATTGCTCGTTGACGATGGTTTTTTAGGTAATGATTGAGTTTGGAGGAATGTGATATTGGCAAATGCATGATATTTCGGCTAATTATGTTAAACTATAGTCAGTTTCTCTAATATTAATATGTGAGGCTATTTTTGTGAACTAAACTCCTCCGTTATTTCTGGACCGATTTTAACGTTTGAGGTGTCAAATAATTCGTCTTAATTTGTAGTATTGCATTAAGGTTTTAGGACTTAAAAAAACTCTTACCATTAAGGGCACGAGACGCTATCAAAGGTCGCATCTTCCCCATAAGAATTACATTGAAAACAAATTTTAAAACAAAAACAACTGTATATAAAAAGAAACTCACCAGCTTTTTGGGAGTAAATATTGATGTTTGTAATATTTATGAGGTTATTGACAAATCTAAACTGTCGATCAGTTTTGTTGGAAGAACAGACAATTTCTTGAGTTTAAAGGAGAAATGTTGAAAACAGGAGGAGAAGAAAATAATAGGAAATCTATTACGAATAAGAAGAGTAGAGGAGAGGCCTGGTCTCACAGTAAGGAATCCAGGTACACACTCACTTGGGGAGATGAATCATTTTTGTCAGATATGCTAAGCAACTTAAAAACATGAAGAATATACAACGGATGTTGTCACAGTGATAAAGTAAACCTACCTAAAGTCCGATCAAATAAATACATGCAAGAAATGTTTACTGGTTAAAAGCTTTAACAGGGTTGGTACTGATTTTGGAAAATGAAATTCCCTGACTTTTCCAGGTTTTCCAGACTGATATTATACTTTTTCCAGGAAAAAGTATAATATCAGTCTAATATCAGTCAAGTATAATATCAGTCAAAATATCGAATAGTCAGAATCGAGAATTATTAGAAAAAATGTAGGCCTAAATAGTTTACTCATAAAACCAATAAGAAAAGAATTAAACATCTGGAATCTGGAAAATTAAGAGTACCAACTAACTTAACCTCACACTTTATGTTCTACTTGGCCTTGACTTGACACTAGCAGATAGACGATACGGTGCTTCTGATACTGATATATATATCGATATTTTGCTTGCGATATCATCGGCTTATATCGGAAGAAACATGTGATATAGGAAAAATAACTACCATGCTTGTACCGGAGACAAAAAGTAATACCAAACTAAACTATTAAATGTTTCAACTAACAGGATAAAATTTTTTTTATAAACTCCTACAAGTGCAGTTTTTTTTAGTTTATTACCTTTAATAAATTTAATGAATCAGTATTGAAAGGGTAAAGGTGTTGAACTTTTCAAAGACTATACTCCGGGAAATAAAAGTATTATTAATAAAGAAGGCTTGTCAGAATCTGAGTGGAAAGACAGTATAAAAATGATTGCAAATGTGGTGCCAGTGCGTGTTCTCCACAGCAGAAGTCAGGGCAATAACCGCTGCAGGCATGCCTGTGGTGAGATTGAAACCCTTGCACATGCCCTTGGCTTCTGTCCGTTTGGTGAACTTCTAAGAATCACTAGGCATCACAAAATAAGAAGTATCATAGCAAATGCCTTCCGAAAAAGGTATAACACATGGGAAGTGCAAGAAGAAGTACGTTGTCTTTCTTCTAAAGGAAGCACCAGAAGAGTAAATATTTTATTGATAGAAAGAGAAACTAACAAAGGCATAATTCTCGATTCAACAATTCGATTTGAAATAAACATAAATCAACCTAACGAAGTAAATGAAGAAAAGAAAAAAAAATATGATCCTACCTTTGAATATTTCAAGCAAAATTTTAAAATTTGGAAAGTTGAGGTGATTGGATTGTTTATTGGTTCAAGAGGAACATTATCAAAATTTTTTGTGAACTTTTGGAAACAATATGATTTGGACAGATCCTTTTTGAAAATTATTACTCATGAAACATTAAGAGGTTCATTGAGCATAATGAGAAATCATCTATATGGCAAACATCAAAATTAATCAGTCTTATACAATTTTATCTTGTATAATTTTTTCTGTGTCATTGGCAACCTTATTTTTTAAGGCAGATGTATTTATTTTTATAAATAAATTCTTTTCTCTTTTTATAAATTCAATGAGGAATTGTATTCAGTATCGTATTGAAATTGAAACGATGAATGTAGGCCTATCCTTCCGCGCATCCCGGTACTAGCAGTGTTTCCATACGTGGGATTATTAACTTATCCCGAAAACTTTTCAGAGCCAGCTTAGCCTTAGGACACATTCCCTTAGGGTGGTGTAATTCACGTATCGCATTTATTCCTAAACCAGGAAGGGATAGTTACACTGATCCTAAGTCATTTAGACCCATTTCTCTATCTTCTTTCTTCCTTAAGATCCTAGAAAAGTTGGTCTCAAGATATATGATGGATACAGCTCTTAGGACACATCCTTTTCATAATAATCAGCATGCGTATGTCTCAGGAAGATCATGCGAGACTGTGTTGCACCAACTTGTAAGCAAGATTGAGAAAGCTCTAGAGAGCAGTGAAGTGGCCCTGGGTGCCTTTCTCGATATTCAAGGTGCTTTTGATAATACTGGTACTCCAGCAATTCTTAATGCGGTGAGAGGAAGAGGTTTTCACGGTATAATATGTAGATGGATTGAATCCTTGCTTCACAGTAGGAAGGTTAGGCTCTCACTCCATAATGACACGATCGAGGCAAGAACTACTCGAGGATGCCCTCAGGGGGGGGGGGGTTCTCTCTCCTCTCCTTTGGAATTTGGTAGCAGACGACCTTATAAGGACACTCAACAAAAGTGGGGTTTTCGCCTTAGGTTATCCTGATGATGTTGCAATCCTTGTGGTTGAAAAGTTCCACGGAACCATAACTGACCTTATGAATAGAGCTTTAAGGGTAGTGGACCGTTGGTACCAGGAAGATGGGCTCTCTATAAATCCCAGGAAAGTTGTAATAGTACCCTTCACAAGAAGGAGGAAACTGGATGGGATCGGCCCACTAAGACTGCAGGGCACTGTAATAGAGCTGCAGAATTAGGTGAAGTATTTTTGTGTAATTTTGGACAGATCACTTCACTGGGGACCACATCTTCAAAAAGTCACTGAGCGTGGCAAATGGTCCCTTATGGCATGCAGGCGGATGGTAAGTGGCACATGGGGGTTACAGCCTAAACTTTTATGCACTGGCTGTATGTATCTGTTGTTCGACCCGCCCTTACATATGGTTCGCTTGTGTGGTGGCCAAAGATGGAATCTACTATAGCTGTCAAAGCTTTAGCAGGAGTTCAGAGGCTTGCTCTTATAATGATAACTGGGGCAGTAAGCAGCTGTCCTGGAGCGGCTCTTGACTGTCTGCTTGATATGCTACCTATCGACATTTACATTAAGGTGGTAGCAAGTAAAACAGCCCAACGCCTTAGATGCGAATACTTTAACCTCAGGAAACAATAAAGGGCACTCCAAAATTGTTCAGGTGGTACATAATGATGAATTGCACTTGCCTTCAGATCACATGTCCAAAAAATACTCCTTTGGAAAGCCTTTCAAAGTACTAATACCAGATAGGAAGGATTGGTCTGGCGGAAAAGGACCCATACCCACAGGTGATTTAGAATGCTATACTGATGTTTCTAAGATCAAAAATGGGGGCACTGGAGTAGGTGTGCATTGGATGAATGGAGGCACTGGCATTTGTCTTCCAATGGGGGTGTACCCAACTGTCTTTCAAGCGGAGGTCACTGCCATTCTAGTTTGTGCTCAAGAACATCTTAACAAAGATATCAGAGACAAAACAATCAATATCTATACTGATAGTCAAGCGACCTTAAAAGCATTAAACTCTTACGAATTCAACTCCAGGCTCGTGTGGGATTGTTTTGCTTCTGTGTCTGAGTTGGGTAGGAGAAATGACCTTACGCTTTGCTGGGTGCCAGGACACTCAGGCATTAAAGGAAATGAAGCTGCAGACAGATTGGCAAATACTGCCTCTGCAACTTCAATGATAGGCCCACAACCCTTCTGTGGCATCTCACGAAACAGTGCATGTTCTGCGATTGCGTCATGGGCCAAGGAAAAGCATCGCAAACGCTGGGTCGATGTTCCCCTTCTTAGGGTCAGCCAGCTTACTCTGTTTAGGCCTTCTAAAAAGGTTGCCTGTGACCTCTTGAGACTAGACAGACGAAGAATTAAATTAATTGTTGAACTGATAACTGGTCATGGAAGATTCAGGAAACATCTACAACGGATGGGCTTAAATGATGGTGAACCGATCTGTAGGTACTGTGATAGGTCAGAAGAGACAGCTGATCACTTACTCTTTGATTGTAACGAGCTCTTTGACGCTAGATCGATAACTCTTGGAAATATGGCTAGAGGTAGATACCTTCCTGAGGATGAACTAATTGGGAAGCTACAAGCATTCATTGGGCGCCTTAACTTGTAGGTCAACAAGAAAGCAATTATTGCGCACCCCAAATAATTCAATTTCGGATGAAGTGCTTAAAGGTCTCTTAAAGACCTGCCCCTGTCAGATAAGATAAGATAAGATCCCGAAAACAGGATTTTTAGAGCATGAGCGGGATTTGAAGGGGATGTGGGATAAAACAGGAGTTTTGGCTATGACGTCCGTTTTTATTTACTATGCTTTTATTTTAGTGAAAAACTAACCCCAATCGAAAAAATTACCTTAACATAATATAATAGCAATGTTAAAACAACTATTTAAACGAAATATGTCCAATTCAACACTCAGAATTTAACATCAAAAATCTTAAGGGATTAAACGGGATTTCTTAACCAAGTGACCGGGATTATATTCTTTTGGTCGTGTAGAAACACTGGGAGCTCGGTGCGTTCAATTAAGCCAGTAATCAGAGGGTGATGATAGAATGTCTGTCGATGTTCGATGTTTTTTATATCGATGGTAGGTTCCAGATGTTTTTGTTACATCGATGTTTTCGTCAAACTTCGATGTTTTTGACCAAGTATTGAGACCTAGATGCAAAATGTAGCATATCTGTAAAAAATGTAGTCTTTCAAGAGAAATTCCAGATTTTTTCCAAAATTCCCTGACTTTTCCCTGACTTTTCCAGACCAACAAAATTCCCTGACATTTCCAGGTTTTCCAGGTTTTCCCTGACCGTACCAACCCTGAAAGCTTTAAGTCGGGAAACATTTGTAGAATACCCCCGCCGCAGCAAACCTGCCGTCTAAGCGAATTTCCATTTGGCCGAATTGATTTTCAATTGATCTATTTAAATAACATTAGGTTTAACGAGTACCTAGGTTTGCTGCTACAAGGAAACTAATAAAGTAGTGTGTTTTTAGTAAAATATTGATAGCTTACTATAAAATAAATAAAATTTCCAAGTTTGATCAAAATATATCCATAAACAAGCAAACTACAGCATTTTACAATATTCTCCATAAGAATAACATGGGAATTTGAAATTTACCATTTTTTTAGTTTTCTCCGTAACCAATAACCGTACAAAAACACTTTGATATACTGAATTGTTTGTTTTTTTAAGCTCTTTAAGAAGGTTT
This sequence comes from Macrosteles quadrilineatus, assembly GCF_028750875.1. Taxonomy (NCBI): domain Eukaryota; kingdom Metazoa; phylum Arthropoda; class Insecta; order Hemiptera; family Cicadellidae; genus Macrosteles; species Macrosteles quadrilineatus. The sequence continues at coordinate 204,092,151 of NW_026542595.1, forward strand.
AGAGAAAAATTGGGAAATTTTGTGTTTTGAGGGTAAGAAGTGAGAAAAACCAATTTTTACCCCATAAAACCCTGTTCCCATGGTCCGATCATGCTGGATCGCAAACTCATTCAAGTTTATCCCGCCTTACACCTTCAAACCAAATTTCATCAAAATCGGATAAAAATTACTCAAGTTATCGTGTTCACGGACACATATATATATATATATATAAATCTATATACATATATATATATATATACATATATAAAAATTTGAACGAATTGTGTTTTTGGCCTCTGGGGACATTAAAATGAAAAAGTAAATCGGTCCCGGGCCTAAAGTCTTACCATGAGACCTACGGTAATAGCTACTTCCCTATAGGGAAATTCGCTAAAACACTAAAAAATAAGGCCGGGTCCAAAAAGTGCTAAAATACAAGAAGCTTTTATTATTTCAAAGAGCTATTTAATAGCGTGAGTATTACAATTAGTCACATAAGCATTTAGTCGGGTATTTTAAACTCATCGAAAATTATTACTGTTATTACTGTAGTTTTAAAATAACTTCTGTACCTATAATACCGGCACTTGACAGTTGCTCGATTTCGAGCAACAGGTACCCTAGTTCATATGAAACGATTGTTTTATTTCTTTTACTCTGAGATTGTTTAGTAGTTGCTTGTTCAAGTCAAACATATTATAATTAATTTTAAATAAACAGCCACTTTAAATACCTATTATCAGAACGAATTTGTGAGTCTGGAAGAATCTGTCTGTTAATAAGGGGCTTTACCTATAATTATACTACGTCTCATAAAGATATGTGTCTTCAAGAACATTCATCCTTTCCATTATGTATATTACCAGTCTTAAGTTGTGATTTAGGCTAAATAATTCTGTTAAGGGTTTCTATGAAAGGGTTGAAAACCCCAACCACTCAAAATGTGTTCGCAATCAGGAATCCTCCCCACCACACGGACGACCCCCTCCACCTCGTAGACCCAAACATGTTCGCAGTCTGGACTGTTCGCAATCAGGACTGTTCGCAATCAGGAGGACACCGTCACTCAATAGGGGTTTGCGTTTAAAAATTTGGGGCTGCCCCCAAAATCCCCTATTTTGGGGGCTGGGGCAAAATTTTGAATACGATAAAAACATCCACTTTTCAATCTAATAATGGTATCTGGAGTTCGGCTTACCCAATGCAACCCATTTAAAAGGTAAATTATGGGTATCCACACTGGATTTCGTTTGCCCATCTCGAAATTTAAAATGGCCGCCATTCTGGTTAGGGGTAATATATCGACCTCGGGTTTACGGCATTGTATTTCTTTTGGCAAACCCTTCAAAATGAGAGGTCACTCAGTAGGGGTTGCTATTTAAAAAAATTAAGTTACCCCCTACCCCCCCTGAGGGGGTGAAAAATTTTTTCTGATGCAAAAAATTGCGGAACCTTGGTTAACAGTCAATGCCACAAACCCAATATTTCTATCTATTTTGGTTTAAAAAATACAGATTTGTTTCCATACTTAATTTACACACTGTATATATATATATAATGAATTTGAACAGAGAGTATTTTTGGCCTCTGGGGACATCAAAATGAAAAAGTAAATCGGTCCCGTGCCCAGGTCTTATCATGCCACCTACAGATTTTGCCACCTAATTACATTTTAGCGAATTTCCCTCTATGGGAAATTCGCTAAAATGTAATTAGGTTATTCTAAACACTAAGTAGTGTTTACTTTTAACATTTCCTTGGCTAGTTTAACACTAAAACACGGCTAAGAATCTACAACACGCTTACTGAATGGAGCTTAGGTTATTTACTCCATTTTTGTAAGCAGACAATCATTGGGCATTTGATTGGGCTAACCATAGAGAAAATAAATAACTATTTAAACTGTCCATTTTAAAACCCACCAGCAGTTTTAAAGAGCAAATTAAAAGGTTCTTTAAATATATTAATTTTATCTTTTCACTAACTAATTAGCAAGTTATGGATAATACTCTTACATACACGAAAACTACCAGTTTCCTTAGCCTACATATAAATCACATCACTTTTCAGAGAAATTTTGATAAATATTTTTGTGGTAGGCCTAAGTGGTTATTTATTATACCTAATAAGAAAAATACAGAAACAACGAGTCATTCAGTGAGTAAATAGTTAAGAGTGTACAAAGGTACTGAAGGCTACAATTATTTTGGTTCCCACTGTGACACCCATAAAGGGAGATCACTTTTTCATTGAACTTTCTATTCGGTGAAAAAATGAAGTGTTTTAACTTAGCCTATGACACATTATACTTATAATATCATGTTAAACTTAAATTTAGATCAATGACTTCAGTCACTTACTAGTAGGCACCCTGTTGATTTAATTAATTACTTTATAGAGGAAGGAAGGTAACATTGTTGAAATTATCAATGAGATGTGTAGAAACCATGGTCAGGGTTTCCAGGATAAAAAGCAAAGACTATCCTAGGCTAAACTGGGACGGGTGGCGTCGTCTTGTAATCCAGCTACTAGGAGGTCACGAATTGTGGATATTTATAGACATGCACTGTGGATGTGATACTCCCTGGTGTGGATTAAGGTCCGCACGAGTGAGTACTACGACTATCCGCAGTACTATACTGATAATTAGACCAATTCGTATATACCAAGGCAAAAATGTGGTTCGGATTCCACTATAAACTGTAGGTCCCTTAGTTGCCATTAGCTGTATGGACTATTAATTAACAGCTGTGTCTTTTAAGGAATATGTCAGCCTTAGTCACTAACAAGACTACAAGATCGCGCCACTCATCTCCATTCATACTTGGCTTAAAATACCTACTTTGTATGGTCGCCATTTCATTGAACAGTATTTCAAAGTTTTTAACTTAGCCTCAGTTCACCTTCACTGCAAGGACTTCTCCGAGTAAGAGCCGGCAAGGTTACATTAGACAGTTCATCGTCCTCCGAGTAGAACACTTTCACTAAGTCAATGACCTGTCAAACTGGTGTGTTCCTCTCAAATTATATGATTTAAAAACAGCACTTTTGCAAGCGCAAATCCCCAAAAACCTTGGTGATAAATTGTGGAGTGGCCTATACCCGGGAGTTCTTAGGAGTTAAAAGTTGGCGATTTTTTCTTATGATATCGGACTGTGAGTTCTTAATAGGCCTAGTTTGATTTACTCAGTAGAAAAATGTCTTAATTATAGTTTACAAGTTTGTGGACATTTTATAAAACACTTTTCGAAAAGGGTTGAAAGGCACGTTAGACCTACTGTATATTAAAAAATCTGTCTAATTTCAATTTAAATTAAAACTATGGGAAATTATTCTAAAAAGGAAAATAGCTTAAACTAACACTGAACGCAGTCCTATTTTTAAATGCATAACTTAGGTAGGAATTTTATCAACGTAATTTGTAAATAAAAACTGAAACCAATACTTAAATAACTAATTAAACAAATAAGTTGACTCCTACTTAGGTTTACTAGTAGGTAGCTTTAGCCATGACTAGTTAAATTAATGGCAATCATATATACAGGGTTTTTTATTTCAAGATTCTGAATCAACCACTTGACGGATTTTCATGATTTTTGTGTTAAAAAGGAAGATAATTTTGAGAACGAGGGAATGTCGAAGCCATAATTTTAGTTTATGGTTTCAGTTTTTAAGAAATTAAGTTTTAAATGTTTAAAAGAATAGCAGCCGACGCTAACATTCTCCCCTAGCTTTTAGTATAATACCATTTGCTTTTAACGTAACAGCTGTAAATTCAACATTCAGCATTTGGATGAAAATTAAATGTACGTAGAATTGACTTATTTTATACTACTAGGAGAAACCCGTCGAAATCGACGGTTAGGGGCCTCTTCGTTTATATATGGGCGTGCGACTTCATTGGCAACAAATAATGCAAATAAATGACATAGCAAAGTGGCATTTTCAAAAAGAAAGAATACTGTAAATTGGCTGTTACGTAAATATTAATGTTAAAATGCATTGTTAATCAACGTATCGTATAAAGGATGATGTGGTCTAGTTTAAAAGGAATATGGCCTTTCTGTCATTACAGTAGCTGATCAAATAGTATTTACTCATTGGGCCATTTTTTACAGCCAAAATGTCGTGTTATTTTCAAAAATGCTACCAACCCAGTGGGCCACGGTCCGTAATATAGGCCACTGCAAATAATTTGTCAAAGATAGGTACTGGTACCATTCTAGGCAAGGTTTCTTTCTGTGTTCGGATGTTGTTAGACACGATAAGAGCTCATCAATTTTTAAATCAGTAAATAACATTGCAAATACTTCTTTTAGACAATTCAATAGCTCCCAATTAACGTGTGTTGTTTAAAATACAATTTAAGAATTAACAGCTGTTTAATTCAAAAGTATTATCCACATGATGAAAATGTAAACAAATCTGTGGAGGGATCTTTAAATGCTTCTGGGGCAGAGCCCTAACGGGATTCACCTCGTGTTTCTTTTGGTAACTCATCTAGAGACCAAGACCTTTCTTTGGACACCTCTACCAAGTTTCTACGCCCAGTCGTTCTCTCAAATTAGTGGAGACAAAGTTTCCAATTAAATATTTAGATTTCCCCATGTTAATCTTATGGGAGAAAATCCAACTTTGATGGAAGATCCTGCCCAAACTAATAAAAATTTCAAAAAATTAAAAAGACTTTGCAAAACTACAGATCAGGGCCATTCTTTTGACACTTTAATTATCAAAATCGGTCAAAAAATGAGGGAGGAGTTCTGTTTACAAAAATCGGCTTAGCGTATTATATATATAGATATGTGTAATGCCATAATCATTAACCCTCCGAGTGTTATTTGTCGATGCAGCGACACATAACACACTTTGTGTAGTGTTTTGTGTCGCTGCAGCGACTCACAAACACTGTTTACGGCGAAGGCTCTACGACTGACAAAATCGGATTGAACTGGATCGAGTTAGGTATCGTTTTATTTTACAGATTCAGAGCTTTCTCCGGAGGTCTGTCTCTAAGCGCTATTCATTTTAGTTCCGAAAATATTGTAGCAGACAGCTGACGTGCGTATTTTTAAACAGCTTGATTAACCTCGGACCGATGACTGATGTGTTTTATTACGTTTATCATTGTTTTAGTGTTAAAAATCAAAAGTAGTGATATACGTGGTGCATTATAAGAAGATTTAAGTGATTTTGAAGGGCTGGTTGATGATCCTGAAGAAGTAGGTAGTGATATTGATGTAAATTATCAGCCAGATTCCTAGCTACATGTTAGGCTATGCATTCTTAGCTAATTGCTATGTAGCCTACTGAAATCTGTTTTTTGCCCATAACTTATTTATTTGCAAATCTACTTCCTTATATTATTATATATTTGTAATCCTCATAAAATTTAGAACAAAGTGGCTATTTTCAAATATTTATAGGCCTATAGGCTAATTTATACAATTTCATTGAGCGCGAACTTTTTTTTTTGAAAATTTTCCAAAATATTTTTTTTTTATCTAACATTTTTTTTTTAAACAAATGTTCCTTATGTTCTATGTATAATATTGAAGCCCATGATTTTCCAAACAAAAAGGCTATATAGAACAGTATAATTAACATTGTTTTCAAGCTTCTCAGATCCGTTTTAATAAAACCTTGCAAATGAGCAAAAAATAGGCAGACATTAAGGCCAAAACAACGGACACTCGGAGGGTTAATTTATTCGGTGAGAGAATGATAGTTTATTTAAATATAGGTACCGGTACTTCTATATATAGGCTACTAGATGTTCTAATTTTTTTTTTATCAGTCTTAATATTAAGTTTGTTTAGTGCAATATAATTTGTTATAACTTACAGCTGGTTGAATTAAAAAATGTTCTATAGAACTATGAGGTTAGTTTATTTACTCGTGATTTAGTTGTTGATTATAGGAAATAAGTAAGAATCTATAACCATTGCTGTATACGAATCGAAGCTCAAGAATCTTCAAAAGAAAGCTTATGAAAATTATTTTACTAGGCTACTCAACTTTTTGAGGAAAGGTTGGGAAAATAACAATGATCACATGTCACAATTCATCTTGGCAGCTTTTTCTTTAACTATAAATTTTGAACTGCTTAAACTATGCTTAAATTAGTAATAGACACACTATATAGGCCTACAGTTTTAATGGACCACTCGATTCCCGTACGTAGGACGGGCCAACAGCTTGTTTTTTTTTTATTCCTAATCGAATTTGGGCTCTTTTTAGTCCTCTTTAGTTTAGTACAAAGTGCAAGTTCAGCTGAGTGGCAATAATAAAGGACCAGCCGCCTCACCTTAAAAAAAGACTTGGGACCAAGGTCCACATAAGTTTGAAAAGTTAAAAACTTGTCAACAGCCAAGTATCTGAAGTCTGATTATTAACAGTAGGAGTAGCCTAGATTAATTATTGTGATTAGACCTGTGTCAAAATCCCCCCCCCCCCCCCATTCTGCAGACTAAGAGAATTTCCATACTTGGCTGGATTTCCACTAAAGTGTTCCCTTAATTTGATAAATTAAGTTATTTAAGTTACAATTTAAGGGAAAGAACGGTAAATCTAATTTATTTCAATAAAATAGGTTTGTTGCTACAAGTAAGGTACCGGTAACCTAATAGGCCTACTTAAGGTTTTTTCCCCTTGAAATGTTGATACTTAGTAAAGTATATAAAATAAACAAATTATTGGCCAAATTCTATTCATAGGCCTGCTTAGAATTGGAAAACCTAATTTTAACCCAATAAACCCAGACAATTCAATCCTAAAAAGATTGGGAGACTTCCGTAGGCCTATCTGTTGGCACTAACAACCGAATAAAATAACTTATCGCTCGATATACCGGTATCGATTATTCGATACCATCGAATGAAACAATCGATATTTTCATTCGGGGTACAGTTTCTTAACTCGGGCTATGCTTATATCGATTGAAACTATCGATTTGATTAAGATAGTAAATAAACCATCATAAGATTTTTTCATCATCAGCAAGTTTGGTTGGTTAGGTTATGACAGTTTAATTTCATAATAGATAGGCTATATTTTAAAATATCGATTAGCCTAACTTATTAATCAACAATTTCAATTCGATAGGCCTATTAGGCCTAGCATAGCCCAGTTAAGAAACTGCAAACTTACCCTCGTTCGGTTGTTTGTGCCAACAGATACGGAAGTCTACCCAAAAGATTCTAGTTTGTGGTATGAGCTTATTTGCGTTGTATTAAGATAAAACTATAACTCACTTACTATAAGCAAAACAACTATTCATAGGCCTATGGCTTACTGGATAAATAGGCTACAGTAACTAAAACGCAAGTAACTTAGTATATGACCTAGGCCTAACTGTATTCCTACTCACCTATTCTAAGTCCTACCACAGGTTTAGTTTTCTTCCCCAACACTGGTAGACACCTAGCGTTCACAAACTAATGTAAATGTTTATCAGCTGTCCAAAGGGCCATTTTAAGGAACTGGTGCCACTTAACGTCGTTTATATTTCAAATTGATAACGCACAGTGTACAGCTAAATACCACCTAGAATAGCAAAGCAATTATTGTTTTACTAATTTTACATTCGATTATTCTGTCCACTCGGTACTAGGCTACGGCACTAGAGCAACTGTCCGATTTCACGGTGACCAGTCACTAGTCAGTGACAGTTGACACAAAATAAATACAACACAAACACAATTAATAATTACTTCACAACTCTACAATCGAACAAATTAAACACAAATAATTAATGTGGACAGGAGTCTCCACCGACACAACAGAGAAGACATGACATGACAAGACGAAGACAATTAAATCGACACTATGAAAATGACAAATGACATGACATGAGCATGGGCTGGTCTGGTACTTTGTGGAGAAGAGAAGAATAGAAGATAGTTGCTCATTTGAGTAAAACCATTGAGTATATTATGCGTACGTGTATTAAGTATATACGTATGTACTCGATATACTCAAGCTCGGGTCAAAAAGAGTCACTTTACGCCCCAAAAAGAACCAATCATTTGCTTGAAGTGCTTTTTCATATACAACTTATTTTGTGCTTGTAGTTTGCACCCACAAGGTGTCCACAAGCAAATATACGAACCTATCAACCTAACATTCCTCAATAATCATATCCTATCCTATCACAATCCCAATCTTTAAAAAAAGTAAAAAGTAACGTTTAGTTAGTATGTTGTGCCTCCATGTGATTATGTGCAAGTACTCTTTTTATAATGCAATATTAACCCGAATATTGCAGAGGTCAGAGGACAATGGTGGAAGGAAAACGGCAGAGTGGCAGAGGACAGGAGATCCTGCAGCCCTGGAGGCACATGTTTGGCGATGGCGAGGCCAAAGCACGGCCGCCTTTAATTCCAGGCCGTGGCCTTCGAAGTGGCAACGTCGCAAGTGGTGTTGTAACAGCTGTTTTGTTTGGAAGCAGCTAATGGTATTTAGGAAAGATTGGTTACTGGACTAGCCTATGACAATATTGACTCTGCTTAAAAATGTACAGATATAGATTTTTAATTCATGTTGTTTCTGTTTTCAATTCTGTATCAGTTATTTTCAATAATTTAATAAATTTATCTTCATAAATTTAAATTTTAATCAATAAAGTGCAAATTAATGAGCTGATGTCACCTGTGAGCCACGTTATCTTATGGGACGTCTGGCGCTAGCCAACACCACTTGCGACGTTGCCAATTCTACCAGGCTTAAAATATAAAGTCATTGGAAAACGTATAATTCTAGTGCATTATGAAATATCCATTAAAAGATTATTATAAATAAAAAATTCCTTCAACATCACATGATACAGAAAAGGAAATACAATGTGTCATAGCAGGTGACAAATTAAAAAGTCCTGAAACTTGCCATGCAAAGAGTGAAAACCGAACAGCACACTCGGCAAACCATCATAGTAAAAAAAAGTACTTCCATATTATTTTTTTAGTTTAAAAAATTAATCAATAGTTTCAATTGGGCTAGCCAGGAGGAGACATTCCACGCCCCTTTTGATCTGTTTACTTGGAAGGTTGCGGGCTGTACAAGAGAACATTGAATAGTTTAAGGCTTACAATGTCATAGTTTTTTTTTTTGTAATTTCTTAAGCCTAACATAGGGTACCGTACATTTACATCCTGTTTACTTCTCACATTGTACGAGTGGATGTCGCTCCTGAGCTCGAGAGCGCCCACCTCCTCCTTAATTTTGATTTTGATGAAGGTCTGAAAGATAAAAAAAAATTTAAACTGTCATGATGAGGGATTTAGCCTTAAAGATAGGCTCACAGTGATCCAGGCGCTTTCCTCCTGCTACTATTCTTATAGCCTTTTTTTAGAAGTAGGACCCTCTCAACTTCAGGAGTGGCACCCCAAAGTCTTAGTCGATATGTGATGATGCTCTGGAAAAAGGCCACATACGCAGTCCTTAACCAGCCTTTTGGTACACACAGTACCTTAACTTACAAAGTAAGTGCACAACTCTTAACTCACGAGTCGGCTAGCAGAACCTAGCACGTTTAAGATTAAGTTGGAATTCCTTTTTTATGTGAAGGTATCTCGACTTTGTTTCGTCGGTTGGTGAATTTCTATATGTCATAGGCTAGAAGCTTCCATTTTTTAAGTGTAGCAAGTTTGGGTCTTTCCAATAAGGAAAACTAGGTTTTTTGGGCTTAACACGAGGTCGCCTGGCCCTTTTAGGGAAACACTCACAAACACTCATGTTAAGAGGAAAGTCTTAAAAAAGTGTATAAAGTTTCCACAAGTCTTATTTCCACAAGGCGGAAATAGTCCGCAATGCCAATCTATTTTTAATTAGAATGTTTATGTTCAGATCACCCCCCAAGATAACATGGTTTGTTTTCCCTTCCCATGACAGTCTTTCAAGGCTATCTAAACAGAGCAGGGTCTCCATCAGGGGACCTATAGATACCTATTACTGAATTACATTTATGTCCAGCAATTTTAAGCAAACATACTCGTGGTGCAACTCACGACCAAAAGAACATTTTTATTTACATTTTATTTTTCTACATTATTCATTTTTCTAAAAATGTTTATGCATGTTTACTATTGTCTAGCAAGATGAATCTGTATCTGGCTTATATATTTTTATAAATATTTATCTTGTAACTTGAATCTCATGTATTGTTGACTGTAAAAATTGTGTTTACCGTATAAATAAATAAACACACATCGATCACCGTAACCGAGTCCATAATACAGGGGGCTCCTCTCCAAAGAAAACAACATCACAGTTTTTTTTATGGAGGGTCTACAAAAAGCTGAAATAGGAAATAGGGGAGAACCCACTTAAATTCACTAGCTTGATTTGCTCCTCATTCTGCCATTTCTGTAAAACACAACAGTTTGTATTCAACAACAGCAAGTGTCTTCTCTAGTTCCGGTAGGTATAATACCATTGACTATCTATATACCTTAACAGGTTATGGTATATGATGGTCAAAGGTAATATCATTGATAGTCAATATGGTTAATAAGCAACCTAAATTCCAAATAAAATGTAAAATATTGAACCACACGACTGCATTGTGTATACCGAGCAACAGCAATGCCAAATTTGGTAAAAAAGTTCAGCTAGTCAGCTCCCAGCTGAGCTGTTGCTGATGCCTAATGCCATAGATTAAACATACTCCCTTGTTTAATCTATGCTAAGGAAGGCCAACACCCAACACCGAATGAACACCCGACTGCCGTTGTTTTGTCAGTTGTTTTGTTTATGTTTGTTGCTGCTACTTTTGTGCTACTGCTACTGATATCATCAAACCTATCCTACTACTTTGTATCTGTTAGGTTAAGTTATATTTTATTAAATTTTTCAAGCAGAAGTGACCTAAAAATTTATCATTTGGTATACATTTCCCGCAAAGAAAATGACAACTTTAAGGCCGTTCACTTGCAACGATCTGTTAAAATACAATAAAGTGTAAGTTTATTTTTACCTTTAATAAATTGTTGTAAAGTTAGGTTACCTATCGAAACTCTTCTCTTTCACCGATAAATCAGTAATGGTGTGAAACTTTGATATAGGCCACTCTATCATATTTATAAAAAATATAAAACCAAAATAGGCCTAGGCCCCCCCTAGATATCAATTTATGGCCAAGGCCTAAGTTATTCCTTGAACTTATTTGCCTAAGTTAAGTTACTTTACATTTGGATCAAATTCAATTCAAATAGGATTCTATTCTTTAGTTATGCATTTATTTGTATAATGGTACAACAAAAATATAGTGTCAAAGTTAACAAAAAGAAATAGTCCTCCCTAGGTAATGACAATAATCCAATAGCCTATATACAAAAACAGATACACTAAATTTGTCTAAATTAATAGTAGCCTAAGTTTACTAATAGGGTCTAGTTAATTTAATTTTTATGGTAATGTAAATAGCCTACACTTATTAATTCATTTTCTTATCCATTGATTAGACTTTTACTCAAGAACAATTTTAGGCCTACTCTTAACTTTGTGGTTTACAAAAAAATCAGTTTAAGAATATGGAGCTTATTTTACCAAATATTCTTTCAAGTCATTCTTAAACTTTTATTTATGTTTAGTTCAACAAGAAATTACTTTGGTAACTTAGATGAAACAAAAATGTAGTTCCCATATATTCTGTTTTCTTTTTTAAAAATTCTTCAAATTGTGTGGTTCTACCGGTCTATTTAATCTGGCGTTCTACTGTGAAGGTTGTTTAGAAAATTTTGATTTTCTCCCTGTTTTACATACATTAGCTACTGTCTCTACAACGTAGAGAGCATAAAGGGTTAGGATTTTTGTGGAAATAAATAAATGTTTAACAGATTGATCCCTTTTCAAATTACTGTATAGCCATATAAAATACATATATAATTCTTAACACGTTTTTTTGTTTCCGCAATATTTTAATCTAAATTTGTCTTAGTTGTTGCTCCGTAAATGCTTATTCCTTGGGACAGGTGAGAATGAATTAAAGAATAATAAACTGTTTTAAATGTTTCTAATTTAACTTATCAAGTAATTTATTTCCACACTAACACAATTTTACAAAAAGGTAACATAGGCCTACAGTCATAAAATCGTAGGTAAAACTTTGTGATAATAACTTAACTTATAAAAATTTTTTGCCCTGGTAAGCTAGGTACGAGCCCGGAATTGTTTTTCACATTAACTTATTTCAGGCTACTTAGACCTAAGTTAGGGGTTACTGCATATAATCTCTTAGATACAATCCATTGGTGGTTTGAACCATAGACAAAAAGAAATAAATACCCAGGATCTCAGGAACCGTAGTAGCTCTACCACTAAAAACTTATCAAAACAGTATTTTCAATATCAATCTATGACTTCTCTACTTTCGATGAGCACATCATAACTTATGCCTTTATTGTTTTCATTCATAGAGTGTATTTAATGTTGGCCTAGTGTAACTCAATCAGAAAGTATCAAAAACAACCTAACCCACATGATTCAATAGCAATAAAACTGAGAAGTTAGGCCTAAGTAAATCACATAAAAATAGAATGTAGAAAGTTACCTAGGTAGTTTATGTTTTGAGTTTTGCATACTAACTTAGGTCACTAATTTTCAGCCTTCAAGTAAGTTCCTAATAATAAAAGGTTAAATTACCTGTGTCCGCCAGTCGATCCTTATGTGCTGTGTCCTATTACAGGATATGCATTTCGGCAGAATAAATTGCCATCATCAGTCCTAATATAAGATCTTGATCTTCCCCGTTGGGTGCGTCTTGAAGTTTTGAAACACGTACACGAACTTTACACTTACCACATAATATAGGTATATACATTACGAATAAAAGACAGACTGGTAGACCATTTATCAAGAGGTTTAAAGAACACCTTCCCAAAAATATTTTAACACTGCGACGCTACTTTCTGCACTGGGAAAAAAATATTAAAAGTGCAGTCAGTCGCAACCGTTTGCCGGGGATAGCTCAGCCTACAATGGCTGGGTAAAGTTCCAGGGTCTGCGATAAGGTCAGGGAAACCACTAGGCCAAAAGCCGGGTCTAACCGGTATAGGACTGGCTCATACACGGGCACTGTGAACAAGTCAAAAACAAGTCACCAAAACAAACGTGCAATAATCACCACCAGGCCTACGCCGATTCTCCACACTCCTAGGGGGTCGTTGCTGACTACGCAACTCGGGCTTCGTCCTAACTATCCAATAGTTAAGCCCAGAGTGCCTAAAACACGGTGAGTTACACGACGACTTGCCAATAAAAACCACAATGCGAGTTATCACCAGGCGGGGTCTACTAGGCCACTAAACTGCAATACACAACTCTAATGCCCAAGCTAAGAATCAACCAGTTTACTCAATAATAATACCGTATAATAATACAAGTGCACTAAAGGCAGAGTGACTGCACCACTAGTAGCTGGTCTCAATAAATACCAAGCAAAACTAGATGTCAATTGCACTACTATTAAATTATTGAGCTACTTAGTAATAGATAAATAAATATTAAATACGTTCCAAACACTAGATAAATATATTATCTGATAGCCGGTACTCCGCTATCCAAGCTACCAAGATAACGTGTTGGATTACCAAACAAGCTGTTCAGGTTAAATTAAAATAATCAAATGAGTAAACAATAACAACCCTACTACTGCTACTGCTACTACCAACTTTATGTTACTTAGCTGGGCTTCTGTTAATGAGTGAAAATTTAAAAACGTACGTTTTCAGGAAAAACACTTTGCAAATGTTTTCCCCCTTTTTTCAAAACTTTTATTATATTTTTGATTTCATTAACATTTAAAGTTTCATAAAATGTCCATGGTAACGCAATATCTTTGGTAGTTTTTTTTAAAAAAGAGCATCTTTAGTGGAAAAACACAAAATCCTGTCACGACCATAACAGACGTTTAAATGAATATTAAAAATAGTTAATATTATTTTTATAACTATGTTTTGCTATAAACTAATTTACTTTTATGACCATTATACATTAAAAAGGTCACTGAGCTTTTAGTATATTTGGTATTTCTAGAAAAAAATAAAAAACTCAAAAAAATTGAAAAAAAGCCAATACAATCTTTTTAAGTTTGTATAACTCCAAAAAAACTTACCTGAGACCCGAAAAATCGTTATGTTTGCATAGAGGCGTGCTTCTTTTGTGTATAAAACATTGAAATATGACGATATTTTAATTTTTGAAATTTTTATGATAGAAATCATAAACGTGATGGTCAGGGACAAGCGGTACGGTCGTGAATTTTCTAAAAAAATCTAAATCTTTCTAAACAATCCTCTAATTATACTGTTAGTTATAATAAAAATATGTGTTTCAATTGAACTAAACTGTTCAAATTACAATTATATTAAAGTTATTGTCACGACCAAACACACTATAATCCATAAGGCTGGATAGGTCGTGAAAAAACCCGCGATGGTCGTGAAACTTTGGTCGTGAAATTACGTGTTATTTGGCTCTGTTCTGGCGGTAGCTCTGCACCTCATGTTCGAGGATACAAAGTGGACTTCTAGGTTAATCTAGCAATTGATATATCTTATAAACAAAAATTAACACCATATCTACTTCATCGAATGACTATGTACGGTCATGGACACACCAAAATTACAAAAAACACAACCTTTCCTGTATTTATCTTGTAATTCCTCCTTTCAACTCGAAACGACCGGCACTACAATCCTGACGTACACCCCGAACTAGTCTCTAAAACCAACTGACTCCATCAACGCCAGGCTTGCCACTGTCGTGCTCCAAAGTTGAAAATTTTTCCCAAATGGTCGTGACGCCAAATCGAGGGACAGCCTTATTATGTCATGGTAGTCAGTTTGCAATGACAATAAAATTACATTATGCTCCTTTTTTGTAAGTTTAATAACCATTGATGACATAAAAATATGGCTTTATATATTTCGGCATGAATAATTAGTCTAAAAACAGCGTGAAAGTTGGAAAATGTACCCTAGGGACACGTCATGGTCGTGAATTTCGAGACTTTAAAAATACGAAAAAAATACCTAGAACCTATTTAAAACCAAATAAATGTGTGTAACATGTTGCCCCCGTCCCAAAAAATATTAAAACACATAATAATAAACTACAAATTTAGTAGCTACGAAGTAAAAGGCCAGGGACATGAAAACGTACGTTTTTAAATTTTCACTCTAATATGCTAATATTATTAGCTAGAGATATAAAGTCAATGCTACTAGCCTACTGGCCACGTGTTTCCAACTACGCACGCTAAATCGTGCAGCCTAGGTTTGTCGGGCCTCGGAGTTATTAGTAATATAACTAACTCTTGGTACAACGCAAAATAATAACTACTACTGTCAATAAATTATATTATTTGCGCTCTAGCACCAGCCCAGAACCGTCAGGAATACACTTTAATATTATTCCTGACTAATATAAATCCTAACTACCGTCAGGCTTTGACCAGCACGGTTACAACTCTAACTCTCGCAATCAAATCAGATATTAATATTATCAACTCTTAAACCAAAATGTAAGTAACGTCGTCCACTCACCAATAGTGGGTCTGTACCCAACTTACACCAATACTCGGCGCGATCACACCACCAAAGTACTCCGACACCACTGTCACGTACACTCCTCTCTACGTACACCGTACACCACCGACGTCTCAGCCAGACACCAACACTGCCTTCTTCACTGTCCGGGATCCACCACTAGAATGTCCGTCCTAGGCTATCCTGAACATCTAGGATATCCCAGGCTTCTCGGCACTGATAAGCCGGGTCAAAGGGCGCTCGCTAGCTTCGCCGCCGCCGCTAGCTCACCTCAACAATCGGTGCGCGGCCAAATAGCAAAAATATACCCCCCTAGGGAAAATAGCTCGTTACAACACAACAATCCAATTTTGCCGAGCACCTAATTAGCAGCAATAACAGTTATTCCAGCCTAAATGAAAATTTAAAACCTTTACACATTTGTAAAAAAAGTCGAGTAATGTCAGCACTAGAGCCATATGAAATTTATAGAGCATATAAAACCATCCCCCACAACCTCCTGAACGATAAAAGTACACTACAATCCAACATATTATTCGAATCATTGTTAAAATTGAATGAAACGCCACCTGTAGCTACAAAGGACAGAGACAGGACAAAGGTCAACTCTGCAAGTAACGTCTGACCCCAGTCCAGACTCGACACACGACCGACGCGCGTCTGTCTACATGTCCGTAGTAACTAAAATAAAAGTAGGCCTACAGTGTATTTGTCTTTTATTCGTAATGTATATAAGTGTTAAGTTCGTGTACGTGTTTCAAAACTTCAAGACGCACCCAACGGGGAAGATCAAGATCTTATATTAGGACTGATGATGGCAATTTATTCTGCCGAAATGCATATCCTGTAATAGGACACAGCACATAAGGATCGACTGGCGGACACAGGTAATTTAACCTTTTATTGTATGTCGTACCGATCCGGAACAACAACAAACAACATAAAATGAAGTTCCTAATTCATATTAACTTACAACATTAATGAATAAAATACCCCCGCCGCAGCAAACCTGCAGACTAAGCGAATTTCCATTTGCCTGATTGGATTTAGACTAAAATGTCTCCTTAAAAATATCACATTTATTCCCTATTTAAATAGAATCAGTTTAACACATACTTAGGTTTGCTGCAACAGGGAGGGTAAAAGTGTTTTTTTTATGTAAAATGTTAATAGTTAGTAAGAAATAAAAACATTTTCCAAATTTGGGCAAAATATGTTAATAAACAAGCACACTACAATGGTTTACTTATTCTCCATAAGAATAACATGGGAATTTTAAATTAACAATTTTTTGGAATTTTCTCCGTAACCATTAGGCGCATTATAACGCTTCAATATACTAAATTATTTGTTTTTTTAAGCTCTACAAAATAGTTTGGAAAGAAATTTCAAAATTTTATGTTTTTTGGGTCAAAAATAGGAAAAACCCATTTTTACCCCATAAAAGCCCCCATAAACCCCTGTTCCCATGGTCTGATCATGCTGGTTCGCGAACTCGTTCGAATAAACGTAGGTTTACACGTTTGTACCAAATTTCATCAAAATCGGATCATTTTTGCTTGAGTTATCGCGCTAACGGACACATATATATATACGGTATATATAAATATATATTTTGTTATTGTATACATCAATGAGGGCTACTTTAAATCAACAACAACAACATTACTGTAGTACTGGTACTGGTACTGTGGTATTTTGATTTGCTTAGTAATAAATATATATATATATGAATTTGAACGGATGGTGTTTTTGGCCTCTAGGGACCTCAAAACGAAAAAAAAATCGGTTCCGGGTCCAGGTCTTACCATGAGTACTACGGTAATAGCTTATTCCCTATATGGGAAATTCGCTAAAAGATGGAAATAATTATAAGAGTTTAAAATAACAACTTTTAAATACTGTAGCCTAATAAGGACCAATAAAACATCTCTAATAATGGATTTTTCTTTTCAGGAACATGGATCCGTTAACTGAAACTGTATCCTTTAAAACAAATTACAAAAAACTCGTAAGATTTTTTGTCTTTTGGGTGAATGAATCTTTTCTTTTATGGTAAATCCGGAATTGAAGGTATTACTTCCTCCTCCTCTGTACTGTAGGCCTACACCTCATCCAAGTCACATTGTGCGTCATAGCGTATTTGTGGATCGTCTTCATCTGGTGGATTGGTGCATGAAACACCTTTACAGTGGTAGCAAATTGTTGTACATTTGACTCTGTTCTTCCTACAAGTGCAACCACTGTTACACCCTTTTGCACACATACATGAGATTGTGTTAAGAAGCTCTGGTGGTGCATGCAGCTTTAACATTTGTTGGATTTGGAAGTATCTCATGCTTAGATGACTTCCAGCCCCAATCAGTAGGCAATCACAGCCACTAAATGCACGTAGAAACAGGATGTTGCTTTTAACGGTCTAAGAGTATTTGAAGCTCATTGGGGAATTAATCTTATTGTTGGACTGAGTGATTATTTTGTGGCGATTATTTCATCTGCCGATCTGTGCATCATCTATTAGAATTGAAGCGCACACACAGGCGATCGAGAATTGCGCAGATTTTGAAATCTGCATTTTGCTGCAGATTCATAGGCGAGGCGATTGTCGCCCAGAAATCTGTGATGTACATGTTGTTATTAGTCTGCGCACATGGTTGACTAAAAAATCGGCCAGTCGCTCGTTTCGTTGTTCTCCTCAGGAGTCAGTCAAAGTTTCAGCATGAGTTGTGTTGTCGTAGTTTTTCTTGCTTTTTACCATGGCAGTGGCAGAGTTTGATACTGAACTATTTATAAATGAAATAGAAAAAAGGACGCGGCTCAGGGCCGTCCGAAGGGGGGGGGGACCGGGGCAAGCTGCCCCGGGCGCCGTGGCTGAGGGGGCGCCACGCAGCGGCTAGTTGTATGAACATAGTATTAAAATATGCGAATGGGACTATTACTTGGGGGGGAGTGGGCGCCACAACCACGTTTGCTCCGGGCGCCGCCAACCCTAGGGACGGCCCTGACGCGGCTTAACATTGTGTGTCTTGTGAGAGAATCATCAAATATAACAATTTTGTTTGAAAATTATGATGATATTGTACAGGTTTTGTTGAGCTTTATATTTTTTCTTAACTATGTCAGTATGGAATATCCTTCTACATGCAATATCTTGCTCACTGGCCCGAATACTTCCAAGTTGTTGAGGCACCCAATGGAGAAATTATGGGATACAGTAAGTTATGATTTTCCAATTTTATTTTTTGTGACACTATTAAAATTTGTTGAGGAATGGTTGCAGAGATAAAGTTCTGAATATCCATAGAAAAAAACTGTGTGTTTAAAAACGAAAAAATTGTGTTTCCCCCCAAAAAAATGGAAATTTAATTGTGTTTTCCAATGGTAGAAACTACTCTCAAGTATCTAAATTTGGCCTAAACGGATTTTTTCGCCTAGTTTCCGCAAATTCAATAAGGCGTTCCCTTAAACTCACTGCGAGCAGCTACATTTAAAATAGGTTTATCATGCAAGTAATTTGGTTCTTTTTCATTTGAACGATAGGCCTACTGGTGTTTGGCTGGAATCATGTTCACTAAGGTCAGATGCAAACTGTTGTATTCAAACTTGGCGCAACGCTAACAAGCATACTTAAATGAATACTCATTATCTATCTGCTATGTTTATGCAACATAAATGTTTGTTGACTCCAGTTGTACCATGTTTCAGTTATGGGCAAGAGTGAGGGCCATGGTGAGAACTGGCACGGCCATGTTACAGCCCTCACCGTATCTAACATGTACCGGAGGCTCGGCGTGGCGGCAACACTCATGAACTCTCTGGAGAAAATATCTGAAACGTGAGTTGCACCTCGACCTGACGGTACAAAGTCTCAATTTCAATTACTTCCTTGAATGATACAAATTACTTTACTAACAACTCTAATTTGTTGCAGAAAGCGTTGCTACTTTGTGGATCTGTTTGTCAGGGTCAGTAACATAGTGGCTATCACCATGTATCAGGCCCTCGGCTATATTGTGTATCGAACTGTGTTGGAATACTACTCAGGAGATCCTGATGAGGACGCCTACGGTATGTGCATGTTTTATACCAATTTCTCAAGTTTGAAGACATACTTTATAGTTTTTTATATATTAGAAACTACTTCCAAGTCCAGTTATATTAGAACTACATCGAAGTCCCCAAATCGGTATACTGTACAATGATCGTCTTCTACAATCGTAGACAAATATTTGTTAAGTGAATATAAGTTAAATGCCTGTATATTTTGGTAACACAAATGGTTGTAGTAGCAACTAGTTTCAGCTCAACAATGGAGCTCAATATAAACCAGGCATTACAAGGATATTGTCACTTCTTCTGAAGGTCGTCACAGCTCACACATATAATTTACAAAACTTTGAAACATTAAAAACACAATACAACGACACGATTGGCAGAAGTTTACGTTTAGTCTCAGAATCTAGTTGAAACTAGTTGCTGCCGCAACCATTTGGATTACCAAAAACACAGGTATTTAACCACTTATATTGTACATTGGTAATCCGGAGGCTATTCATATTGAAAGATTAAAATATTTGTGACCATCCACCACAATGTTGGCAACACCTGCGATTATCTCCTGTGATCACATTCTTCCTACTGCATAATCTTAGGAGGAAACCAACAGAATTGTTAATGGTTGATAATTTTTCTAAATTCCCCAATTCACGTTTAATTCTCAGACTTTTTCCTGGTCAGCATTTTCTATAAATACCATTTAGTACAGGTATATCAGCTAATATTAGTATAAACCATATATTATTCTTACATTTTCAGATATGAGGAAGGCCTTAAGCAGAGACAAGGAGAAGAAGTCCATAATTCCTCTAGACCACCCTGTCAGACCTGAGGAAGTTGACTGATATATATAAAAAGGGCGTTATCAGTTATTTGAATTGATTGTGTTATTTTAACTTATTTGAACTTTTTTAATTGTGTCTAAGTTAATTTGTTTATTTTCTAAAAGGAAATGAATATAATTCAATTTTGTTGTTTTTTTTTACTTAGGTTTTAATTGGTCAAAGAATGAATTTAATTTGTTTCATGAAAAATTAGAACAGAATATAATTTTTTCCTATCTTTATATAGTTTTATGATCTTAAAGATAATTAATATGGAAAGTGTTTGGAATGTTTGAATTTTATTGACTGTTTACTATCACTATGTAATCTATCCATGCAATTAAATAGATTTAAATAAATGGCATCAGCAATCTGACACATACTTTCTCCCATTAGCTTGTCAACAACCTTTTTCATGGGTTTTAAGCTGTGGGAGTAACTATGATATTTTAAATAGGAAAAATCACAACAGTTGGAATAACTTTTGAACCGTAATTTTTACAGCTATGGTAGTTCAGAATTTAAAGGGCTATAACATACAAAAATTTTATAAAATTCGTTCAGGCTATTTTTGAGAAAATTCAAATGTTCTGTTATTTTATGGGAAAATCGTTAAAAGTCCAAATACAAAATTTAAAAACCCTGGAGATACCATGGATTAGTCCCTAACATACCAAATTTCATCAATATCTGACCACATGCTTGGTCTGTAGCTCTATACACCTCCACACACACCGACATCACTTCGAAAACCCCTTTTTTGAGTCCAGGGGGATTTTAATTTTATTTTTGATGAAAAAAAATGGTATAAGGGGAGAAGTAAAAATGCTTCCTTATATCTACAGCTGACATTTGGTGTTAATGTAATGATTTTATGCTAACATAACTTGGACGGGTAGCGTCGTTCTGTAATCCAGCTACTAGGTCACGAATTGTGGATATTTATAGGCATGCACTGTGGATGTGATGCTCCCTGGTGTGGATTAACGTCTGCACTAGTGACTTTCCGCAGTACTATCCTGATAATTAAACCAATTCGTCGATTACAAGGTAAAAATGTGGTTCATATTCCACTATAAACTGTAGGTCCCTTAGTTGCCATTGGGCTATTAATTAACAGCTGTGTCTAAGTAAAATGTCGGCCTTAGTCACTATAGTTCGGCCGCTTAGAAAGCGACCTCCTCCAGCATTGGTTTAGCATTAGCGCGCAGGTCGTTTTCTAAGCGGCCGAACTATAACAAGATTAGGCCACTCATCCCACACACTCATATTTGGGTTAAAATATGCACATAGTGGCGTCCCCATCTTAAACAATTGATAATTGATTAATTTTATATGTATCATTTTCTTATTGCATTTGATAATTTTCTTTTTTTAATCACCTCAACAGTCATAGATTGTATAAAGCCTTGTTGATATTAAGTCTGTTGAATGTATCAAAATAACTTGGACTTTAGTAAGATTATATTATAATTTGTACCATTGTACTACTGACTAAATAAATCAAAATTAATCTTGTGTAGTTAGTATTTAAAATATTTTGTTGATCCTTTCTATTCATCCCTCTCCATTTTGAATAAACTCAACAGAATATTTTTACTTTAAGAATTTGCAGATTGTTTCTAGAAAAATTATTGGGTGTTATTTTTACCGATAAGAAAAGTTTGCTACAAAAAAAAGTAAGCATGAGGTATACAAAAAAATTTACAGTAGGGATGTGGAACACAGCATAATCAGATGGAGGACAAATGTTTCTTACCGTATAGTTGAGGGTAACTAGTTTAGTTTATTATTTGTGTCAACAACCTTTCAGAGGAAGTGACAGAAACATGACTCAGGGTTCGTCTCAACTACAGTAGTTACCTTATAGCATCTTAGAGAGCCAAAGTGGAGGAATTTATATATTTTATTCTCAGTTACATATTGCCACCTTGGCCGTAGAGAGATATTTTGTATACATAAATACTACAAAAATCTTGTGCTGGCACAGGCTTGAAATATCAGTAAAAATTCAAAATAAACAAAGTTTATTTACATAACTATTTACAAATATAGTTTGGTCCAGATAATAATCTACAAAAAATCACTACACATAAACTTATAAATTTAGATGGATAAAAATTGTACAATTGAACATAAATAACTATGAATACTTGAACAGTAATAATAGTGATATTATTTTTAACTTTAGTTTAAAAAATTGATTGACTAGTCCAATTCCAATTCATATCAGTATTTAAATAAAACACCCACGAATCATAGTGATTGGAACTGCAAACTCTAAATAGAGTTGGTATAAAATAATTGTATGAGAAATATTTTTCCTGTTTTCCTGGCTTTTAAAATTTCTCTCAACTAAACATTGCAATTTGCAGCTTTCAAGTTTCATTGTCATGTTCTTCTTCGGGTGGCAAAGTCGTATCTTGCTGTTTCTTCCAGGCTTTGGCACTAGCCAGCAGTTTGAGGTTAGGCTTGGTCGCCTCATCCTCTGGGAAAATGTAATCGAAAAACTCTTCCCATCCTTCATCAGTCTGTAAAACAAAAATTTGCATTAGTAAGATGCATTTTTTGAAAAATTATGTGAGCAATAGAAAAAAATTGTACCTATTGCCTGCTTGGTACCTTAACCTTTTAACATTACCAATCTTTTATTCATCGTTTATATTTTACAGCTACAAGGAGTGTTTTGAATTTTTTTACTTTACCATGTTATTGTAACAGATTCAAAACAGGAAAGGTTAGTGGTTTGAATGGAAAACCCTAAAGACTTGAATAGGTTTCACTACAGAGAAACTATTATTTTGATAATTTTAACATGTTTACAATGTTTCTTTTTCATTTTATTTGTCAATGCTGCAGCCACTTTAGATGGGATAGTTGTTACTGTACAAACAGCCTACACTCCAGATTTTGTAGCATTATGAAAACTAGCAAGACATTTTTACCAATTTTATTGAAGTCCATAAAAAAAAAATTAAGCTGAATTCTAGTAACCTGACCATTTTATGTTGTAAAAATTAACTTCATTAGGCCTAGTCAAAACTAAGGTTTTAAATGTAAAGAAAGGGAACAGATTGTTAATTCATGGCTACATACCCCGTCTTGAGCCGTGACTTTCTGTCGTTTCTTGACTCGGCGGGGCATCTTGCTCTCCACTTTCTGTACTGTGGTGTCATCTCCATGATTGACTTCCATGTCCCTCCAAGCTTCCAACAGCAGAACTCTTTCTTCCTGAAAATGAAAAATTCAAAATTTATTTCACAGCCAAAACCAAAATTACAATTCAATAAGCTTTAAAATTATTATTTGAAGAAACTTATCGTGCAGTCTAAATGATAAATGAACAGCGTGTTTGATGGTTTGACACTCAATTTACCTTTTCTCCAAGATTTCTCAGGGCAGCATTGCCTCTCTCATAGACTCTACGAGCCAGAGCTATTTTGTCTATTTCTGCATCTTCTGCTGCACCGTGAGACATCTCAAACTGGGCGTAACTCATCCACACCTGAGATGAAATTCAACATTTAGTTACAAAGGTTAACAAAAATCTAGCTAAAATAAAAAAAAAACTATAAGCAAACTTTTTAATGAAATAAAAACATATTAAGTCTTTGTAAGAAACACATTACGAAACCTTACTCAAACTCCTCTGCAAAAGCTTCTTAAAAATAATGGTCAACATTGCATTGTGAAATTAATCACCTGTGAATTATCTATATCATATCATATCTAGATATCAACATCGAAAATCCAACCAATGCACATGCAGAAACAGTGTTCATCAAAGAACATTACTGACTATTAAAGTAGATCTTCAACAATAACAAACAGTTGAATTTTAAGCATTTCAGAAAGAGTATGGGTGCAGCCTTCTGCCAGTCTGTATGCTTGCTTATGGTGTTGTATCATAAAATTTAGTAGCAGTAAATAATAGGTACCACACTACTCAATATCCAGACAATATCAGAAGCCTGAAATTTGATTGCACACTGTGTTTTACTGCTAGAAGTCCACCAAAGTAGTTTCAAACATTCAAAGATGTGATAGTAAGCCAAACAACTCCCGTTTAGTTTTTTCAAGTTGGAAAAATTGACAATCAGTTATTTATATCAGCTCACACTGCCAGAGGCTCATTCATAAAAGTTAATTTTCCTACAGTCATCCGACAAAGTTGGCTTCCTTGTACTGTTTATAGTACAGAAAGCTGCTAATTGCTGCATATTTATACTTTGCCGTACGGTTTATACTTTGCCGCACATCAGGATTCTAACGAAACAACACAGAACAGCGTGGTTCTATTATGCACGTAATCCGTGTACGCTTGGAAATAGGTTGGCAACACTTAAAGATAATAATACTATGAGCAGCTGATTGACTATTATAACTACGATTTAACCTGTCATCTCGTGTTTATAGTTTCGGTATTTCTGAACTTTCTGGACTTTTCTTTTAAACGTTTTTAAAACATTCCTACGGTCTTAATAAACAAGAAAATACTTTTAAAAGTATTTTTTTAGGCGCGGAAACCACTTCAAATTACAAAAACATACGGAACTATATTCGCAAAACGCGGAGCACATTTCTTGTCGAGGAAAAATAGCGGAGTGATACGGACCGGGTACTACTTTCTCTAGGGCACATATTTGTGTTGCCTGCTGAACCTAAAATCGTGTTGTATAGTGTTTGATTTGAAAGACTAATTATTTATATGTTTTATAGTGACTGTAGGAAAAATATAATGTGTAACACGAGTGCAAAAGGTCTTTGCTGCACTCGAGATCCTTGCCCACTAGTTACACAAATAACTATTCCCTGCCACTGCATGGAAATTATCACATTGCCACACCTATAAACAGTGCGCAAAATCGCTCATTCCCACTCGCTAAATCTGCTGATTTCACTGATATTTCTATAAAATGCTAACATCTGGTAAGCAAACATAACCTAAAAGACATTGATATACCACTACAAAGTTAATCTGGTTGTTATAATAAGTTAATTATGGTGGTAGGAAAAATATTGTGTGTATTACGAGCACAAACAGTAATTGCCGCTCTTGAAATGTATGGTTGTACTCATCTAAAGCTTTGTGCGGACATCTTAACAGTTCTCGAGCGGCAATGACATACTTTGTGCTCTTACTACACAAATAGCAATTTCATCCTAAGACTGGCAATAGCCTTAACATGGGATTGTAATGTCTAGTTTTCTGACTAGTGGCTACCTTGACATGATGTGTCCGTTCCAGTAGTCGCTCGTACAGTTGCCGAGCCCTGGCCACCTCTCCCTGGCCGATCTCAAAGTCAATGTAGGCCTTCCACAGCAACTCAGGCATGTCTAGCCTTGGCTGCGATACGGCCAACTCATAGATGGCTCTCGCCCTGTCTATATCTCCCAGCAGCGTTTCCAACTCTGCAAACTAAGAAGACTTTATTTATCCGAGTTGGTAAAAATTTGTCTTATAATATTTCATTAGCCTACTAGTTGTTTTAACTGTGTTTTGTAATGGGCTAGGGGGCTCAGATGAGAATAAATAGTCACTCCCCCAACGTTGGTTGAAGAAACAAAACTCAACAGAACCACTAAAATTTATAATAAAGAAGTATGGCTTTGTAACGGTAGACCCTCCTATTACAGCTTCCATTGTCACAAAAACTATAGGAGGGTGGTTGGTAAGACATCCTCAAAGAAAGAAGCTTGTTATTAGGTGCTCAAAAGACGTAGTTTGTAGTGTTATATTATTTTATTGTTTAATTTAATCCAGTTCTTAGCAGGATAAAATGAATAACTTTGTTAAAATACAAATTGAATGTAAATGCACATATTGGAGCTGTACAAACACCGTTTTGTTTTGGTTGCAATAAGGAGACCAATCAGTATTTGACTCCACTCAACCATTGTACCGAAGATGATTTTAAGGATATAAACAAGCCTATACGTTGGCCAGGTTTAAAATCCACCTTTGTGAACAAACTCATCCTAGTTGAATCAGTATTTTTAGTGCTCAACCAGAACACACACATAGAAACCACCTCACTTTTTTTGTAAGGTAATACAATTAATCATAGGCTATGTAAATAACGTAATACTATAAATTATAAATCCTTTGTAAAAAGTACGAAATAGCCAAAAATCAATTGTAATAATAAAATTGTTTGTCTGTTATTACAGTTGAACCTCGTTTGTACGAACCTCGATAAAACGAATTCCTCGATAAGACGAATTTTTTTTAATCCCCTTGACACTTTCATATAGGTCAATGCTAAAAACACCTCTATACAACGTAGTAATTAAGTTAAAAACCTCCATAAGACGAATTTGTTTGTGACATGGGCTAGGACTGATTAACCTCTATACAACAAATATTCTTAGCACAAAACCTCTACAAGACGAACGTGACCTCTATAAGACGAATTTATCATAATCTTAACCTCCATAGTACGTAGTTTTCAAAACAAACAGAAGCTTGTCTCAACATGAAACCCCCACCCATCCCTCCTCCTTCCTCAGTCATTGTTTGGAAAAACCTTGGAGCGAGGAGAAACCTCTATAAGAAGAATAACAGCAGCATTAAACCTCGATAAAACGACCCTCTTTATTAAGAATACCTCTATAGTACGAATTTTTCCCGTACCCCTTGAAATTCGTCTTATAGAGGTTCAACTGTATTGTAGTTTAAATCGCAGGTTATTAAATCACTAAATGAATTTTCACACACAATACCTTTTAAGAGCTCCTTTAATCTTTAATTCACATTGAGTAAATTGAATCAAAAATATTTCAATGTATCAAGATAATAAATTCTTACCCTCATCCATGTTATGCAGTTTTCAGGACCAAATTCTAAAAACTTTTCATACAAGATACGACACCGGTCGAATTCTCGTAGTTGTATCTCCAGATCAATGTATCCTCTAAAAAGTTTGTCCTTTGGGCAGATTCCAAGGGCCATTCCCTGTAAAACCAAAGTACAGTTGATAATTCATTCGCACTAAAATGTAGTTATTTCAGAATTTTATGAACGCTGAAATGGGTCACTAACAAATTATATGACACTACCTATAACATCAACAAGGGAAAAGAAAGTTTAGTTTCTAAACACAATAAATTACATAACATGGGGCCCAGGCATCAAAGGAAGTTATTTGACAGTCCAAAATCTTGTCTGACGGTTTGAAATATTTAAAGTTAAATTTTTTTTTTTTTTATTAGAAGTATTCCCAGGATTTTAGTTCATTATTTACCATTAATCCTAGGCTACATCTATCTTCACATTAAAGTAATTTGTTGTTTCTTTTCAATGGGGGTTAGGGAAATTTGTTCCACACTGATTTTTTATATCCTCTATTATGGTGTAATAGATGCGGTGGCACTTTCTAAAAACACAATATTAACCATGCGCCTACTTGAGGACCAATCGCTCACCAAGGTCTTGCGAGCCACTGTTAGGTTCTTGTGGCGTATCTCAAAGTGTGCGTACAGCAGCCATATCTTGGTGAAGGTAAACACTTTGTGAGGCACCAGGTCCAGACAGGCTCGGTAAACTTGTCTCGTTCTGTCTTCGTCCTCTGCCTCAAGCTCCTCGAACAACGCGTAGTTGATCCACAAGTAGATATAGCGACGCCAAAACTGCTTCTCCTGTGAAAAATCAATAGGGATTAATTAATTGTCTACCGTGGTCTACATTTTCAGAATTGTAGACTTGGGGAAAAGAGCAAATAAAAGTAATTGAAAAGCGGAAGCGAGTGTGCTTAGGAGTTGCAGTAAGATGAGGTTGAACTTCAATAAAAAACATCAATAACATTAAATTAAAATTCTACTTCAACACAGAGAATGTCTGCTTTTAAGTTAGTTTAGCCTTTACCTTTATAAAAACTCCTCAATTTATTACATTGAATTCAAGAGAAAAATTATTGCTTACCTCCTCTCCTCTTTCTAATAAAGTTTTTTGCAACTTCCATATGGCCTTCAGATAGACCGAAAAAGTAAATTAGTGAGCTAAAACCTCAACAATAACAATGCCAATTTGTGAAAACTAAACTTGTTCGGCTTAAACCATACGCACAATAAACAACAAATTAGACTAATTTTGGTAGCCTGTATACTACCTTTGTTGGAGGAACATTTGCAATTGCCCTCTCGTAAGTCTCTCTGATAACTTCTAAATTGCCTTCATCTTCGACCAGACGGAGAAAGTCAAACCAAGCATCGTAATTGTGTGGATTGGCTTTCACTTCCTGTAAAAAGGGTTTAATCAGTGAATAAATAATTTCATTACCAATATTGAAACTACACAATACTTATTCATATTCATATTCATATTCAAACATCTTTATTCGTAAATCATGTACATTGGTGGTACAGTGAATAGTGTCAGAATACTTAAAATAAAAATACTATTTCTATTTATGGGAGGTGGAAAATTCATCAAAAGAATATAATGCTAGATTTATTAAATGCTCCTTTAGAATTTTCTTGAATTTAGAAAGGTTCGTTTCTTTTTTTATGAATTCAAGGACAAATTTTAGAAAATCATTACCAGCATATGAGGGTTTTTTTTCAAAAAATTTTAATTTGTGAGGCTGGACAAACTCCCTTCTCCTCCTAAAATTATAAGAATGCACTGAATTTATTACTTGCTCAGATTAATTTTTTTTGCGATAAGAATTGTTTTATAAATATATTGCCCATAAACTGTAAAAATTTGTAATTTCTTAAAATGTTCTTTTGCCGAATCATCTCGTTTAAGCTTAAGCATAATTCTGATAGCTTCTTTTTGTCGCTTCAGAATACTATCCATATTTAATATTTTTGTTGACCCATATAATGCTAAACCGAATGAAATATGGGAGTGAATGTGTGCAAAATATATACTTTTTAGGGTTTTCAAATTACAATAAAAGGACATTTTTGATAATTTGAACATTCCAGAGTTAGTTTTGGTTAAAACTTTCTGTGTGTGCTTATCCCAATTCAAATTTTCATCTATTGTTAATCCCAGAAAATTGATTTGATGTTCCTTTTGAATATTATTTGAGTTGTAAGTTATTGTTGGATCTTTTGTAATTCTGTTCTGTACTTATAGAATTAAGAACTCAATACAAAGAAGGAGAAAAAGTTGTATAAGACTTGCAAAAAGGACGTATGAAGAAATGTTTCAACATAAGAGAATACAACACAATGAGCACTAAATATGGCTAATAAGTAAAGAAACCAGGAAATAAAATCTAAATAACTCGTACCTCTTCGTATTGGAACTTCCTCTTGCTCACAATAACATCCTCGATGCCAGTGCGATCCCCGTACTTCTTCTCATGAATGGTGTAAGCTTTGTACAGCTCGGCAGTCTTCTCTTTAGGAATGTGGTCCAAAGCGTACTTATAGATCACTCTGGCACGGTCATGCTAAAACATTGAAGTTGCAAATTCATTACTAATATTGAAACTACACAATACTTATAGAATTAAGAACCCAATACAAAGAAGGAGAAAAAGTTGTATAAGACTTGCAAAAAGTAAAAAAGCAAAAAGTAAAGTAAGTTGAAATTTAAAAATAAAAAGCCTCAGTAGGCTATAAGAATCATCACAATTATAAAGAAAACCGTTGGGAGAATCATGATATTTAACTATAAAGCTTCCAGATAGTTTGTTAAAATAAAATATTTATAATTGTAATTGTATTAGGAGATGGAATCAAATGTTAAACTGAATGCAAACTGATAAATGAAATTAAATTTAAAATTGCATTTCTACTGTAACTACAGGAAGACTGTTGGTGGATATTGTTTCCTGATGAAATTTTGAAATTACAGGAATTCATTCCAAATAAAATAAATTTATGTTCCCCTATGGCAAAATCATTTTTTAAACGTATATTATGTTATCTATTAGGAAACAATAGGGGAAAAAATAACCTTATATACTAAACTTTAGAACTACCTTACCTCTCTCTGGCCTTCTTCGAATTTGGCAAAGCCGATGAAAAGTCGCTCGTCCAGTGTTTCCTCACCAAAAAATTCAACAGCTCTTTCATAGACCTTTCGAGAACTGGATACGAACCCATGTTGTTCTTCAAATCTAAAAATAAATAAGCAAAACCTAAAACAAATCTGAATTTGGAAATTGTAGTTTTCATCCCATCTAAATGGAAGTGCTGGAGAAAGATTTATTAAATGAGAGCATAGTTGAATGAGCATAGTTGAATGAGACTCATAGAGAATGCTACAATAATTACATTTATCTCAACAGTTTCTCGTACAGTGGTAGTTCACAGTGACAAACAAGATGCCTAAAGTTTGTCCTTTCAGTTAAGCCTGATCAAACAACTGTGAGAAAGAAAACTTTAGTTATAGGAACCAACTGGAAGCTGATACACTTTCCAGGAAAGAGGAAGTACAAATCAACCACAAAACTTTCTTAGTCGTATAGTTTCGGCAACTCACTTAGCGTATTTGAGCCAGTTGGTGACGTCTGGATGCACCATGACGAACCGGTTGTATATCTGTCTGGCTCGGTCGATTTCCTTGTAGCGCAGTTCAAACTTGATGTATGTGAGCCAAGCTTGCTCATCTGGCTCCCACTCCATCCACCTCTCAAACACTTGTCTGGCTCCTGTCAACACAAGAACATGTTTCAAAGTGGACATTGGATTTCAGACAAGTAATCAATGCAACTACGAGATCCTTACAGTTTACTCTTGGGTGGAGATCCTCAGAACTCTAAATTAGAAAATTATACCATGCCATGTTGTCTCTTGTCAACTACAATGTAGCCAAAATTAGGATGTATTTATTTTTTGACGAAACCAATCACAATATATTGTATTGTTTAAAGATGGAATAAATGACTATTCATTGACTATTCGTTATCGTAAACTAACCCTTCTCTGCCACAACAAACGTTAGACCATAAAAGCCTCCCCATTTACTTTACTTACCGGCGATGTTGCCCACCATTTCCTCCATGTAGGTGTATTTGTACCAGAATTGGTTGGCCCGGGGCAGAATGGTGACTGCTCTGTCCCACAAGTTCCTGGCGTGGTTCACTTGACGGTTGCGCATCTCTAGCTCCGTGTATTTGAGCCACAGCGTGATGTTGCGGTGGTCCACGTCCAGCGCACGCTCGTATATGGAGCGAGCTCTGCGGCAAACAATGTCCATGAATATATTTAAATCCATCCATAAATTAATAGGCTATTGTAGAAAGAAATTAAATTGAAATCCTTTACCTCAGGAGGCAAATTAAGTCCACATGGCCATTTCTTACACTAAGTAGTACCTATATCAACAACAAATTTCAAAAACTGTAGGCCTACAGTAAACCCACAACCAACTGAAATAAAGCGGGCATGTCGGTTTTGGATGAAAAATATGTTTAATTAATCAATAGTTGACATTTAAATGCTGTTATGGCGCGTATAGATCTAGCCTATTTAAAAGTTGTTTTTTAACGTTATTTTAACTCATGTCATCTTCAAATCAACACTTGTATACACAAAATCTTTGTCATTAAATAATCTATTGTTGTTTTCTGAGCTCTTGACTCTTTGGTTACAATTAACTGTCATGTTAATAATTAATACAGCAAAAAATGATAATTTAAGCTGAATATATTATATTTATCTAGGCCTAAGAAACTTTCAACAATGACAAACTAACCGCTGGATTTCCTTTTGACTTTCCTCCCATTGTGCGTACTTAATCCAGTTGCTGATTACCGACCGATTTTTTCTTATGTTGTCCTCAAAGGCTCGCCTTTTTCTGTGCTGATAATCCGCTAACTCTTCTGGATCAGAGATCTTTTGCTTTGGTGGCTAAAATAAGACAATACCAATTTGTGTTAACTCTTAAAATTAAACAATTGAGTTTAAATATAACTGTTGCGATGCAATTAGTTACCAAAAAATTATATTGTTAAACTGAGCAACACTAACGACTATTCAGCAAAAACCCACAGTGATAAAGAAAAATAATATAATTTACTATTTTTTTTTAGCTTGCCCCTGAACTGGTAAGACAAATATATATATATAGGCCTAGTGGTTTATTCATACTATTTATGGTTTCAACGCTAGTTGCATAATGGTCTGTGACGCAACTAGCCGAAACCATGGTTTTAGATAGAGACAAAAAGTAAAGGTTAATAAACCACTAGCCTATAGCATATATTATTAGATAATATAACTTAATGTACCAATAAATTTAAACTAACAAAACTTTAATGGGTTTGGACCGCTTTCCTTGAGTGTTTGAATTGATTTCATAATAAAAGTGCCACTGGCATAGACACAGGAAAAAAATGTTTACGAGAATAATTGTAGATAGTAATTTTCTAACTTAAGTTAAATGTGTTTGGAAATCGTTTTTGCCTAAAGAAGCCATAGTCTTATGATTGTAATTTTAAGCCTAAAATGATGAATGTGAGCAAGGTTATTGCTAAATACTACAAGAAGAAAAATGCTCATTTAAATTTTAGTGATTAATAAGTCTTAAAGTAATTAACCAATAGGCTAATTAAACTTAAATGCCCACTTAACTTACAGGTGGTACAATTTCCAAATCTCTTTCCTTGGCCTCCCGCAGCAATTGTTCTGCAGTAATTTGGATCTCTGCTGGTGCTTTATTCTTCACCTAAAAAACAAGAACATACAACTTTATAATCTACAGACTGAAGAAGGTTAGGAACGGACTGACGTAGACTCTGGGTGGTCATCTGTGTTCCTATGGTGTTACTATGGAAATAAATTAAATTGAATTGCATTATCAGCTGATATTGTTCTATTTTGTGACTGATATAGGCCTACTGTAAGCTAGGTTGAGAGTATTGAAATTATAATGGGATTTGGAATTGAGTTTTTGAATTAGAATGTATTTGAATGAATGAATGAATGAAACAATGCTTTATTTACATGTTCTTAGTACATGTTTTACAAAAACATTTCCACAATATAGACAGGTCCATGATTCACACAGCAGGCTCGCATTTTTCCAACTTGGTCTTACAAGACCGTCAGCCGGGTTGGCCAACACATTGTAAATTGCTAAATAAAACAAGTACAGTACATTATGTATACATTCAAATTACCTATCTGATTTACCATTATTACAGTTAAAATTTTTTTTTAGGTTTTTGTTTTTGTCTTTAATTCTATACTATCTATACAATTATTTGTAATCAATTTCTAAAAACTAGAGAGTGCTCAGAGCTTGAATAAAGATTAATAATTAAATTCTTGTATCATTTCCCACCTGTACCGCCAAGCTTGCTGTAGGAATCAGGCAAACCGCACCCAATCAGCCCCGTTCAACAAGGATATGAAAATATCCCAGGACAACTCCTCTAAACCGAACCAAAAAGTTCTAAAAAGACGCAGTATCGGGCACTTGGCAGCAAAGTGGTAAACATCCTCTACTTCTCCCAAATTGCATAACAAACAGTTATGATTTTGATTTTGTATCCATGAGTTATAATCTTCTAATATATAAAATTCTCGTGTCACAGTGTTTGTCTGCAAACTCCTCCGGAACGACTTCACCGATCGTTATGAAATTTGGTGTGTAAATTCTGTAGGTATGCGAATAGGAAGTAAACTATTTCCCGTTTCGAAATTCTTAAAAGGGCTCCGCCCCAGTGGCTCTGGAGTTTCCCATGTTAACCTTATGAGAAATGGAATTAATGAATCTTAACAGCTGTTTCAATTAAACAAGTTGGTTCTGTTCTATGATGTTCAATAGCATTAAAGTTACAAGGATTACCAACAGGGTGCAGCACTATTATTTCTTTTACATTTATCACAACAGCAAATTTGCAACCAAAAGGTGAGTGAGCGTAGCGAACGAACTTCAACCTGGAGGCGAGTTAGCGTAGCGAACGAACTTCAACCTGGAGGCGAGTTAGCGTAGCGAACGAGCTAACCTGAAGGCAAGTGAGCGCAGCGAACGAGCTCCAACCTAAAGGTGAGTGAGCGTAGCGAACAAGCTCCAACCTGGAGGCGAGTTAGCGTAGCGAACGAGCTAACCTGAAGGCAAGTGAGCGCAGCGAATGAGCTCCAACCTAAAGGTGAGTGAGCGTAGCGAACGAGCTCCAACCCAAAGGTGAGTGAGCGTAGCGAACAAACTTCAACCAGGACGTGATTGAGCGATGCGAACGAGATCATCTTGAAAATTAAACGTAACGGTACTTAAATTATAAATAGTCAAAGGCAAGACAACGTCTGCCGGGTCGGTCTGTCTTAGGGGAAACCTATAACCATTGACTATATAACACTACCAGTAGTGTGTCAGTAGTGTTATATAGTCAATGCTATAACTTAGGCGATACGAAGTTCGCCGGGTCAGCTAGTTTAAATATAATAATTCCCCTTTCTCTACACTTGAAAATCCATTTAATTGTATTAAAATCCAACTTTGAAAAAATGTAACCATTAGCTTTCAAATCCAAACTAAGTGATTTATAAATAGCATGACAGGGAGCATTCATGGCTGTCTGAAGGACACGCTGACGATCGTTATCACGAACCGCAATCAACAGCTGACCCAACTGATATCTTGTTTCGCTAATATCATTTTGTTCTACTGATAAGTGCACTGATAAACTTTCTGCTAAACTCTTCCATTCCCTATACCAAAGTATCTGTTTTCTTATAACTTTATTAGCTAACAATTTGGGTAGACGTGATTCGGGCATATTTAATAGGTACCTACTTTCAAAACATAGTCAAATTTAAGTTTCAACGTAAGAATGAAAATCGGGTCTTGAATGTATTAGTTGTCCCTAGTATTTATGTCTTTGTAACTTAAATTTCAAATTTCTCCAGTATTTAATAAATTTCTTTCCTTACAGTTATGATTTTAATCTTCAGGGTGGCTCGCCAGTATGGTAATGTAGAATATCAAGAACATCGCATATATCCAGCTATCAAGTTTACTGTCAATCCAACGTGTTGAGCGAATTTGGATTTAGCTCTTTGCACCTGTTTTTGAAAGGTCACCCACTTCAAACTTTGTCCTAACAGCCTAATAAGAAAAGGCTATCTATTTCAGGAGACACATCAGTGCCCAATTCGGCCTAGGCCTAGAAGTTAAGCTACAAATTATGTTCAAACAAAAGATAGATGTCTATTTAAATCAGGGTGGCTCGTCATGCTGACTAAATTATAGGCTATACGTATTGTATGGTTTAATCTTCAGCAATTAGGCCTAGCCTAAAGCCTAGGTCACACTAGGCTGTTTAGCAGCCGCCAATTTTTCCCTCCCACAACACCATCTGAGTCTGTACGAGAAGAAACCATCCTACAAAGGTGCTCTGTACTTTAACAACCTACCAGATCACCTCAAGAAAGAACAACCCAATCTGCTCAAGAACAGTGACGTAGCCAGGATTTCAAAATAGGGGGGGTCGACTGACCGGGTC
The DNA here is from genome assembly GCF_028750875.1 of Macrosteles quadrilineatus. NCBI lineage: Eukaryota > Metazoa > Arthropoda > Insecta > Hemiptera > Cicadellidae > Macrosteles > Macrosteles quadrilineatus. The sequence continues at coordinate 204,127,968 of NW_026542595.1, forward strand.
CAGGTAGAAGAGGGGGGGGGTGGTCCAGGAAAATTTTGAAAATATAGGCCCTAAAACGGTATTTTTTAGCTCTCCTGGCATTGAAAATAATCAACCCCAACGTCAATCCAGTATTATTATATAATTTTACGTTTAATTTAACAAAAAATATTATATTTAGGGCCGGAAGGGGGGGGTCCGGACCCCCAGGACCCCCCCCCCTGGCTACGTCACTGTAAAGAAGCACCTGACAACATGGCTTATGGACCGGCCGTTCTACTCTGAGGATGAATTCTTAAACAATAAGCTACCATGAAAAAAAAGAAGAAAAAAGAAAAAAATTCTAATTGTAATTGCAAATTACGGTAATAGTTTACGTACATACTGTACATTTTATGTACGGTACCTGACCCATGAATGTTCTCTAGGAATATTTCAATAAAGATTTTGTCTATCAGGGTGTCTAGTTTATTTCCATTATAAAATTCAAGACTAATTCCAGACTTTTCAAGACTAATTCCAGATTTTTTAAGACTAGTTTTTTCAACAATTAGTGCGTGTTGATACCAAAATGTATCGATTCTCGATTCTTGATACCGATACCAATTGTTATAGCTTAACAAAATTTTCTTAATAATTCTACACCAACCCCTGTCTTTGTCATAAAGTAGTATTATGATAATGTGGTGTTTTCAAGTAAAGAAATAATGCAGCAATAAAAAATTCTAACTAGCAAATTTTTTTTTCATGAAATCTTCCACGTACCGTACGTTTAGACATCATCATTGACTGCAGCGGTTACATAAACGTGATCGTCGTCGTCCGCGATCACGGCAAAATCATGAACATTTCCCGCGGCCTTGTAGACATCAATGACATCATCGTCGTCTCCCGCTGTCTCAGAAACGTCATCGTCCGCAATCGCGGCAAAATCATGAACATTTCCCGCGGCCGTGTAACATCATCGTCGTCTCCCGCGGTCACGGAAACGTCATCGTCATCTCCCGCGGTCACGGAAACGTCATCGTCATCTCCCGCGGTCACGGAAACGTCATCGTCATCTCCTGCGGTCACGGAAACGTCATCGTCGTCGTCCGCGATCGCGACAAACTCATGAACATTTCCCGCGGTCACGGAATCGTCATCGTCGTCTCCCGCGGTCACGGAAACGTCATCCTTATCTCCCGCGGTCACGGAAACGTCATCGTCATCTCCCGCGATCGCGATAAAATCATGAACATTTCCCGCGGCCGAGCAGATATCATCGTCGTCTCCCGCAGTCACGGAAACATAATCGTCATCTCCCGCGGTCACGGAAACGTGATCGTCGTCGTCCGCGATCGCGGCAAAATCATGAACATTTCCCGCGGCCATGTAGACATCATCGTCGTCTCCCGCGGTCACGGAAACGTCATCGTTATCTCCTGCGGTCACGGAAACGTCATCGTCGTCGTCCGCGATCGTGACAAAATCATGAACATTTCCCGCGGCCTCACCCGCGATCGCGGCAAAATCATGAACATTTCCCGCGGCTTTTCAGACATCACCGTCATCTCCCGCGGTCACGGAAATGTTATCGTCATCGTCCGCGATCACGGCAAAATCATGAACATTTCCCGCGGCCGTGTAGACATCATCGTCATCTCCCGCGGTCACGGAAACGTCATCGTCATCTCCCGCGGTCACGGACACGTCATCGTCATCTCCCGCGGTCACGGAAACGTCATCGTCGTCGTCCGCGATCGTGACAAAATCATGAACATTTCCCGCGGCCGAGCAGATATCATCGTCGTCTCCCGCGGTCACGGAAACGTCATCGTCGTCTACCGCGGTCACGGATACGTCATCGTAGTCTCCCGCTGTCACAGTCGTCTTTCGTGGTTTCGGAAACGTCATCGTCGTCGTCCACTATCTCGGCAAAATCGTGAACATTTCCCGAGGCCGTGTAGACATCATCATTGGCTTTTGCGGTTACGTAAACGCAAGACGACGATCGCGGCAAAATCATGAAAATTCCCGACTTTGAAATCAAATTTAAGACTAAATCCCGACTTTCAAGACCATTTTGAAATTCAATACTAATTCCCGACTTTCCCGACTACTAGACACCCTGTCTATTGTCTACTAACCAGCCGCTGATAATCCCCAGCAGCCAGCGGATGTGTACGTTTCACATTATAACCACTAGCCGCCAGTAAATAGCCGCTAGTTTGTAGACTTCACCTGCTCCTGCACCATCCTTCTTTGACTTAGACATTTTTCTCTTTCATAAGATCAATTAGTCTTCGTTCTTCAAGTCTTTGACTTTGATATGACTCATTATAAGCTTTGTTTTTGGTATTCCTGTCAATGTAGTTGACAGACGAAGCATTCCTCAGGCAAGGATAATCTTGGAATACTGGTAAATCTATAAATGTTACACCTTTTCCCGACCACTTGTTGGTGTCAACCATGTTCAACATTCACAAAAGGAAGTACCTATGAAATACAGTATACAACGAAACTAACATTGCATAAACAAAAAATCTAGACACGTTAATTCACCAGCCGCTAGTGAGCTACCTACTAGGGGTTCACATTGGCTGGCTGCCACCAGCAAGGAGGTCACGTGACTGCCAGCGGAGGGTAGGCAGCGCTAAAAAGTTAAACATACTGGCATTTACCAGCCGCTAGTTCTGGGTCAGACTAGGCTGCTTGCTGGCAATATTACTGGTGGCTGGTTAGTAGCGGCTGCTAAATAGCCTAGTGTGACCGAGGCCTAACAGTAACAAAACACCACAGCAAACGTCATGTTATCAGGATCGTCGTCTAGGCTACACACTAGTGCCGACGTTAATCCACACCAGGGAGTATCGCATCCATAGTGCAGGCCTATAAATAGGCTATCCACAATTTGTGACCTCCTTATAACTTAGCTGGATCACAGGACGATGCCACCGTCCCAGTCAAACAAAACTAAATAGAAAAACATAGAAATCAAGATGTAACTTATTCTGGTCCTTTTAAAAACGTTGTATTCTGTAAGCCAGCGGAGATTGTTCATGTTTGGAACAAAACTGGGTACCTACAGTTTCTTTACTGAGCTATGCTAATTGAAGATAACGATTAATAATCTCCATTTTTAACTAGGCTATTTCAAAATGAAACTGTCTTGACCTAACCCAACTTGCTAATAATGAAAAAATTGAATGAAGGTTTACTAATCGAATTGATAGGCCTACTTTCAATCGATATTAGCGTAGCCTAGCGTTGTTAAGAAACTGTGTACCCACAAAACTTATAGCCTAAGTTTAAGTTTAGTTAGTTCCTAGATTTAAAGGGACCATTAATTGTCTATTGATTTTCAAAGCTAGGTAGCCTATAACCAATCTAAACTAGAATTTAGGCCTAGCCTACCTTTGCAACTTTTGGCATCTTCTGTGGCTTCTCCATTTTTCGAAAATTTAAACAATTACAAAATAATTTACAATTTATTCTGTTTTGAATAAAATTTTGACGATACAGTATTTCAATAAATAATCATAACTGGATTTCAACTAAGTCCATACTCCATAACCTATTATATCTATCTGCCATTTATTAACAAACAACAACAAACAAGAACCAAGAAAGAACAGAACGAGAACGAACGAACAAGGGAACAAGCGAGTTTTGGTTTTATTCCCATCTTCGGCTTTGGATCGGACTGGGCCGACTGCCTGGGTTCGCCTCAGTCAAGTCAGCCCCCTCTCAACAGTCAACACTTAGCTTTTGTCATAGTGGAGGTGGAAGGATGTGCTATTCGTCTGATCTTATTCTAAAGTCCAATCCAGTACAATAATCCCCCCGTCCCGATTCTGCCGGGGCTGGGGCTGGGACAGTCCCGATTTCGTTCCTTGTGCCCGCATTTAATTAAGCGTTAATCCGGGGTGAGGGCTAGGAGGATTAAACATTAAGGAGAGGGCACGCAAATAGGAATACACGTGTTGCGGTGAAGCCAGCTTTAGCAGAACACTAGAGGGGCACGCGGAGCCGTAGAGTGGCAAAAAGCCTCGGCTATAACATGGGAGAGATAGGGAAAAACGCGACGCGCGCTGTTTCGAATTAAAATTGCCGCTAAACTAAAACACCTGTGTTATTCACCGATGGCATTCTTAAAGTAAATTAAATTTCCTATCGAACAGTGTCAATCATTCCTATAAGAAATATTATTTATTATTTATTATTGAAGATCAAAGTTGAAAGAATTGACCTGGACATTGAACATATGATTACTTTAATTACGTTTTTGAAAAAAATATGATGTATCTACACAAATTAACAATTTATTCGTGTTCCTTAAGAGTTTCTCGAAATAAAAAATATATATTTACCTATATTTAAAAGTGGTATTTAGAAAAATAATTACAATAAGGTTTTTTTCTATTTTTCCAGTTTATAAAACAATCTTACTAATAATAGGTTAAAATGAAAATTTTAATTCGGGTGATGAAATACATTTTAAATTTGCATTTTTCATAGTTTTTTTCGATTTGTTAATATAATTTTTTACTAGTTTTAAGTCATTTATGTGCCAGGCAGGTGATTTTAAATAGCCAAAGTTAAGAAAAAATGCAAAGCCGCTCTAACTTTTTTTTACACCAACATTCGTTACAATTAAATTACAATCATAAAAAGTAAAACAATTTCTTGGCAATCAAATTCTTGATTTTTTAAATATCATATTGAACTATATTTGATCTGTTTACCTAAAGAAACTTCGAGTAAAAAGTGTGAATGTTCAACAATCATCACGTCTTCTGACCGCCAAAGTGCGTTTATCATTATTTTAAACGATTAAAACTTATTTTATTTCTCTTTAAGAAAATAATCAAATACACATACAGTACTACTCATGATTTGAGTTTTAATTTATGAACAGTAAAATCCATTGGTGATATGGCGGGATTTGAACACGGGACCCCATGAACCGGAGTCCCGCGCTCTGGTTAGAGTATTATAAATAATACACAATACAAGTATGGCAAAAAATAAAAACAAAGACAACGAATTCCAAAAAATAAGTCATCCTTGTGTAAATTAATTACTCACCTTTGAACGTACTATTGGTTCATATTTGACTTTCCTCTTAATAGGTTCCTAATTATTACGGTTAGAATTTAACTTTTTAATTTTCGTAGGATGGTGAAGTCTAATTTTTAAATAGTTAATTGATATTTCTGTTACCAAATCTTCCAGTAACGCATACAACGCAGTATGAGAGGGGGCGGGAGAGTAGCGCTGCCTCCCCCCTCCCCAGTACGCTGGCTTCAACGAAACCACAGCGTGTCCTCTCCTTGCCTTAATGTTTAATCCTCCTAGGGTGAGGGGGACTATGTCATGTCCCGATTTTTCACTAACTTAAAAAACTTAAGGCGGCAACCCTGCGAGTAATAGTTCTTTTCCAGAAATTTCTTCAGTCCATAACTAAACTAAAACTAATACTAGGCCTAATTATTATTATTTAGGAAAAGGAAAGGAAAAGACGTATCGGTATAATTTTGAGGTTAAGTGGGTTTGTTTGTTTTATATTAAATCAAAAATTGATTAAATGGATTTATTACTGGGTATTTTAGCTCACTATTTTAGAATTAGAATCACTACAGGTAGAATGTCCAGATAACAAGTACAGTAATAAACTTTTTGTTTTAACAACTTCCAATAATGTTTTAGTTTAGGCCTATTTTATAACTTATGCTGTGGTAGGCCGAATTGACTAAAGTGCAATATGAATTTAGAATTGTTGGGTAAGTTTTGAAAAAGTCTCATTTTTTAAGTATAGGCTAAGAAAATTAACAATTTTGTATGATAACCTTTTTCTGAATTAGTAATAGGCCTATTTCTAATCGAAAGCCATTTTATTATGTAGAAAATTTGGTAAAAAATAGGTGTAGCATAAAGAGGTTTGTTACTTATGTGAATGTTGTATTTTTTATATATATTTGAATAATGTGTCTCAAGCCATGCATGTTACTGTGTTTTATACGGCAATAAGAATATTTGATTTGATATGCATACCCCTAATGTAATGAATGCTATTTTAGGCTGCACTTTAGTTTATGCCCCACATTTACTCACATAACTTACAGCATGTTTGGTTAGCTAAGGTAAGTTTAGATTAATTTTATACTCAGCTGGAAGCTAGGCCTAATGTAGGCTATTAACTTAGTAAATGTGGGGCGTAAACTAAAATGTAAGAAAAACTTGAAGGAGCCTAACTTAAACTGTGTTTAAACCGAAGTCAGTTACAGAATTGTCATAGCTGAACAAACACAATTCATCGAAACAATACAGGTAATGTTGTAGGCCTTCTTTTGTTTTGATCAGTGACATAGCCTATTGTATCCAACATCCTGTTCGCAACACTACACCACCAGTAAGCCTACCTATTGAGAGTTCGGTGCTCAGTAACTTATAGTGGTGACAATGGTGAAAGAGGATGACCAGGTTCTTTCTGCATCGTGCGTTATTATTTTAGTAGGCTAACTTAGCCTATCATAAGTTAGGCCTATTATAAAAACTTGGGTTTTCTTTTCCAACTACGTTTGGCTCTTCTAAGTTACCCAATCGATTTTCACGATTTCATGCACGCACAGATTAGCCATCAAGCATCGGCATATAATTATAGTATCACTCGGTTTATACGTAAACGAAATTTGCTCCCCGTGTATTTCTTATGGGAGTTAAATTTGGTTTTTCTTTGCCGAGTTCGTTTAGCTTTTCTATCCGACCGATTTTCATGATTGAGGTCTCAAATTGAAGGAATGCATGCACAGATTTGCCATCAAGCATCGGCATGTATTTATCTATAATCCCACAGGGCTTATAAGTTATGCAAACAAAATCTGCTCCCCATGTGTTTGTTATGGGAGTTAAATTAGGTTTTTATTTTATGAGTTCGTTTAGCTCTTCTACCCGACCGATTTTCATGACTGAGGTCTCGAATTGAAGGTATGCACGCACAGATTAACCATCAAGCATCGGCATGTATTTATCTATAATCCCACTCACATATACGTAAACGAAATCTGCTCTTCATGTGTTTGTTATGGGAGTTAAATTAGGTTTTTATTATTATGAGTTCATTTGGCTCTTCTACCCGACCGATTATCATGTTTGAGGTCTCCGATTGATTGTATGTACAGATTTTCATCAAGCATCGGCATATATTTATCTATTATCCCACTCTGCTTACACGTTAATGAAATTTGCTCCCCATGTATTTCTTATGTGAGTTTCATTTGGTTTTTTTTTTTAGTTTGTTTGGCTCTTCTACCCGACCGATTTTTATGATTGAGGTCTCAAATTGAAGGCATGCACGACAAGTTTTCTCATAAATCATCGGCAAATATTTACCTACTGTATTACTCGACCAAAACACATAATTTTATTTATTTTCTAATTCTTTCTTTAATTTAAGATGTATAATTTTATAATTCTATAAATTTTAGTCTAAGAACCTTCAGTGAAAAACTGACTTTCATCTAAGCTATTATTTATTAAAATCGTACGAGATTCTAGCAAACAAAATTTGAAAAACCAACATGAAAATTATTTTTCTTAAGTTTTTTATATGATTAAAAATGAATAGCTCCCAGTATTGGTAATGTTTTTCCAAATTATTATTTTTTTCTCATAAATTTGATTATTTCTTGGATATTTTATTTGTTTTAACGCTAAAGAGCAGGACGGGGACTATGGTCTCAAAATAAACAGTAGGCCTAAATTATAGGCTCTAATTTGAGCTATTGATCGTTTGAATCAGTTAAGCTCAAGATACTGTATTACAGTACTCAATCAAAAATCATAAATTTAATTATTTCTCGGATATTTTATTTATTTTAACGCTGCAGAGCAGCAGTATGGGTCCTCTAGTATACATTTATTATTTTTTATCAATTCATATACGTACACTGTACATTCACGGTCTATCGATTGTATAACTTGATCCTGGTTCCACTCCATACTCGCCGTGTTGTCCCCTGCCATCACAACTATTCACTTCACTCTACAATAAGTTAAGCTATAACATTCAAACAAACAATGTCAAACACTTTAAAAACCTAACTTCAAACTTCAAATTCATGTAGCTCCTACAAGCTGTAGGCTACTGACTGACGAGTGATACTTGGCAAGCAGCATGAAAGGTTTTTGTCGTCTCAGACAAAAGTCACTGCGGAGTTTACATCTAGCCTATAGGCCATTCCACACTGTACACGTGGCGTGCGTAACTGGATATACGCTAGCTACTTTTCAAAATAGTCTAGGCTAGCTCCTCCCACGCGTCGTGCATCAATTAACCCATGGGAAATGTTTGTGACTCTTACGTGTGTATTCATTCTTTATGTTCGTGTTCGTGTCCGTATTCGTATTTGTGTTCTCGTAGTGTAAATGTGACGAATTCGTATGAATGACAATGTTTGACCTCTTTGACACCTGAAGAAAGCCCCCTGAGGGCTGAAACTGCAGTAGTGTAAACTACTCCAAGGATCACCTGACAGTTAAGGTATTTAAACCACTTTTAATTTTCAAAATATCACTTCCCTGCTTATCATTATATGAAACAATTCACACAACAGGATCATGGCCACGAGCTACACCCGCTAACTAGCCACGCGTGGCTACTGTTCGCTCCTTGAGCGATCTTTTTAAACGTGACGGACATATGCACACGCCTGCGCATGCACAGAGCGTTCATTCTAAAGATTCAATCTAAAATCAGTAAAGAATTTGTCATTGTCAACCTTGAGATAACGCATAAAATGATAAAATTTGCCATAACGCTTTCATTATTTGTTAATTGGATATACACCCACTCATCTCTTTTGTCAAACAATATAATAATATTAGCTCATCATCACTACTGCTGCTGTTTGTAACCAATGTAACCTGCACGAAAATTCAGATTTATACTGAGAAGTGTGACATCTGAACACACATTTTTGCGTGTTGTTGGAGCTGACATCCTGACTACTTAATTTCTTAATACTGACGGTAATAACGATAAACGTGGCCGGTATAGCATCCAAGGCTGTGTGAATTGATGGTAGCTAGTGGCGTGGCACATCCAGCCATGCACGCCACGTGTGGTATGGAAACTTACCGTGTCAGGAGGCTAAGACATGTTGTCAGTGACAGTAGGTACTTTAATCCTACTGACTCTTGATGGACAACCTAAACTCATGTCTGTGACCCAGTATTTTCAGTACCGGTAGTTGACAAGTGTCACTGACACAATGTCACAAGAAATTTAAGAAGTTTTTGTAAAGTCTCTGACTTTTTGTCGCCGACATCATAAGTCAAAGACTCCGGTGTAAACACAGCTTTAGACAGGCTATAATTAAACTGTAGGCCTAGTCTAGTTGTAGGCTAATTGATCAACCTTTGGTACATTTAGAACCGTTTTATATTAATTTATTTGTGTTTTCTATTGCATTTTTTAGTGTTTTGTAAAATCTTGACAAGGTTTTATGCAATTAATAGTACAGTAAAATGTTTTCTCAAACCAATATATTCTTGATCCTTGTAAGGGGGGACAAATCCCTGGTCCAGTAACTAAACAATTGTAGGGCCTAATGCTGAACATAAATTAGATAAGCTAGGGTAATAATGTAATAGAAGCCTAGGCTTGGCTTTCATATTTTAGTAGGACCTTTTTTTTGCTGATTTATTTAGTAGAACTTCAGTGTATGACTTAACCATTCCAATGAGCTCCATCATTAAACATTCAATTCAATTCAAAACATCTTTATTCATTAGTATATGAAATTGTATATACAAGAATGGTGTCAAATTCATCATTACATAAAATATAAACACAAATAAAAGACAAATACAATACACAAGAACAAAACAACAAAATAATACAGTCATCTCTCAAGTAGGTATAAAACAAAAGTATACTTCAGTGAAAACAAAAATATAGTTCAGTGAAACAGCAATAGGCCTAAAACATTTTAAGTCAATGCTGTTATTGCTTAGCCCAGAAATCTTTGAATTTATAGAGAGCATTATGTGTCAAATGTAATTTTAGAGCGTTTTTGAATCTGTTGTCATCTGTTTCATTTTTGATTTTTATTGGTAATTGATTAAAAAATTGTATTCCAATGTATGATGGTTTTTGTTTAAATATTTCTTTTTTATGCTTATTAATTTGGAAATTATATCGGTTTCTTGTGTTGTAATTATGATTATCGACGTTTCTAGTAAATGTTGAAATATTACGTTTAACATGAAGAACAGTTTTGTAAATATAAAGGCTATAAACTGTCATGATACCCAATCCAATAAAATGTTTTTTACAGTGTGCATCAAAATCCAATTTAAGCATTGATCTTATTGCATCTTTTTGAAGATGTAAAATTTTTTGGAGGTTAAAATTTGATGTTGCTCCATATACTTCAAGACCATACCCAATATGGGTATGGACCATTGAAAAATACATTGATTGCAATGTTTTGATGTCACAAAAAGAGGACAATCTCTTCAGAGCAAAGACTCCTGAACTAACTTTTGAACAGACCTCATTTACATGATCTGACCAAGACAGTTTTCTATCCAGTAAAATACCAAGGAACTTTGACTTTTCAGCAAGGTCAACAGTATTAAGGCAGTCTGTTGGTTCTGTGTCATTCCTTGAATTACCATTTTTACAAGAGAATTTAATTATTGTTGTTTTATTGTTATTAGTTAAAAGGTTCAAGTTACTTAGTCTTTCGTTAACTTTGTTTGATGCTAGGGATAATTGATCAAAAACATTACTTCTATTGCTACTAGCTATCGTTAGATTAATATCATCTGCAAAAATACAAAATTTATTATTTAATGTTAGATTTGAAAGACATTCTGGTAACTTTCCTAAATACACAAGGAATAGGAATGGTCCCTAATAAATAGGAATAGGAATGGTGGACTGATCCCTGGGGAACGGAATATTTAATTAATCTAGTTTTTGACTTTATTTTAAATAATTTATTGCCATTGAGGTGTTTAGTTTCCACATATAGCCTTCGACCTATTATCCTATTATTATAATCTTTGCCTATAGCCTATTGCCTATACATCTATAGGCCTACAGCCTATTGCTATTTGATGTTTGATCTTTTAGTCGAATCCTTCTTGCATTGAAGGAACAAAAAATAATTGGTCGGCTAGGCCCTCTATTATAAAGGCTATTTATTTATTTCAATGGCAACCACCATTTAAAAAAAATACATAAAAAATTACATGCCTGCAGCTGACATGAAGATGAGATTACAATGATAGTGAGAGAGAGAGATTTGCATATAATGTGAAGTGACATTATACAATTTGAACAGTGTAAATTGATAAAAATATACAGTAAATAACAAACAGTCTGCTATCAAAAAGTTCAGTATGTTTCTTTATTTTAATAGGCTACTTTTTTATAAATTGAAAGAGCTAACTTAATTTACAAAATTGTTTACAGAATCATTTGGCCAGAACTATCCAGAGGAGTTTGATGGGGCTCTAGACTGTATCTCTCTAGCCGTGACCTGCGCCTTCAACAAACGGGGCACTCTGTTAGCTGTTGGCTGCAATGACGGTCGTATTGTCGTCTGGGACTTTCTTACAAGGGGAATTGCAAAGATCATTAGTGCACACATGCATCCTGTATGCTCACTTAGGTTGGTACTTAAGTTAAACATCTAAAACCTTCTAGGAGTTTTAGGTAGCCTAGTTTATAATATTACTAGCTGTTTGCCCGTTCTACGTACGGGAATCTTGTAGTAAGTTAAAACCTTATATTCAGAACAGGAGTTGGTTTGCATATTTAGTGTGCATTTTTCCAGATATGATGGCAAAACTATAATTGTTTAGGAATACATATAAACCTTCTCAAATACAATATCTGACAGTTTCAAAGCCAAAACGAATGCTTCGCAATTAAATGTCACCCGATCGTGTTAGTCCATATTTTATATCTAACGATGAAAGGAATTGCTTTACAGTATAGATCTATGAGGCATAGCCCTAAGGTAGGCCTGTATTTGAAAGTTACTTTTCACACTGGTTAAAAGTAGTTAAAACACTACCTCAACCTCACTACTGCACACTTTATTCGGGTTGAAATTTTTATTAACAATGGTGCTCTTGTCTTTTACACGAAAAATAAGGACATTAATGCGTTACCAATAGACATACACACACAAATACAGAATTGAGTCCACACAACATTTTGGAGTCCAGACAGAAAACGCTAAAAAATATACAGTAAGACATCAATTAAATTTAATAAGCAATAAGGTGCAGTGTTTATAAATAAATAGTGAAAATAGTGATGTGTTTGTATGTAAAAATTATTCTTACTGCTACCACCGGTTCTAAGGAAAAGTAGCAGTACCAAAAACCAACGTTTACATTTGAGAAAAGAACTGTAGTACTTACGACTAATTCAAACTGTCCTTCTAATCAAACTGTATTATAGGTGTTAATCTGTTGGCAAATATATAAATAAATAAATACACAGGCCACAAAACATGTAACATGTAACGTTAACAACGTAAAGCTTTGAAAACTCTCTATGGTTTGCTAAAAAAACTTTCACTTGATGTGGTGCAGTACCGAAGTTATTAATCTCCTTTGGTTTTAATTGTTTTTTAAGTTTTTGAAAATCAAAGTTATTTCCCATTAATAGCATTATTTGTAAGCAACTGTTAATGTTAACATATTAATGACAGTTTGAAGAAACCACCCATATCCAAACAAAGGTTTCTTATTTAAAAGATTACGTAATCTCTAAACAATAATCGGTACATATATCTAGCAAACATTCGGAGGAAATGTGACAAAAACGCACAAATCTGGGGTTTTGTACGTTTTTAGTTTTATTTCCTAAGTAGGAAAAGTACCGATATCGTTGTCGAAATGTAAGTAAGTAGAAACCAAAAGTGACACATTGGAAAAGCGAGTTTAGCTACATCTGTTAAGTTAAACCTCTGTTACGGTACGATCACAGCGAAATCAGAAAGATCTTCCAAGATCGCAGCAACATCCACGATCACCCACTGCAATTGTGATTTTTTACTTTGCACTTAACACAACTGTCCTTGAAGCGCCGTTAATGAGTGGAAACCTTTGTAAGCTACAGTATTGGTGACGACGATTAAACAAATGTAAGTTTCCTTGTACTAATACAACACTGATTCACGGTATTTTCCCCGGTTATCAAAACTCAAGAACAAATCGTTGCACTTGCGATTAATTAAAGTGGTTAAGTAAGGCACAACGTTTTTAATCTCACTTGGTTTGGATGTGCTGACAAAACTTGATCGTAAATGGTTGCGGTATTTGTAAACAACTTTGAATGTAAACATATCAGTGACAGCTAGAAGTGAGAACTAATCCAAACAGCCGATCGTTATTTCATAAAATGTAATAGTAAACATTGGGAGAAAATTTGACAAAAATCTAACAAAATTGGGTTTTTGGTGGTTTGTTATTTAGTTTTCAAAGAAGTGAGGCCATGTTTTTATAGCCAAAGACACTCTCACCAATCCAGTAAATACAGAAAAATGATTAGAACCTTGATCGGTACTCTAGTTTTCTAGGAGTAGGCCACGTAAAATGGCATTTTGGCGTTACAGACGCAACCACAAATTGAGATAAGACTCGTTTTGGCTTTCTTAGCTATGAAACGTAAAAATAACCAAAAACTGCATCATTCTAAGCAATGTACAGACAAAACTGTAATTTTATTTATATAGATTGCTAAACAGCATTGTTTATAGTTTCTTCTTTTACATTTATTTTATCTCTTTGTTTTGCAGTTGGTCTAGGAACGGTTTCAAACTTCTCAGTGCCTCGACAGACAACAATGTTTGTATATGGGATGTGCTCACGGGAGAGTGTGAACAAAAATACCGTTTCCCTTCACCAATCCTGAAAGTAAGTATGAGCATACTCAGTAGTTTTAAAACACAAGCTAATCAGAAGAAACATGGGTTCAAAAGATTGTGAGCTGAAGTCACAAAGTTTTTACAAAAATTTATAGGTTTTTGGCTTGAAAGTCCTAAACGTACCTTCCACACCACTAATTTAAATTAGATAATGGAATTGGCTAACTGGAACTTGCTAACCCGGTTGGGAGGCGGAACTGGCTAAAACTCATCTTTTTTCTCGCAGTGGAATACGCTAACTCTAGAAGTCGCTAATCCGGCTGCACCCACTGCATTGAGTTGCCAACGTTGTACAACGAAATAATATTGTATATACCTCTGTATTTCAACAATCAGATTTTACTATTGGGCTTACCTAAATTTAGTATGGAGCGCATAATTTGAATTTAAAAACTTTTAAGTTGGATTGCTTACAAAATAAAGTAGTAGTGAGGCTTATAAACTAAATCAAAATATTATTGATCCAAATTAATAAAATTTCACTCTTATTAAATGTATTTTGCAATTGTTTCGAAAATGTATAGCCCTATTTTGATTATGGTGCCACAGCATGTCTCAGACTGTCAAAATTATGTATGCTATATCTAATTCCAGGTGCAGTTCCATCCTAGGAATGATAAAGTGTTTCTTGTCTGCCCGATGAGACATGCGGCTGTATTGGTAGACACAGACGGCGATCACAAAATCGTTCCCTTAGATGAAGATGTGAGTATATTGGTACAAATACAGTAGTGATAAATGAAATAAAGTTATAGTATCATCCCAAAACTAAACCATCAGACAGATTCTGTACAGTGATGTGTGTATAGTAGGCCCCTTCTTGACATCTACTATGTGACTACGTCTTTGACCAATCCAAAAAGAGGTCCAAACCATCAGAAAAATAGTAAATACAAAATTAGTTCATTACCTACAGTATGCTTCTAAGAATCGACCAGTACAGAAATCAGGCTTACAAATGTGTACGATAAACAGGAAGCGGCGCAGTGTTTGAGTCATACAGTGAACAGTCCGACCAATACAAAGTTTGAAAAATGTTAACATACCTACAAGTTGTCAAATTAACCTTTATTGCTTCTGATTTACTTAGTTAACTCATAGAATAATACTAATAAAATATGTTTATTCTGGAAAAGCGACTACTTTTCATACCCATTCAGTGTAAATATTGTTATTGATGTATATCTGGTTTGAATTTCGCAGACAGACTTAACGATAGTAGCCTCATTTGACCGGAGAGGGCTGTACATATACACAGGCAACACCAAAGGCAAGATTCTCTTGATGAGTTGTCCAGATCTTGAGCTGAAAGCCTCGTTCAAAGTTACGACCAGTGCAACAGCAGTGAGAAGCATAGAGTTTGCGCGAAGAGGAGAGTGAGTTACGCTATTGTTTTTTTTATGCCATATAAAAATTGTAGTCTTAATTCCTATTTAACTTAAAATTTTAGCTTAAGATATAGTTTATAGTTAGTCACAGCAACTGGTTGTAAACTCCACATCAATTTGTTAAGAGTTAATCAATAATAATAACTGTTTGCATCAGCATGATCGGACCATGGTAACGGGGTTTTATGGGGTGAAAATTGGTTTTTCTAATTTTTCCCCCTTAAAACACAACATTAATCAATTTTTCTCCAGACCGTTTTAAAGAGCTTAAAACACATATAATTTAGTATATCAAAGTGTTAAATTGTACCTACGGCGGTTGGTTAATTCCCATGTTATTCTTTTGGAGAATATTGTAAAATGTTGTAGTTGGCGTGTTTATGGATATATTTTGATCAAACTTGTCGGATTTATTTATTTCATACTAAGCTATTAATATTTTAATAAAAACACTTTATTAGTTTCCCTGTAGCAGCTAACCTAGGTACTTGTTAAACATAAATGTTAATTTAATAGATTAATTGAAAATCAATCCATACAAATGGAAATTCACTTAGTCAGCAGGTTTGCTGCAGCGGGGGTATTTTTCGTGTAGTATGTCTCATTTGCATTCATTTTAGTGACAACAGATAGTGTTATTGCCAGCCAAAAAAATAGTCTCAATCTTTATCATCTTTATATGTCATGCTTTGATGTTACTAAATCATAAACAAGAATCAAGAATCTTTGGCCTGAGAATACTTTACAAGTGTTTAAGACATTGTCAGGATTACTTTAAACAGTCATAGCTTTGGTCAAAGTGGATTAAAATGAAACATTCGTTAAAATTCTAATAGTTTTTTTACAACACTTGTACTATATCATTTGAATAGAATTTCACCACAAAATAATGCCACGTAAACTAATCCATCAAACTATCAAAAACTGCTAGGTATAGTGTGAAACCTTCAAGAAATGCTTGAAATTCTGTATCTGTCTTTTGATACTAAATTCTCTGCTGCAGCTGTTTTCTCGTCAACACAGCTGACAGAGTGATCAGGGTGTACAACTCAGAGGAGGTTATAGCTTGCGGCGTTGATGGAGAACCAGAACCCATTCAGAAACTGCAGGATCTCGTCAATAAGTGAGTGGACATTTTAAAATATTGCATACGCCTCACCATTGACTAACAATTCTTTGGCTAATTTACAAGAGAGTAAAAGAAAAACAATGTTTATTTTGTGGATTGAAATTGGAAGTTTTTTGCACGTGAAAAAGTTCAAATTTTCTGTGAAAAGTTATGGTAGTTCTGTTACTGCTTAGCATTTAATTATTTCCTTATAATTTCCCTAAAAACTCAATCTTTGGTACTTGTTAAGTTTTCCTCTGAACAATTAAATATAGTTTATTTGGGCAAAAGTAATTTTTATGGTGCAAGTGACTGGCCTAAAACTTATTAACAAATTACAAAAAAAATCTTTGATTTAGACTCATTGTGAACCGTTACCAAGTTTAAAAAGGGTAAAATCCATATAGGCCTAGTCCGTGAATATGTTTTTATCACCACAACAGTTTTACCTTGTAACTCATCTTGTTACCAAAGTTATAGTGTAGTGAAAAAAAGACTACGCATAACTTAAAGTTTGTGGTACAGAAAATGTTTGGTAAGTTAGACAACGGTTAACTTAATTAATTTTCAAATGTGCCTTGGCTCATTAACATAATGTAGTTGTGATTTTTCAGGATGATGTGGAAAAAGTGTTGTTTCTCTGGTGACGGTGAATACGTGTGCGCTGGCTCCGCTCGTCAACATGCCCTCTACATTTGGGAGAAGAGCATCGGAAATCTAGTGAAGATTCTCCATGGCACTAAAGGAGAATTATTACTGGATGTTGTTGTAAGTTGGAGTCCTTGTGTTTTTTAAAGCATTTAAATTTATATTAATTACAAAAATTATTGAATTCTAATCTGCATTTACCACACTGCAATTAGAGTAAGTGTTTTTTTTCTTTCAATGCCAGTGGCATTTCACGAGAGAGTTAGCCAATTGGTCTGTATTTTAAACCGGAATTGGTCTGTAACATTTAATACACTTCAGTACAGTAGAACCCCTCATATCTACAAATTAAACCAAAAGGTCAGATATCGAGAGGACCAAAATAACATCTTTTTACAAGTAAAAATATACAGTATCAGCAATATGACTATTTTTCTGAAACCTTTGAACCGTAATTTTTACAGCAAACGGGGGTTGTACCGTTTAGAGCAATAAGGACTATAACATACAACATTTTAATCAAAACGTTTTGTCCGTTTTTGAAAAAAATATTCTCTTTTATTTTATGGGTTTTAACAAGAAAACCACAGTTAAAATTCTATATTAAAAAAAAACTTAAAATGTCTGGAGATACCATAGACTAGTACCCACCAAATTTTATCAAAATAGAACTACAGGTTTGAGTAGCTATGTACATATCCACACATTTAGACACACACAGACATCACTTTAAAAACCACTTTTTCAGGTTCAGGTGGATCAAAAAAGTATATATATCTATTCACCAAAAACTTAAACTCAAAAATGTTGACAAAACACAAAATAGGCCTAATAACTTTTGTTTTATCATCTAAACTGTGCTATGAATTTTACATCATTAAATATTTTTTTCCAAGACAATGTCTTTTAACTCTTTCTGTGATTGTCAGTGGCACCCGGTGCGTCCGATCATTGCCTCCATCTCTAGTGGCGTTGTGTCGGTGTGGGCGCAGAACCAGGTGGAGAATTGGTCTGCGTTTGCGCCAGACTTCAAGGAACTGGACGAGAATGTAGAGTACGAAGAGAGAGAGAGCGAGTTTGATCTGAGTGACGAGGATAGAAGCGTGAAGGAGGATGATGAGAAGGAAGACGAGGATTTAGAGGTGATTTTCAATCAGTTATATTATGAACTACTTTAGTTTGTGGATGAAGTCGTGAATTTCTTGGTAAAAATACAAGAGCAATGGACAAATTTGTTCTATCTGTACCATCTGAGTTTTAAGTGACAATTTATTTAGATAAGAATAGGTACTCAATGTTGTCTAACTTATTTCATCAATCATCTATCAATTTGGTTTATGTCATCCATAGGTAAGTTTCATTGAATGGTCCTATAAAATGCAAGTATTTGTTAAGAGTTTCTTCTGTTACGTCCCTTTTCCAGTTGTCCTACTTTACAGATTTGTACGATTGAGGTGTCATTTTAGTGCTTATGATCTATCGCACCTGAGAATGGTAATTAAAAAGGTAATTTCTTTTAAGGTGTTGCCCTCTCACGTTTAATTTATTTCTCAAAATCACTATCAAAGATCCAGTTATGCTGTCCAAATTTCTTTATAACAGGTTAAATGTTAATTAGATTGTACACAAGAGACTAAGAGTTTTTGAAAATCTATTTTAATTAGGTCACTTTTAGACAACTGTGACCTGATTGAATCACTCTTTTTAGTGTAGATCTAAAATCAACAAATTTATCTTAAATTAGTTGTTCTTTTCTCCAAATAACTAGCTCTGTTCTAAACAAACATAAGCTTGACAAGGAAAATGGGTATTGCCCTGGATTCATTTTGCCTAGGAAACAAGTTTTGGACCCTATTAAACTGTGCCGTTTCCACACGGGTTCCCTCATTATCCATTAATTCATCTAAGTATCAAAACACAGTTTCTGGGCTATAAACATGGAATAAAAAAGAACCGTTCAGTTAAATTAAAAGACCGTGTTCTATAACAGGTGGACGTGTGCTCTGTGGATCCTGTCCCTGCGTTTTGCAGCTCAGACGAGGAGACTGAGGACACGGAGGTTTTGCAGTTTCTACCAATCGCTCCCGAGGTCGAGGACCCAGAGGAGGGTCCGACACTACCTCCCCCTCCACCCTCTCTACCCCCCACCAGCTCACCCCCCTCCAAACGGCCAAGATACCAGGCCTTCGAGATCAACCTGCAAAACGCACCTGTTGATGGTAAATTGGATAGCTGTATGCTGTATACCATTCCACACTCCTTCCAATATGGAGTGTCCATAAGCCTTGTATTTAAAAGTCAGTTTCAGTGACAGTAGCTGTTTGAAACTTCAGGATCTGCAATATGGTCCTCGAATTTTTACTTATTTTCTTACAATTTTCTCACAAGGGTTGCAAGGACCAGTTTGTATGACGATAAAGATGTAGTTTCCAGTACCGGTGATGTTATAGCACAATTATCTCCCAGTCCCATAAGAACTGTATTGCACAGTGGACATGAGCTATCATTATCATTGAGATGGGGGACACCATCTATGTGTATATTTGAGTATAGTTTTGGTAAGAATTTTAGATTTCAAAATAGTGTGGAGTTTAGGGAAATAGTTCAAAGGGTTTTCGTTAGCTTAAATAGTAAGGTCTTGACTACTATCTTCGACTATTAATACAATTTCAATATCCAACAGTCAATGCTACTACAAAGCGTTGATACTGAGTAAACTTGTGTGAGATTAAGTCTTCACATTTGTTTCCTTAAAATATACACTTACCTTTCAATTTTTTTTTATTACGTAGGAATATTATTCTACTTTTGTTTTCTCTTTATTTCTGAGAAAACTCAATAGAGTATAGATGTGTATAAAAATGTAGTATGATGTTATCTATCTTAGTGATGGGCGGATCCAAGAAAATGTCGGTACCGGATCCGGATCCGGATCTTGAAAAATTCGGATCCGGATCTTCGGATCTTCGGATCCGGATCCAGATACACACTGTCATAAGGGCGGGTTAAAAAAAACGTAATTAACAGAATGCCAATTTAAATCATACTGTTTACAACTAAATCGGTAATGTTTAAAGGTTAATATATCTTATACACTGAGACATGGCCTTGCCATATAAGTTATTTGCATCTAAAACACTGAGTCATGGCCTAGCCATATAAGTTATTTGCATCTAGAGACAAACATCGAGACATGACCTAGCCATATAAGTTATTTGCATCTGAGACAAACATCGAGTCATGGCCTAGCCATATAAGTTATTTGCATCTAGAGACAAACATCGAGACATGGCTTAGCCATATAAGTTATTTGCATCAAGAGACAAACACTGAGTCGTGGCCTTGCCATTTAAGTTATTTGCATCTAAAACATCGAGACATGGCCTAGCCATATAAGTTATTTGCATCAAGAGACAAACACTGAGTCATGGCCTTGCCATTTAAGTTATTTGCATCTAAAACATCGAGACATGGCCTAGCCATATAAGTTATTTGCATCAAGAGACAAACACTGAGTCATGGCCTTGCCATTTAAGTTATTTGCATCTAAAACATCGAGACATGGCCTAGCCATATAAGTTATTTGCATCAAGAGACAAACACCGAGTCACGGCCTTGCCATTTAAGTTATTTGCATCTAAAACATCGAGACATGGCCTAGCCATATAAGTTATTTGCATCAAGAGACAAACACCGAGTCATGGTCTTGCCATTTAAGTTATTTGCATCTAAAACATCGAGACATGGCCTAGCCATACAAGTTATTTGCATCTAGAGACAAACATCGAGACATAGCCTAGCCATACAAGTTATTTGCATCTAGAGACAAACATCGAGACATGGCCTAGCAATATAAGTTATTTGCATCTAGAGACAAACATCGAGACATGGCCTAGCCATATAAGTTATTTGCATCTAGAGACAAACATCGAGACATGGCCTAGCCATATAAGTTATTTGCATCTAGAGACAAACATCGAGACATGGCCTAGCCATACAAGTTATTTGCATCTAGAGACAAACATCGAGACATGGCCTAGCCATATAAGTTATTTGCATCTGAGACAAACATTGAGACATGGCCCAGCCATATAAGTTATTTGCATCTAGAGACAAACATCGAGACATGGCCTAGCCATATAAGTTATTTGATTCTAGAGACAAACATCGAGACATGGCCTAGCCATATAAGTTATTTGCATCTAGAGACAAACACTGAGACATGGCCTTGCCATATAAGTTATTTGCATCTAGAGACAAACACTGAGTCATGGCCTTGCCATGTAAGTTATTTGCATCTAGAGACAAACATTGAGACATGGCCTATTCATATAAGTTATTTGCATCTAGAGACAAACACTGAGACATGGCCATGCCATATTAGTTATTTGCATCTAGAGACAAACATTGAGACATGGCCTAGCCATATAAGTTGTTTGCATCAAGAGACAAACACTCGGGGGGAAAACGGTCTTGTACATGGATACAGACAGCTTTGTGTTAGTAAAAAAATCGGGGTTGTACAGTGATACAGACTGCTTTGTGTTGGTAAAAAAATCGGGGTTGTACAGTGATACAGACAGCTTTGTGTTGGTAAAAAAATCGGGGTTGTACAGAGATACAAACTGCTTTATGTTAGTAAACAAATCGGGGGAAAATCGGTCTCTTACATGGATACAGATAGCTTTATTTTAGTAAACAAATCGGAGTTGTACAATGATACGGACAGCTTTATTTTAGTAAAAAAATCAGGGTTGTACAGTGATACAGACAGCTTTATTTTAGTAAACAAACCGGGTTAGTACAGTGATACAGACAGCTTTATGTTAGTAAAAAAATCGGGGTTGTACAGTGATACAGACAGCTTTATGTTAGTAACAAATCGGGGTTGTACAGTGATACAGACAGCTTTGTGTTAGGAAAAAAATCGGGGAAAAATTTGAAAAAATCGGATCCATCAAAACCGGATCCAGCCCAAGATCCGGAATTTTTTGGATCCGATCCGGTGCCGGTTCTAGCTTGGATCCGGCGGATCCGGTAGTCCGATATCCGGATCCGACCATCACTAATCTATCTATTTGGTGTTTCAACTGCTTAGGAGTTTATTTAAGTGAGTTACTGGTGCTCAATTCTCTCCCTTAAGTGAATTCCAATATAAATTTAAGTTATAAGTTTTATTTGATTATTTTGCTAATAGAAGATATTGATAATTATTACAGAACCACATCCCCTGCTCAGTAACCGACCAGGAAAGGAAAAGCCATTTCCAAGTAGCAAGAAAGGAAGTTCGAAGCGGTTCCCTAAATGAGATGACATTTACCCACGCCTTTAAAGACGTGGAAGAAGCTTATCAACTGACGATAAACTTTTCTGCTTTATGCAAAACAAAGTTGCATGTGAGAACATTTTCCTTTTAAGAAGTGGTTTACCTAGAGAATCTTGTGAATATTTTTCAAAGAGTAGTTATTTGCTGCAGGCTGTTTTTACTATTTATTTTATTTTGTTAAAATCATGATCATCGTATTTGTTATAGTTTTCTATTGAATATTAAATCAGAGCAGTGCATCCAAGCTGCTTTAAATTTGCTTTGTGATTATTTATTGCTATTATTTTTAGTTTGATTTTACAATGTTATTTTTTAAGCTTTACGATTAATTTTACATGTAATTAAATTGGTGTTGCCAAGAATCCTTTTTTGTTTGAATTAGTAAAATTGTGTACATTTTTATTCTGATCATACAAAATCATTGATTATTCATTGTTGGATTTTTATCACAAAGATTGTATATATTGTTTATACGTTTTTAATTGTATGTAAATAAATTATTTGTTTGTCTCCTGTATTTTGAAACCTGAAATTGAATCTACCTAATACCATTTTTAGGCTACCTTAAAATATTGGTTGTCACCTCTACATCACTGTATTGATTACAAAACTAAGTAGACACAGCTTGAATTTTAGGTTTTAACTGGTAGCAGCAAAACCGATAACAGTTTCTACATAGTCAATAAATTCTCCTCAATTAAAAGAGTGTATTCCTAATCTTTACAAAACAACAAGAAAAAGGTGCGGTTTAGTCCATAAAATTTAATTAAATCTAAGGCTTGGATCGTAAGGTAAGCCTTAGATTTAATTATGTTCAATAACGATCCAGAGGCTATATTTTCAAATCAATAAAATTCTCTATTTCTTGATGTGATAAAAAGTTTGTGTCTTTTGGAAGCTTTACACATCCAAAACTGAAATTAAACTCACGCTTTGAGTCAATGTTAGGTGTCCGATATGTTAAAAAACTTTTACTACACTCAATCTGTAGATCACAAAATCTTTAATGGAAAAACAATTTTTTAGCTGTACAAAATTGTAAACTACAAAAGGGTCATGATTAGATTAAAAGCTTAATCGGATGATGATCCTCCACAGTCCACTTATTGAGGAACAAAATAAAGCAAAAAATGAGCAAAATAAAAACTACTAAGGGAAAATTATATTAGTCGTACTATATTTAGTTTTCTAGGATACACAATTTCTTCCCTAATACAGGTACTTAATTCTTGACACTTATGCCTCAGCATATCATGGTTGAACATAATTCCACCAAGGTCAGACCCAATTAGTTTGCATTAACAGAAATGTACTTAAGGTTATAAAACCAAGAAAAATGCATTTAGATTGCATGAAAATAGAGAAAATTGATTTTAAAAGCACCATAATTTACTTAACTTAAGGGACTATTAATTTTCGTACAGCAAGAAAAAAACTTGTACTAAGGGGTTACAATCGTTTATTTACAAATATAAAAAAAAACTATATAAAAATACAATTTTATATCCTTTTAAATATTATTTATAAGTATATTAAATACATTGCTAAAATAACCAATGTGTTTGGCATCAAACCTGGGGCGGGGTAGAAAATTCAAGAAGTGATATAGGGAAGGGTAGATGTGGCGGAGTAGAATGTCATATAGGGAAGGGGAGATGAGGTGGGATGGCAAATGGTAGAAGATGATGGAGAGGCCTAGGTACTTGGGCCAATGAATAGCTGTATCAAAAGTCAAAACATGTGTATACACATCAACTTTGTAACATATACCACCCATTTGAAAGAATACTTAAATGTAAAGACAACCTCTTGTCATGATAAGGACGCCCAATCATGCATCCATCAAAATTGGTGTGTATTTCAACCCAAATGTGAGTAGAATAGAGTGAAGCTCATTTATCCGTAAAAGAAAACTGGCTTGCGAAATTCAAAATTTAATCCCTCAGTAATCTAAACCTGTTTTCATCACTCCTTACCGAAAGTAAGTATTTTCGATAACAGATGATATGAAAGAAAGTATAGTTGTTTCCCAAGCTCTAATTTAGAGCAAGGGCTCTAAGGGGAAAATGATCAGCTGATTTTCCCTCGCTCTAAATTTACTTTCCCTTGCTCTCGATTAGTTCTCCATCCATCCACTATTTATCCAGTGCTTTGTTAGGTTTGATTTAATGATTTAAGCAGCTGATTTTATTGTTGCACAATCTAAATGTACATAGACACAGGCATAAGTTTGTTTTGCTGTGTTTTTAGCATAGTGTATGTTTGAAATTGCTCAAAGTATGTCTAACATTACTGATGATTTGATAAAAACAGCTTTAGAGGTCACTAACCTAACTAACTAAATCACGGGAAAGATAAGAAGAGAAATACGGAAAGTTTAGAAAACTGGTAAAAAATACAAAATGCAAAAGTCAATTCAAGTAAGTGAGGAAGTATTTATATTTATCTAAAAATCTACAATTATGAAACCATGTACGTTGTGTGTGAAGTTTATTTTCAATGATAAAGAGTGGTCTAAAACTATTTTAATACTACTGAGATATGTCATTCTGTATGTGTGTGTGTTTTTTTTTTTTTTTTTTCGTGGTTATAAGTATCGTTCATAACTCGTACCGAAAGCTATTTCCAACACTTGCTGCATTATTCCAATCCTCGGCTTCGCCTCGAACGTGAAAATATCTCTCACATGCTCGGCTTTGCATCACACGTGAAACTTGAGCCGCATCGGAAAATGCCACTTTCGATCCTAGTAATGAAATATACTATCCCAACCTATTGTATGTCCAGTATTGTATTGTAAGTCTTATGTTAAAGGTCAGGATTGTTTGGGCTTTTGACAGCATTAGTTTGTGGCCCATTGGCAACTGTGTATAACAGGACGATAGAAAGAGGACTAGGTTGTTTTGTTAAGGTGATTTTAAAAAAGGCCGATTAGATATAATAGCACTCAAGTAATATAGGTGAAATTTTAAAGAATATCTTGACACAGTTATGCTTCAACTGCACAAATACAAACCTCGGGAAAAGTTCCTACTTGTGTTTGGAAAATAGGTTAGTTAGTTCCATGTTAATATTCCGTTATTAATTAACAACAGACTGATTATGTGGTACGCAACAGATTGTTGCCTTGTTAAGTGGAACACCAAGGAATAAGGTTGGGAAACACTAGTCAGTTCCCGCTCATTTACTACTGAGGTTGTCAAGATGTACCCTCAAGGTATTGCTTGGTATACTCCCAGACAAACAATGCTCCTGTGACATGGACATTCAGTGATCGGACCACTCCTAACTGTGGCACCTCCACGCAAACATCCAACAGCGGCAGTAGGTTCACAGGTACTCCTTCCTTCTCATTCCTGAAAATGTCAAGGAGTTAATCTTGAATCTACTGGAAAGGTCCTAGAACAGATTTATACGCCGACATACAAGTGTGTGTGAGGCAAAGACAAGTGTTCAATGAGTGAGATGAAATCTTTGATACTGAATAATATCAGCTGGTCAATTAATCAGGATCATTTATTGAAACCTGAATGATCAGCTGGGACTGGTTTCAAATCGAGAAGCGTCTGAAACTTTTCTGGATTGAACCTACAACCTCTTGATTTCTTGGCAAGCGCTCAGCTACCCAGCTATGTCACTACATGTTATATGTTGATTTGTTAAGCAGTTACAAAGGAACATGGTTTAGTAGTATGTAGAGACCTATAATTGGTCCAAATGCTATTTAAGAAGATGTGATTGTGTATGTTAGAGCTTTTTTGAAAGAAAAAGAGCCTTCTCAGAATTTAGCTTATACACTTGTCAGCTTCTGAAACTTATCAGCTGATATTCTTTGTAATATATCTATATAAATAAAATTAGAGTTTTGTCTGTACTTTGCTCAGAATTATATACTTTTAGGTTATTTTTACGTTTTATACATTAAAGAAGCAGAAACAAGTCTTATCTCTATTTCTGTCTGTCTGTCTGTCTGTCTGTCTTTCCCTTTGTCTGTAACACTCAAGATGGCATTTTACGCAATCTTCTCCGTGAAAACCAGAGTACCTATCAAGATCCAAGTCATTTTAATGTATTCACTGGATTGGCGAGAGTGTCTTTAGTGATTTAAATATAGCCTCACTCCATTGTAAATAAAATTACGGACGTTCAAAAATGCAGTTTTGTGCGATTTTTGTCAAATTTTCGTTCAATTTTTATCACATAATCGTCTATGAAATAACGAACAGCTGTTCGGATCAAGATTATTTTTTCTAGCTGTCAATGATATGTTTACAAATACCGCAACCATTTCGAATCACGTTTTGAAAGCAAATCCCAACCAAGTGAGATTAAAAACGTTTTTCTTACATAACGGATTTAATTAATCGCAAGTGCAATAATATAGTCTAATAGTGTAACCGTAAATGAAATTAAATAACTAGACATCGTCCAAATCGGAACCAGAAATTCTTTGAGTATAAAATGTTTCTTGAGTTTTGACAACCAGAAAGAAGACCTTGAATCAGTGTTGTATAGGGCTGGACACTGAAATGATCGTCGCCAATAGCTTACAAAAAAGGTTTCCACTCATTGACGGCGCTTCAATGGCGGTTGTGTAAAGTGTAAAGTAAAAAATCACAACTGCAGTGGGTGATTGTAACAGAGGTTTAACAGAGGAAGTGCTAAACTCGCTTTTCCAATGTGTCACTTTCTGTTTCTACTCACCGTGTGATGCAATCGCTGGACCATACAGCCAATAGGCCCATTGCTCATATCTTGGGTACGTAAGCCTACATATTTATTCATAACAACCTTTTTGACGACGATCCTTGATACCGGTACTTTTCCATAGAATACATGGCCTACCTACTTAAGAAATATAATTACAAATGACCAAAACCCCAACATTGTGTGATTTTCGTCACATTTCCTTCTAATGTTAATAGATATACTAATCATTGTTTAGAGAATGCGTAATCTATTAAATAACAAAAAGTTGTTTGGGTAAGGTTGTTTTTTTTTTCAAACTGACACCGATAAGTTTACGCTATAAATTTTTACGAGAAAATCCAAAAGCAAGAGATCAATAACCTCGGGACTAGATATTAATGTATTTAATCGGTTGGATGTACTATAGTTCTTAGGTAGGTTCTTACGTAGGTACTGGTTCTTTTCCTTAGAACCGTTGGTAGCTGCTAGAATCATTTTTACGTAGGTACCAACACATCACTGTAGTTTACAAATTAGTTATCGTTGGTGTTGCACCTTATTTATTAGAGCCGTCCGTATTCAATTTAAGTGATGTCTTAACTCTGTATAAGTTTTGCTTTTTCTGTCTGGATTCCAAATCTTAGCTTACCCGGTATGCTAAGAAAATTATAACCTATTTGAGTAAAACATTTGTT
Organism: Macrosteles quadrilineatus; assembly: GCF_028750875.1. Lineage (NCBI taxonomy): Eukaryota > Metazoa > Arthropoda > Insecta > Hemiptera > Cicadellidae > Macrosteles > Macrosteles quadrilineatus. Next base: position 204,155,738 of record NW_026542595.1, read on the forward strand.
GGGCAAACCATCATGAATTGTTTACGCCTTTACATTGTTTATGTATCAATAGTTCGTGGCCTTTTTTGGATTGTTGTGTGTATGTCTGTTGGTAACGCATTAATGTCCTTATTTCTCAGTTTTTCACGGAATGGACAAGAGCACCTTTGATACTGAAAATGTCAACCGGAATAAAGTGTTAATTGGTGAGGTTGAGGTAGTACTTTAAATACGTTTAAGTTAACCGATGTGGAAAGTAACTTTCAATTATAGGCCTACTTTAGGGCTACGCTTCATGGATCTATAAAACATTTATTAGTTTAATCATTGGACATATGGACCATAACGATCCGGGTGACATTTAATTGCGAAGCATTTATTTTGACTTGAACTATCAGATACTGTATTTGCGAAGGTTTATATATAATAGTTTTGCCAGCATATCTGCAAAATGCAAACTAACTGCTGTTCTTAATCTTAATATAAGAAGGTTTCAACTGGCTACTATAAGATCCCCGTGCGTAGAACGGGCACACAGCTAGTTTATTTCCTAAAACTTTGCAATGAAGAAGATTTTTTTTACATAATCAGTCTGATACTCACAGCTGAAGTACTGGCCACAGCTTGCTGCTCAGATGGCTAACATAAAAACATTTAAAAGCTCGGAAAGCCAGCAGCATTGGTGGAACAACTTATTTTCCAGAAGTGTTGTTTTAAAATTAGTGCCCATACAAAGTAAACTACTTTAAAACAAATGTCGGTTCAACCAAATGCAAAGGATTGACTATTAAAAAATAATTTATAATAAATAGTAACATGCTCACCCCAACAATAAGAGACACTTCTTGGGAAACTTGAAAGACTGCAAGGAAACACTCGAAGCAGTCTGTTCTGCACCCACCAGTGTGTAGCCGGCATTCTTTTTCTCCCTCAAGAATTTTGGTAAATCAAACGGTTTCACCTGTAGACATGAAATAAAATTTGAAGATAAAACCCGTTGTGAAACAATTGTGGAATCCATCAGCCAGAAATAGACCAAGTTTGTAAATGCATAGTTCATCAAGAGCACAACATCCCAAAAATCCTTATGCATGTGTTTTATGTTTATATACCGGTCCGGTAGTCCAAGGTTTAAATTCTTAATCAGATATTTCTTTAATTTAAACTACTGAGCCATATTCAAGTCAAAGACACTTTTTAAACAACCCATTGTTTTAAAGAGAGATGCATAGCAAGTAGCAATGTTATTTTATGGAGATTACAACCTATCAGGAACCAAGTAGTAAATTAAGAACATTTGATTGGATTTAACTTTTTAAATTGGAATAGCATAAACAAATTTTTCAGTCTGTCGCTTTACAGACTGAGCAAATGACTCAACTTACATTAAAGTTAATTTTTGGTAATGGTAAGGTTATGTTATTTGAGGAATTATTGTGAATATTTCCCTCCGTTGCTAGTATAAACTCTTCATGATATTTCAGAATCTGGAATCTGATGTAAAATGAATTGGAAATGTCCGCAATAACCCTTAAAATAATCATTATTTCCTCCTAAATCATCTTACCTCAACAATGTTGATGTGTTTCTCGGCAGTCATGCTGAGTGTGGAGAACATCTTATCCTTGGTAAACTCCAGGCTGGGCACTACCAAACACTCGGCAGTAAATATCTCACAGGTACGAGTCAATCCTCCCAGGTTAGGCAACTTGTCAATCAGTGACGCCACCACAATCAATTGAGTCCGGCTGGACACACCCTCCATCTCGGGAAACATGTTTTTCCAAGGAACAAATTTCTTTTGCATCGCGAGCGCTTCAACCTCAACTTCTGCGTCGGCTGGAATATTTTGAGAGAATTAAAAAATCTACATATTTGTCAGGTTTGCCTTTAAGTACCGTACTAGTTAGCTCAGTATTTTTTAGTTCAACCAGAACTAATATACAAACAGAAACCCCTCTCTTACAAAATTCAACAGATTTACGTCCTAAAAGAAGAGTATGTTTTTAAACCAGGAGTAGTGAAACTACAAAACCAGGAATATATTCAGATAACCTCCATACAAACTAATGATTATATTTGAGCTATATTACTAGAAAATGTATTACCTGTTGCTTTTGCTACCCATGAAGGAGGAATGAACTGAGTTAAAGAATCATCTGGGTTTCTAAGCTTTATGAATGGATTATAATTTGATAGAGAATCTTCAATTGTAGGTAACGGAATCCATTCGTCTCTGGAAATGTTCGACAGTCTTGGCAGTTCCATGAAGATGGTCTGAAAAGTATAGCCTAATAAATGCTCAATCAGGAAATTGGAGAAAGGGTTAAATACAGTACATTGCAGGGTTTAAGCTGCGGTAGCATTTGTAGCATTTTGCCATACACAACTTTAAAATGCTACATTGTTTTTGCGGCTATAGCAATTTTGCTACAAATAAAATTGAAGATGTAGGCTACTTTAAAAAAAAATTAATACTACTGGCAACTTTTTAAAAAATTCTTAAAGAATAATATTTTTGCTACATTTGTCTGAGAGTGTGTAGCATTTTTGATTAAACAAATTTCATCCCAGCCTATACACTGCTACATTGCTCATTGACCATCAATTTCTACGGTGTCAGTGATGATGATTTCATCGTACCACCAGGTCAAAATCAGTGTCGGATGTTTTGCCTTGTGAAGTGGTATCCTCATTGGCTAGGAAACTGGTTGATGTGAAACAAAGATGGATTTGAGATTTGACATATGCATCCTGGCTAGTAACTGGAAGTGTTTATTAAAACATCTTTTTCAAACTCAAACCTTCCTTGGTTGATAATTATGTTAGTAACAGTGACATATTTTTATTATTGGGTCTAAAGAGAAGTTATTCTTGAGCCAGGAAGGACTCGTCCTATTCTGGCAAGACTGCTATCCCAACAACAATCCTTATAAAACTTGGTGATTTTCCCTCAAGATTAATTCAAGAGATGAATATATGACAAAAAACTACAAGTTAGTAAAACTTAGTCAAAATTCAACCACAAAGTTATGGAGTTTATCAATTTTTTTATAAACAACCAACCTCAAGAGTAAAGTGCCGAAGTGGATGGAACATTGTGAAGTAAAAGTCGTTTTTGAGTTTTTCAGCATTGCGCAACGTGTTCCCTTGTTTCAAGCTTTTAGTGAGACTGAATCTGACAACTTCGTACTTAGCTGTAACTCCAGCATCGAGCGGCCACAGTTTGTCCAGCACAACCTTAATGAAAACCACACATAAAATATAAAATGAAACCTGTAAGGCAGCAAAAAACTTAAGAGCAACATACTTGCTAGACATTTAAGGAGTTTGTACAATGAATAAGTTATGGCGCTTAGGTACCCAGGATAATTAATTGTAGAATTAAATGGTCTAAATGCATTTACATGTCCGTCAGTGATCCTACTGTCATCTATTGAGACCGGTTTTGAGATTAAAATCTCATTAGGCTTCTTAAAATATTACTTAACACATCTACTTATGCCGTGTTGTAGTGTCCGATCTGCAGTACAGTAATGTCCTTCCGTGTTCCCATTTCATGTTTTTTGTTCCTGTATATGTGTTCACCGAAGACCTGAACTTGAGTGAAATAACATTTTTTGAAGAAGCCTGATGATGAGATTTTGCTCTCAAAACCGGTCACCATGGACGATAGAAGAATAAATTATGTTCTTTAGCCACATGTGCCTAGAAAGGCTTCTGTATTCAGTCTGACTGAGTATAAGCTTATTAGAATTGTTGTATTAATTAAATTTTACATGTCCTCCAATACAGCATTGTGTTCCTGACTCTATTTTACAGTATATTTATAAATTATACGTTACAGTTCATACAATCACGTTATTTCCTTTTTTCATATGCTTTTTAGAGAGGTTTTACTGTATTTACAAATAAATATGAATTTCCGGCACAATTTTTACAATCCCATATATTACCTGCGCATACAACCTTATGTTGAACTGCTGCGCCATACACCACGGGAGCACCTCTGAGACACATCGCTCTGTAAAGTCTGTCCGGCGCAGACACGCTGCCAAGTGGTACGCCACTGAGATGAACGAACAAACACTGCCTGTACGCTCCTCACTAGCCTGAAAAAGAGTATTCACAATGAATGTGTTTCAAGATAAGTTAATCCTTTGCAGGTTGGCTTTTGACATAAATAACGCAGAATTGGTTCTACATCTCTCAGCAGCTTGTGTGGTGAATACTACTTTCTTTAATTTTTTTCAGTTTGGCAACCATCATAGCGGTTTCCTCCAATCTAGTCTCTATTATTTTAATATCAGGTTGCTGACTATTTATTGCCACTCAGTAGACATTTAAACCAACAGTATTTTATTTATTCTGGTCTTCAGAGCGTTTTTAGTTCTTTTACTTATGGAAGTAGGCCATACCACAGACAATCCAAGTGGCAATGATAACAGATGTAAATTATCCATGGTGATGTGTAAAACACTGCAGTCATCACAGTTATCTCCAGACTGATTAAACAAGTGCTTACAAAAGGTTGTACGTATAGTATTTTGCTCTAACAAAATCTGTTGATTTATTTACGAGTTTAACCCTTCCTGGACTATAGGACACTAAAAACAAAAAAATATATAGTTTTTAGTTCCTATCCAAATATAATAATTTTGCTGTCTTTTTACATACTTTAGGCCGTCCGGGTAGGGTTAAAACTAGGGATGTGTTGAATTTGAATCTCGAATCCACCGAATCCTAAGAAAAGATTTAAATTCGAGATTGGAACAAGATTGAAGAAAAACATTTTTTTTTATAGAGTTATAAGGCATATAATGAGACATTTCCTAACCATAGAGATTATTGACGTCGTAATATACAGTACTGTGATATTGACTGATGTAAAGAAAAATAAAAAATAAATTCTTTACTTGTTACTTTGAATTGTTCTCTTCAAATACAAATTTATTCACACCTCTATGTAATATAATTTAGACATCCCATACAGGTGTGAGTATAACAAAAAGTTGCCCCCTGGTGGGGTTTTAATGAATTTAATTTAATTTTTCAGACAACTGAGGACTAAATGAATTACAGAGCTGCGCAGTGGAAATAAAGATGTTAAGTGTGGGCCCTGTAATTAAATATCCCAGAAATCCGATTTATGGACCGTGAGAGGTCTGATATGTTGTCCTCATTCACACCTTCTTCAGCTTAATTCTAACACTTCTTAAAAACTAATAGATGTGTTTATTTGAACACCACATGAATTGAAATGTGCTACTCTGATGAAAGATTGTGACGTGAATTGACACTCTATAAAACTGTAAAATTGCAAATAATAATATTGAAATACGGTATTGATTGAAAATATTTGTGAAACTGTTTGTTCAGGAAATATTTATCAAAAGTATGACTTCAAGATGTTTATATATATGAATTCGGTTAAGCCGATTACTCATGAATTCACCAACTTGATATTAAATATTATGAACTGAACTTATAAAAATTGCACTGTCAAAATATATTTACAAAATGTGATCATCAACACTCATTGTGTATACTTTGTATACTTCTTTCAGTTAAGCCAATACCTCTTAAATTACACCAGTCTGATATTTAATAATACTATCTGAAACACAGGCAAATAAAAAGATGTTGATTTGTAAAAATACTGTATAATGAATTTAAGAATGATCTGTGATACAACAGTAAATACAAATAATATAATAACCCTTTGTACACAATTAATGATTTGAGAGAGAGAGTGAGAGAGTTGATTGTAAGCTAAGTTAAATTTGGTGGTTTGCCACATTTTAACACTGCAGAGTCTCGGGAAAACCTAGCCTTGACAACTTTATTTATTTATTTTAGGTCATCAGACTCCCCAAAGATGTTATTATTATTGTCAACTGGCCAGTTTACAATTTCATGCAACAGGGAACATTATGTAGTCTTGTGATCTACATCACTCCATTGTTGATTAATGCAACGGGGCCAATCAACTACTGAGTCGATTACTTGATTCTTTTATTTAATAATGACTCTTTATGAATTTAATGGGAGTCTATCCTCATGACCCTTTATCAAACCCTAGCCTTCGACCGAGCACTCTGTTTCCCCCATTTACGTTACACAATCAACTTTCACTATTTGAAAAATGCAATACTGTTCTAAAATTATTCTACACATGGAATACAACCGTTTTAAATAATAATACTGATGATGATAGAATTTGATTTTACATACAACACAAAATAATAATATCACAGATAAACATTGCTCTTAAAATTAATATACCATTTCAATTCAATTTAACAAATAATTTTCATCTGACTAGGTTCACTATTATAACTTAAATTCTTTGTATGACATGACCAAATTTAATAAAAAATATTCTGAATCGTGACCATGTGCTCTAAATAGACCGAATGAAACATGAAAATCTCAGACCAAACAAAACATGATTCATAACTTGTAAAACGAGTGGTACATGTGAAAAAATGTGGCAGATTGGCATGACTATTTTATTACTAAAGCACAAATAACACAAAACATTTACTTACGTACACATGTCGACACATTCACATACACACCGACGAAGGATTCACACGGACAGAACATTTAAAAACTGACTCGTGGTGATTTTTGACTTTGTCTGACCGAGCGAAATTTCACGACACGGTTTTTTCTGGTGAAGGACTTATTAATTCTTGTTTTTTCGAGCTGGCGTTTAATGATTCAATTCAAATACCGTCACGACGACCCGCGATTCGCTAGAAACTGACATTTGCTATCGATATGATGCATGTACGAATTTTCATCACGAACGCGAACAATCAATCCGGCATCTCAAATGTCTCGACTTAATACTAATAAAACACACCCCCAATATGCAGTTCGGCAAAATTTTGACAATTGCGATCGTTTGATGCACGTACAATTTTCGCCCGAACGCGAATTTCCGAGCTACGAATGAAGATATTAATAAAATCGTCCTACACCAGCGACAAAACGCGACCTTACATGTTGTCTACGCGAGTTCTGAGCCACGAGTGACGACGAGACGTTTGCACGCGACATGGTTCGAGTGTAGTATTCCTCTGCGTTACGTCATGCTGGACTGACTTGTCCATTGCCTGGCGCGGATTTTAAATCTTTGAATTTAAAATCGGCACAGAAATCTCCCCTGCCAAAAAAATTGGCCCGAGCGACCTTCAGGTCCGCACGAAGGCCTTTTCCATCCCGGGACAATTTCGACCCGGCGCGGCGACGCTTGACGTGGCAACAGACGCTTCATTCATACGACACATTTTTTTGTTGTTCAAAGGTTTATTGCGGACATTTTCCATCACGAAAGTAAAAAACAATACACAACGTTTCGGGATCTGGAATCTGATCCCGTCTTCAGGTGAAAAAACTTAACTAACACATTACAACTAACAATACACAAACGCCCAACCTAAGTTGGAATACACTACCGAGGGTAGTAGTCAAAAAATATGCACTGTATAGCAGTCAAGTCATGATACAACATGCAATTAATAACAAATCACAAAACACTATAATCTATAAAAGGTTTACGTACAAAAAACTCACACAATGGAACACTAACAACACCGTACGCTATGACTCCACGAACATTTTTTTGTTCATTTTTCCATTGATTTACATTCAATACATTTAACACAAAACAATTTTACATATAAACATTTGAAATTTGAATAACAAAAATAGAAAATCTGAAACTTTAACAATAATAAAAAATTTTTGCTTTGAGAAATTAAAAATTGTTGTCAACTGACACCTTGCATCATAAACTAGACTACTTCAATCCACCAACAATTTGAATGGTGAAGACGCGCACGTAATTCACACTGTGGTAAACCAGCATTCAGCGTTGTGTAGACATCAACAGTCAGTTCATTGACCGTGGTGCAGTCGAGTGTCAGCTGTTGCCGATGGAGTGGGCGGGGGCGGGGGACATTGTTGTGAACGGCCCCCTGTCTGCCTGTCTGTACGGGTAGGTTCTACTCTCGCCCCACCACAGCTGGAACGTGAGCTCTGTTCGTCATCCTTCATGTCGCTCACAGTGGTTACATAATATGACTCATGATGATTCATTGTTTCTCAAAATATGTAATTATCAAGTTTGCAAAACAATATTAACCTCAGCTTGATTCTATTTACTCAAAAATTGAAACTATTGCACATGTAAATATAAATATAAATATAAATAATCTCTGTACAAATATGACACAAATAAATAAACAAGTAAACAAACACAGAAATATCAATGTGGATCAATGTGGATAATTGCCTTAGAGATAACAACTGATACCCTTATCAATGCCAACCTGCCATGGTAGTAATGCCAATCTGCTTCCTTGTTACCAGACCTCTCAAATATTAGTGCTATCACTTTTTGTAAAGAAAAATAAAAAAGAAATTCTTTACTTGTTACTTTGAATTGTTCTCTTCAAATACAAATTTATTCACACCTCTATGTAATATAATTTAGACATCCCATACAGGTGTGAGTATAACAAAAAGTTGCCCCCTGGTGGGGTTTTAATAAATTTAATTTAATTTTTCAGACAAATGAGGACTAAATCAATTACAGAGCTGCGCAGTGGAAATAAAGATGTTAAGTGTGGGCCCTGTAATTAAATATCCCAGAAATCCGATTTATGGACCGTGAGAGGTCTGATATGTTGTCCTCATTCACACCTTCTTCAGCTTAATTCTAACACTTCTTAAAAACTAATAGATGTGTTTATTTGAACACCACATGAATTGAAATGTGCTACTCTGATGAAAGATTGTGACGTGAATTGACACTCTGTAAAACTGTAAAATTGCAAATAATAATATTGAAATATTGATTGAAAATATTTGTGAAACTGTTTGTTCAGGAAATATTTATCAAAAGTATGACTTCAAGATGTTTATATATATGAATTCGGTTAAGCCGATTACTCATGAATTCACCAACTTGATATTAAATATTATGAACTGAACTTATAAAAATTGCACTGTCAAAATATATTTACAAAATGTGATCATCAACACTCATTGTGTATACTTTGTATACTTCTTTCAGTTAAGCCAATACCTCTTAAATTACACCAGTCTGATATTTAATAATACTATCTGAAACACAGGCAAATAAAAAGATGTTGATTTGTAAAAATACTGTATAATGAATTTAAGAATGATCTGTGATACAACAGTAAATACAAATAATATAATAACCCTTTGTACACAATTAATGATTTGAGAGAGAGAGTGAGAGAGTTGATTGTAAGCTAAGTTAAATTTGGTGGTTTGCCACATTTTAACACTGCAGAGTCTCGGGAAAACCTAGCCTTGACAACTATATTTATTTATTTTAGGTCATCAGACTCCCCAAAGATGTTATTATTATTGTCAACTGGCCAGTTTACAATTTCATGCAACAGGGAACATTATGTAGTCTTGTGATCTACATCACTCCATTGTTGATTAATGCAACGGGGCCAATCGACTACTGAGTCGATTACTTGATTCTTTTATTTAATAATGGCTCTTTATGAATTTAATGGGAGTCTATCCTCATGACCCTTTATCAAACCCTAGCCTTTGACCGAGCACTCTGTTTCCCCCATTTACGTTACACAATCAACTTTCACTATTTGAAAAATGCAATACTGTTCTAAAATTATTCTACACATGGAATACAACCGTTTTAAATAATAATACTGATGATGATAGAATTTGATTTTACATACAACACAAAATAATAATATCACAGATAAACATTGCTCTTAAAATTAATATACCATTTCAATTCAATTTAACAAATAATTTTCATCTGACTAGGTTCACTATTATAACTTAAATTCTTTGTATGACATGACCAAATTTAATAAAACATTTTATTCTGAATCGTGACCATGTGCTCTAAATAGACCGAATGAAACATGAAAATCTCAGACCAAACAAAACATGATTCATAACTTGTAAAACGAGTGGTACATGTGAAAAAATGTGGCAGATTGGAATGACTATTTTATTACTAAAGCACAAATAACACAAAACATTTACTTACGTACACATGTCGACACATTCACATACACACCGACGAAGGATTCACACGGACAGAACATTTAAAAACTGACTCGTTGTGATTTTTGACTTTGTCTGACCGAGCGAAATTTCACGACACGGTTTTTTCTGGTGAAGGACTTATTAATTCTTGTTTTTTCGAGCTGGCGTTTAATGATTCAATTCAAATACCGTCACGACGACCCGCGATTCGCTAGAAACTGACATTTGCTATCGATATGATGCATGTATGAATTTTCATCACGAACGCGAACAATCAATCCGGCATCTCAACTGTCTCGACTTAATACTAATAAAACACACCCCCAATATGCAGTTCGGCGAAACTTTGACAATTGCGATCGTTTGATGCACGTACAATTTTCGCCCGAACGCGAATTTCCGAGCTACGAATGAAGATATTAATAAAATCGTCCTACACCAGCGACAAAACGCGACCTTACATGTTGTCTACGCGAGTTCTGAGCCACGAGTGACGACGAGACGTTTGCACGCGACACGGTTCGAGTGTAGTATTCCTCCGCGTTACGTCATGTTGGACTGACTTGTCCATTGCCTGGCGCGGATTTTAAATCTTTGAATTTAAAATCGGCACACTGACCATAAAGGTTTTTGACGTCGTATTATACAGCAGGGCCTACTGTGACATTGACTAACCATAGAGGTTATTGACGTCGTAATATACAGTACTGTGACATTGACTAACCATAGAGGTTATTGACATCGTAATATACGGTACTGTGACATTGCCTAACCATAGAGGTTATTGACGTCGTAATATACAGTACTGTGACATTGCCTAACCATAGAGGTTATTGACATCGTAATATACAGTACTGTGACATTGACTAAACATAGAGATTATTGCCGTCGTGGTGGTTATAAATGTTAAATTGTTCCTATTCCATTGCTTTTTTGAACACTATACCATTTGTAATTATTTTTGGGACTCGAGATTCAAAGATTTGAGATTAGATTTTTTCAGGAATTGGATTCGGATTTGAGATTCGAAATTCCTGGATTCGACCATCACTAGTTAAAACTAATTAAAAGTATATAAACCTTACAATACTTATTAGAGGTAAAAATGTAAAATTATAACAAAGATAATTATGATTGACAGTTTATCCAAGAACAAATGGTAATTATTGCAGATAGTGTTAGTTTAATCATGGTATAGTATATAACACGGTAAACTGTATAATTTATAAAGCAGTACGGCTAACAAAATGGTGACGGCAAGTAGCAAGTTAGCCATTTTGAGGTGACAGATAACAGATATTGCCGATTGAAAGAGTGTTACATACTAGAGTTATAATATAAAACCAAAAGTGGTGGGTACCTCATTGAACAACGTCCAGAAGCTGTCTATTAACTGAGGGGAACTGAGTAGTGCTCGAACTAGCAGCCACTCCAGCTGATAACGTACACTGGGCTGTTGACTTTCTCCCTGCAGCGCTGCGCTGGCGAACTTCACTATCTCTACCAGACAACTCTGTAAACAGAACCATTCCATTTAGCTAAAATATTATACCATGTTTGCTAAGGGAGTGTGGCTAGAGCTCGGACCAGACTAACACACACACACTCTCAATGGTAATTACTGATGTGTGCATGAGGTCTGCAAGTGTGTGAGTAGGACTGACCTTTCAGACAGCTGGACTGCATGCGAGTAAATTCAGCATTATTTTACATTATAGTAGTCAAGTTAATAACTGTACAAGTAACAACTATCCAGCCTAAATGTTGTGTGGAAACGTCAGATGAGTTGAGAGTAGACTATCCAAAACACACTAGATTTTTTTTATTTTTAGATCTACTTTTATCTATTATGTTTTTATTCTTTATTGGTAAGAATTTTTGAACATTTCATTCCAATGTATGTATTAATCTATGCTCTGATTTCTTGCTTTCTGCATTTCCAATTTTTGTCAAGATTCTTTTACTTTAGGTGGCTCTACAATCCCATACACTACAAGCTATTTGGATTAAAATTATTATCAAAATCAATCTGATGATTTATTTCACACTATACCTCAGTGGCCGGGGTGCCACAGAGGACCAATGCTTGATGCAGTACCAGGACAGCTTGTAGAATCCGATGCTTGACTCGGTGGTGCAGTGAATCACCATGGTACCTCTGGCGCTTAGCTGTCAGCTGCCGGTCCACATCAATCAGCTGGTTCACAGCTGAAACAATCAGCTGATCGGCGCCGTCTTGCTTGGCCACACCAAGTAGAACTGACAAGGCATAGAGCCTTACTTGCTGACTGTTTCCGTAGCCTGGCCTGAAGTTAGATTGTGTCAGTTTACATATCTTGTGGTTTATGAATTAATTTTGTATTTCGTTTAATAGTATTTTGGAAAAATTTGTTTAAGAATATTTAACTTTGTAAAGATTGTTGTGTAACACTTATAATCAAAACTTGTGATGAAAAAATGTACATAATAATGATGCACATGTGTTGACCGTTAGCCAAGATAGAATGCAATGTAGTGAAATCATTTCCTTGTCAGATATCCTTATACCTACATAATCCTGTAATTTTTTTTTTCAAATTTGTTATCCATCCAAATTTGGAAAAGTCAATTCTTTTGTCAAAAAAATTTTCAGAAATGGTAATTTCCACTTAATTTATGAACAAATCAAAATTGTAAGTAATTGGACAAAATTTAAAAAAATATCAGGGTGTGCAGGTTCAGTACAAGAAGGATGAAAAGGTTCTATGCTCTGGAGTTGAAAAATGTACTTATATTAGGATATGCATGACACTCAGAAATTTAGACCAAGCAAACAGTCAAGGCACTGGTGCAAAAACATGCAAGTGGCATTGATACCAAAAAATGATATATTAAATAGTAATAATGTATAAAAACACTACCATACTATAACTAAGAAACTTACTTTGGCATCAAATCATTTATGGCAAGTTCTGATCCTAGATTTCCAATTAATGTATAAGTGTCAGCTTCAATCCTGAAAATAAATTAAATTATAAATCAGTATAGAGTTAAAGTTGTTTTAAATACAACTTAGCCTACAATGAGCACTAGTAGCATTTATTTACGTCCATATTTTGAACATTCTGAGAAAATCATTTACCGGTAACGGTAACCCATTATGTTTATACAAAGAACCCTTTGCAGCTTTAATAAAGAAATTCCTTCTGCCCACTAGGAATATTAAACACAATTTAGGCTATTGTGTGTCAGAGGATTTATAAGTTTAATGGTTGAATAGCCCAGGTACCTACTAACATTAATATGAGGGCTAATTACAGCTAAGAACACTTTTGTGTGATCAGAAATATAAGGAACTTGACTAAAATAGACTTACCTCTGATCTTTTCTTGGTACTTGTCCAAAAATCAAAGCTTTTGTCAATAACGAGAGAAGTGGTTTGACGGATTCAAGATCGGTAAGTTCATGTCGTAAATGAGAAAGTAAAACATTACTCAACCCATTAACAGTCTCTCCTTCACTCAATATTTCTTCTGCAAACTAAGGAAAGGTTCAAACATGGTTTTTTTTTAACTCAACTGTAGGATATAATTTATTGTTGCTATAGCCTATTAATTATTATTTACTAATTTTATAGCTACATGACAGATGTCAGAACATTTTTCATTTGTTTAGTATTTTTTAGTTTCTTTATGCGTGTAAACTAGCTGTTCTGAATTATATTTAATTTTAATCGACTACTTAATTCCTGTACGTAGGACGGACCAATAGCTAAGTAAGATTTTAAAACAGAGTGATTAAAAACTCAGAAACTAATTAGGCATCTGTGAAAATAGTAAACTACCAACAGCAAGATACGTGACCTACTGCATTGTAAGGCAGCAATTTCATCAATTCTGGATGCACACAAAATCGAATTAGCCTAAGTTTAATTTAAGTATAAGTTACTTGAAGTATTTTGACTATCATTCATTTAAGTTAGCCTAACTGGTTATCTAAATATATAAAAGTATTGTATAAACCTTAAGTGATACTAAGCTTATTATTTATATAAGTACTAATTATATTATAGGCCTATAATTTATTAACTTATATTAACACGTTCGCTGCTGAGCGCTAGAGGCTGGGACGGCACCAGGAGCTGAACTAGCGCTCGCCGCTGCGTATTGCCGCTGATACACTGAATTGCGGTAAAAACAACAGTAGTTATACTGGATAGCAATGATCTGCAATAAAACTGGCTTTGGACATAGTACCAAGCAATTCTGATAGATAGCAGTACTACTTAGGTTGCAGTCGGTAAAGTAGTGTCGCTATCTAGCAGGAACGAGGTGGGACAAAGTCCTGTTGTATACGACCCTGGTAGTGATTTTGGGAAAGTATATTTTTTATTGTCAGAAAAGTACGTCCCCACGAGCTGCAAAGAAATATAGGACGCTCGTTACGAGCTGGCTGATCCATGGAAGCTTTAAACAACAATGAACGGCGACGTTCCGGATGTTCCTAGCTCCTGGCGCCGTGGCCCGTCTGACGTTCAGGATTGTCCGTAGCAGCGAACGTGTTAAAGTTAATTATAGGAACTAGTGTACATGTTGCTCGAATTCGAGCAATTGCAAAGTATTACAGGAGTTATTTCAAAACCGAATAACAGTCATATTTACAACGAGTTTATAAGACTCATCTCAAAGATTACCGGTGTGTGTAACTCAGACCATGTTTATCTTCGTTATTGATAAACTTAAAGCATTCCGGCCGGTTTTCTCCTTCTCAAAATGCCTTGCTTTACAGGCAACACAGGTCATTGATAGAGGGCCAATTGAGAACAAAAAGTCGTTTTGGGGTAGTGTTAGGGCGCATTTGTAACATAATAGTTGAGTTTGTCCAGGGTCAGGTGCTGACTGTGATGAGTTAAGCCTATTCTACGCGCCACTGTAGATGCGGTCGTTATCACGATTACGCCACCTGTCTGTTTTGTTGTCGTCGCGTCGGAGGCATTTAAAAGAAAAAAAACAAGACATAAACAAATTATAGCTAGCCTACACAAAACAAAGATAAATGCACAAATTTAAGTTACAATCATACTAACACGATCCGTCATAGCGACACAAAACAACAATAAATACACAAATTTAAGATACAACCATACTAACACAATCCGTTTTCGGGGTTATGTTTACACAAACTCAAATATTAAATAAATACACTCAATGCGTTTCATTGAATTTAAAAATAAATATCAGCAATTAAATTATACAGCTGATCAAAAAGTAAACAATTATGTTCTTCATAAGGATAACACGGGAACTTTCAAAGCCACTGGGGCAGAGCTCAAGGGACTTTTTCAAAAATGTAAGGCCAGTTTGCGAATCTACGCGACACGCTCTTTCCAATGAGACGCCAATGGATAAAATCGGTTAAGAAATGGCGGAGGAGTTCAACCGACAAAGTTTCATGTAGCGTATTAATTATATAGATATGTAGCCTAGTACTGGCTACTGTCCTCATTAAGTACAGAAGAATAAATATTATAATGAATTGAAACGGATGGTGTTTTTTGGTTTCTAGGGGACCTTACACAAAAAAAGTCAATAGATAGACCTTTAGGGCCAGGTCTTACCATGAGACCTACCGTAATACCTTATTTCCTATATGACAAATTTACTAAAAATATATTTTGATTTAAAGTACGGTACCGGTAGGCTGTTGTTATTCTGTAAAAAATGGTAGGTGACTTGCTATTCATTACACAAGACCAAGGATATACAAGCTAGGCCTAATCCTTAGACTTTTTCTTAGCCTACTAAGTTAACATAAAATATTTTTATAATGCAACAGAACAACTTACTTCATTAATAATGCTCCTCATGGCCTCAGTAGCAATAACCTTTTTACTGAAAGTTAATGTAATCCAAGCTTTGATCGAAGGCCAAAATAAGGCAATTTTTCTAAGTTCACAACAAGACTTCCATGAAAACCGAAGAAATTGTTTGCATAAAACAGGGTCTTTTAATGCTTCTGGAATTAAATATTTCACAACTTTTAAAACTGGAACTAAAGATTCCCGTCCTCCAGATTCTATGGCGTTTGTAGATAATTGAATGATATCTTCTGCTGATGTAATTTGTAGTATTTCTTCAATGCTCACGATATTTCCATCTAAACACTCTTGAACATTTGACCAAAGAGCCTTAGTGTATTCCGAGAGTAACCAGCCCCACTGCACCTGATGGTTTCTTGATAGCAACTCATCACTTTTACTCTTGCTGAAGATGTTTGACTTGAGATGACCATCCTCCAAGATTGATAAACAATGTTCCTTAACTTGTTCAACTATGACAGCTTTTTGTTCAAGAGTTGTTTCAAATGTTATAAACCAAAGTATAACTTTAAGAGCTAGAAGTTTTTGAACCGGATGATTTTTTGAGGCAAAACATAATTCTTTTGAAATTCTATTCAGATGAATGGCTTTTTCAAATGTAATGAGCTGCATGTCAGAAAATACTTGAAGAACACTAATGTACAGTTCGATGTTTTCAAAATTTGTAATTTGATCAACTTCGAGCAATCTCTTTTCTATATAAGAAATCACCTCTTTCAGATAGGGACTAAGACTATTGATTATCAAAACGTAATGCTGGAACGCTTCTTGTGAGTTAGAACCAACTTTGGATTCACTCAAAATATGAAAAACTAGTTTTAAACACTTATCACTTTCTTCTGTAGAAGCGTACGGCCTCTTGAATGTGTCCTCTAAAACCATGAAGTATTCCTTAAATGCTTTGAGGAATTTAGTTTCATATGGATCAATCAGCCCTGAATCAAGAAATAAAACTAAGCTCCGTGCTTTGGCTTCAATTGATAGATGATTTTCATCCAGGAATAAAATGTCAATTATATCGTCACTTTTGCAATTAAAAGAAGTAATCCATTCTTTGCTTATCTCCCATGAATTTAACCCTCTTTTGAAACACTCTTTTTGTCGAAAAAGACTTAATACAGCAATAACATTCACTAGGGCGACGTCAGAACTCTTGGTCCATTTTGCTAAGACTTTTAACATTACACACTGCACTGCGCCTCTTATAAAGATGTTTTGAGTTTTTATTACTTCTTTGATAAAGTGACTAAGGATTGTCAAATCTTCCTCACTGAAAATGTTACTAGCAGGTGCAAGAGATAAATCATAAAGAAGATGAAACAAAGGTATTGCACACCACTGGACTTTAGTCAACGCATGTGTAATAACAGGTATAAACGTGTTACAAAGCTTGTAGTCGGATGATAAATTTGAGAACCATTTTCTCAATGAGATGTCGATGTGTGACCAGTCGACAGTGTTTGAAGGGTTGCTGAAGAGAAGTGTGTTGTTAAGCTTTTCAAATAATATTTCAATTACTAATGTGCAAGAAGAAATACTTAGAAAAAACTCAATGTTCATTTCCAGAAAACAGGTTATTCCAACTTTAACTACCTGAAGCGAATCATGAGAGAATATTCTTATATAAGCTGCTAAAATCCATGAAGATTCAATAGTATTTTCAAAACTAGATGCTTTCAAAAGAGATTGTATGATGGGAACCACCAAATGAGCTTGTTTCTCTTCAAGAACTTCAAACAACATGAACATTTTTTGCCAATTTGCCAGTAAAACATCTGACTTCAAGGGATTCCAGGAGAAAATGTCAAAAGCAAGTGAAATATTCAATACACTAATGATGTCAATTGATCTTTTCATCAAATATAATGCTTGTTTCCTAACCAATGTATCTGTTGATACCAGTCCTTCTTGAATAATTTCCCAAAATTCGAGAGATTCTATCATGGATGAGTCATTGATCTTGAAATTGAGATAATCTGATAGTCCACAAAGAGCAAATAACTTTACAGGAAGAGTAATGTTGGTACTGTACAATGGCGATTTCAAATCTGTCCATAGCATGAACACTATTGAAGCATCGGTGACCTTGATGAGTTTAGGAACAAGGTCATACAGTACAACAGAGGAAACACTTTGGTCATCAAATTTAATTATGAAATCTTTGACTGCGGATAAGAAGTTGATGTTTCTCAGTGTGTCAAGTGTTTCCGGTAGATTCAATTTCTGCTTGTCTTTCACAGATATCAGAGCTTTTAACAAACACTCTAAATTTCCTAAATGAGTGATGATTTCACTGTGAGGTGAAGTAAAACTTTCATCTCTTGTCATAACTGTCTTCAAAATAGATTGAACAAAATCATAGCATTGTTTGTCTTCTCCTGCAAATATTAGAATCCCCAAACTCAACTCAAGAATATTAAGCGTGTAAACATTATAGTTTTCTCCACCCAAAAAGGGCGGTGATCTATGTGTATATTTGGTTATGTTACATACCAGATGTTTGCAGGTTTTTACTAGTTCATCTGAGTTTTCATTGTGAAGTTGTTTGATCCTAAAGTTCAAAATTTGGTTTAGTTCCTCGCCAATACTATTAATTGAAACACCTTTACTGAGGATTTTAAGGACTTCGTCTAATTTTAAACAAAGTTCCAATGTATTATCTCTTTCATGTGGGTGATTATCTAATGATCCTGCTGCCTTAGAACTTTCACAATTCATTTTAGGAGGTGTTAATTAGTTCATTATGAAAAGGTTAAATCGTCAACAACTTTTAAATTATAAAAACTCACTTAGTAACATGGCTTTGGTGGACTTTATTCATTCAACGATAACGATAATGAATGGTGAAAGTGAATAACAATACTAAGTACTAGGTACTAACTAGTAAAAAGTTAAAGTGACTACTACTAAACTAACTTTTCTCTCGATCTCAATTGAGTTGAGGTTATGTTTTTGTTTACTAGTCCTTTTCTTCTTCGCCTTCTTTTCTTTTTGACTTTTTTTCTAAATGCCACAATAGTAGTGGCCTTGATTACAAGTCATGAGGCTCCAATGTTCACTTTTTGTGGTTATCCGTAAATCTTTTTTTGTTTATTTGATATTTATCAGGAGATTGATATTGATATTATTTTTTCTACATACATAAATATTGACAGTGAGCACTGATTTGTTCTGTAATATTTAGTTAGTTATAAAGAAAAGGATCTCCAAAAGGAAATTTCAGGTAGATGAGTATCTGGGATGGAGGAAAAGGTATAGTCTTCCCTGCCTGGGCAAGGCCCCACTATAAAAATGCCTGGGCCGATCAGGCAATGTCCTAACCCGTAAAAGGTGGGCCTCGGATGAAGAATCTCATCGGACAAACATTCATGTAAAATTTGCATGACTGTATTGTGTTCGAGATAAATGTCTTGATCATTTGTGCTGACAACTTCATTAATTTCCAGCGTGAATTTTTTCTGGTACTTTTGTTTTTTTTTTAAGACGCTGGCATCCTAGAGCTTTTAATATAATCCTGTATTATAGGGTACCAAAGATGCCCAAAAAGAAAAAATCAATTTTCTGTACTTAACAATCTCAAAAATTGACGAAAAACACTCATTTGATATTTTTAGAAAAACAACCACTTCTAAATTAATAATACCTAAATCATCAAACCATCCTTGGCAGCAAAAAATGGCAGCATTCCACTCCATGATTTACAGACTAATAACATTGCCCCTAAAAAACAATTTTTTAAAAAGAAAAGAAGATTATAAAATATATTGCAACCGAAAATGGATATAAGGGCAATCTTATTGATAATATGATAAAGAACAAAATTAAGAAACAAAAGAAAAAAGAAGAGAAATTGAAAAAAGAATACATATGTCTCCCTCATAACTCTAAATTAAATAAAGCAATAAGGAAAACCTTATCTAAAACAAATTACAAAGCAACATATAGAACAAAAAACAACGTCTTTAAGATTATAAATTTAAAAGTATCCAAACATCAACAAATAACTGAAGAATCATCAAAATTTAACAAAAGCGGTATTTACAAAATTTCCTGTACAGACTGTAACAAGTGTTATATTGGCCAAACTAGTAGAAGCTTCAAATGTAGATTCCAAGAACATATACAGGCATTTAAATCTAAAAATTCAACAAGTATGAAATCAAACTACGCAGAACACTTACTAAAAACTAATTATAAATATCAAAACATAGAAAATAATTTATCAGTGATTGAATTTGAACCAAACAAAGACAAATTATTCATTAAAGAGAATTCCACATATATAGAAACCATAAAAAAGATCCTGAAAACATACTTAATACAATGCAAATTCAAAAAGAAAACATAATATATGAAAAAATCTTATATAACAAATCAAAAGAAAACAACACCTAAGCCAACCTATATACTAGACACAATTCCAAAATCATATGATAATTTACTTATTTATTATTTACATTTCTATTTATTTACTACTAGCTGTAACCCGCGGGCTTTGCCCCGTTTAACTTCTTAATTTTCAAGATTATCTCGTTCGCATGGCTCAATCACGTCCTGGTTGAAATTTGTTCGCTACGCTCACTCACCTTTAGGTTGGAGCTCGTTCGCTACGCTCACTCACCTTTAGGTTGGAGCTCGTTCGCTGCGCTCACTTGCCTTCAGGTTAGCTCGTTCGCTACGCTAACTCGCCTCCAGGTTGAAGTTCGTTCGCTACGCTCACTCACCTTTTGGTTGCAAATTAGCTGTTGTCATAAATAATGTAAAAGAAATAATAGTGCTGCACCCTGTTGGTAATTTTTGTAACTTTAATGCTATTGAACATCACAGAACAGAACCAACTTGTTTAATTGAAACAGCTGTTAAGATTCAATAATTTCATTTCTCATAAGGTTAACATGGGAAACTCCAGAGCCACTGGGGCGGAGCCCGAAAGGATTTTTGAAATAAGAATATGCCTATATGTTAATCGGGAATGTGAGCTATCATCATGCCAAATTTCAGCCCAATCCGACCAGTATTTTTCGCGTTCACTTGTCACAAACATACATCCATACATCCATCCATCCAAACTTTCTCATTTATAATATTAGTAGGATTTGTTCATAACTGTGATCATGGCCTAAGAGCCGAAACATGTAAGTTTATTCAATAAATTAATAACTTAAAGGGTACTAAATGTTTAATTATTTATTTCATTTATTAATATATTTAAATATATATATATATATATATATATATGAATTTGAACGGATGGTGTTTTTGGCCTCTAGAGACCTTAAAACGAAAAAAAATCGGCCCCGAGTCCAGGTCTTACCATGAGTACTACGGTAATAGCTTATTCCCTATAATGGAAAATTCGCTAAAAGGGCAAATTTAAAATTTCCATGTTATTATTATGGAGAAAATGAAAACTGTCGTGGTTGACTTGTTTATGGATATATTTCGATCAAATTTGGCAAATGTATTTATTTCATCCTATACTATTGACGTTTGGTCAAAAAACACTGTTTACCTTCCCCGTAGAAGCAAACCTAAGCACTCGTTAAATCTAATGTTATTTAAATTGGGAATAAATATTTCTTATTTATGGAAATATTTTAGTATAATATGTAATCAGACAAGTTGAAATTTGCTTAGTCTGCAGGTTTGCTGCGGTAGAGGTATGTTTATACTTTTCTTTGAAATGGCGACCATACAAAGTAGGTATTTTTATCCAAGTATGAATGGAGATGAGTGTATGATGAGTGGCGCGATCTTGTAGTCTTGTTAGTGGCTACGGCCGACATATTCCTTAGACACAGCTGTTAATTAATAGCCCGGATACAGCTAATCTATATACAGGGTTAGTAAAAAGTGTGGAATCCCCCTGATATTTTTTTAACGGCCCATACTAGAAAAACTAAACTCGGCACACCTTTATGACATCTTATGAAGTACTTTTTGGGCATAACCGTCACTTGGTGTACATCCCCAAAATGGGGGATTTTGGGGGAAACTTGAAATGAAAATTTTAAAAACAAAGACCCATCGAGTGACCCCTCATTTTGAAGGTCCTGGTAAAAGAAACCCAACAACGCAAACTAGAGGTCTTTATCTCAATCCAGTAAAAAATGGCAGCCAATTGAAATTCTCAGAAGTTATATTTAACTTGCAGCTTTCCAAGTCTGGAGACCCTCTGTAAATGTTGTAGCGGCTCACACTAGGAAAACTAAACTCTACACACCTTTTTGGCATGTTATGTTTTTGGCTTGTTGTTTGTTATGTTACTTTTTAAGCCTAATAGCCACTTGCTTACAAAACCCAAAATGGGGGATTTTGGGGGAAACTCAAAAGTTTTAAATGATAAGCCCCATCAAGTGACCCCTCATTTTGAAGGTCCTAGTAAAAGAAAACTAACAACGCAAACTAGAGGTTTCTATCTCAATCCAGTAAAAAATGGAAGCTGATTGAAATCTTTAGAAATCGGTAATAGCTTGCAATTTTATATTCAATTGGCTGTCATATTTTACTGTGTTAAGATGGAGACCTATAGTTTGCGTTGTTGGTTTTCTTTTATTATGACCTTCAAAATGAGGGGTCACTCGATGGGGCTTATCATTTAAAATTTTTGAGTTTCCCCCAAAATCCCCCATTTTGTGTTTGGGAACTGATGAGAATTTCAATTGGCTGCCATTTTTTACTGAACTGAGATAGAGACCTCTAATTTGCGTTGTTGGTTTTCTTTTACCAGGAACTTTAAAATGAGGGGTCACTCGATGGGTCTTGGTATTTGAAATCTTTGAGTTTTCCCCAAAATCCCCCATTTTGGGGATGAGCATCAAGTGGCGGTTATGCCCAAAAAGTACTTCATAACATGCCATAATTGTGTGCCGCGTTAAGTTGTTCTAGTATTGCCCGTTAAAAAATAACAGGGGGTCTCCACATTTTTTACTAACCCTGTATATAAACAAACAAAGCTCAAATACCACTGACACATTCATTCCCTCACTCACTCATCACGAAATCTCAGAAACCATAAGACCTAGGAACCTGAAACTTGTCAGGCATCTTCCTTTTGGGTAGTTGGTAGACGCTCACTAAGAAAGGATTTTACCCTCCGACCTCTGGGCTCCGCCCCAGTGGCTCTGGAGTTTCCCATGTTAACCTTATGAGTACTCATATTTAAAAGGAATTAATGAATCTTAACAGCTGTTTCAATTAAACAAGTTGGTTCTGTTCTATGATGTTCAATAGCATTAAAGTTACAAGGATTACCAACAGGGTGCAGCACTATTATTTCTTTTACATTTTATGACAACAGCTAATTTGCAACCAAAAGGTGAGTGAGCGTAGCGAACGAACTTCGACCTGGGGGCACGATTTTTATTTCAGCTGCAGTTTTTTTAATACGGACAAAATGAGAGTTTAAAAATTAGAAATAAAAAAAAAAATATTGTAGGCCTAAAACTAAAAAAATATATAGTTAATTTTTAAATTAAACTGTCATAACCTAACCTAACTAACCAAACTTGCTGATAATGACAAAATTGAATGAAGGTTTACTAATAGAAAAAATAATTCAGTTCACAAAATAAAACTATAAATAGCTCAAATTCAATTTTATAAGGTTTTAATTATAAAATTTAACTGTTATAACCTAACAAAACTAACCAAACTTGCTGATAATGCAAAAATCTTAGATAAAAAGTTTGTGCCCCAGATGGGTTTCGAACCTGGTACCATAAGTTTCGAAGCCAGGCACGCTATCCACTAGGCCACCGAGGCCGATGGTATCTTTCCGTTTCATTGCGCTAATGGTGTTCCCTCAGCCAATAGAATGCCCTCATTTTGTTCTTATTAAAATAACTGCAGCTGAAATAAAAATTGAGCGACCTGGGGCCCATTTCATAATAAAGTACAAACTAATATTATTAGTAAATCAGCTGATCGCCCAATGCAAATCTTATGGAAATTACAAGTTACAAGTTGTAGCTTGTAACTTGTAGTTTATTATGAAATGGGCCCCTGGTTGAAGTTCGTTCGCTACGCTCACTCACCTTTTGGTTGCAAATTAGCTGTTGTCATAAAATGTAAAAGAAATAATAGTTTAGCCTAAACAAGATCAATTAGTTGCTGTCAATTTGTAATGGATCGGAAAACAAAAACATCGACATATCAAGAAAAAAATCATCGATAATAATGAATGTTCCCTTTAACAGGAAAGTACCGTTTATTCCTATGGGAAATTCGCTAAAATCATAGATAAAACCATATAACACATACGGGAGTATGTTTTATCATTGACTATTTTATATACCAGTAGGTATATATATAGTCAATGGTTTTATAAAATGTACCCTTTTTGTGAGGTTTCCTACGACGGCGCTGAAGGGCCACCAACTATAAAAAAAAATATTTTTCTTAATCTCTGAGAAAAAACTTAGAATTCTGAGTTTAAAGTCAGAATATAACAAGTGGGCGTTCTACTCTGAGATTA
The DNA here is from genome assembly GCF_028750875.1 of Macrosteles quadrilineatus. Lineage (NCBI taxonomy): Eukaryota > Metazoa > Arthropoda > Insecta > Hemiptera > Cicadellidae > Macrosteles > Macrosteles quadrilineatus. Next base: position 204,180,124 of record NW_026542595.1, read on the forward strand.
AAGTCAGAATTCAACTAGTGGGCGTTCCCCTCTGAGATTAAAGTCAGAATTTAACAAGTGGGCGTTCCTCTCGGTGAAAGGAGTTATAATTCTGAGATCAAAGTCAGAATTGAATTGTGGGCGTTCATCTCTGAGATTAACGTAAGAATGCGGCCACCAATGCGGCCGTGCTACTATACTCTACTGTACTCTTCTCACGGCCACCTTTAACTCCGAGCTAAAATTATAACTCGAGGTAGCACTGCCATTGCAGAAGTCTGTCAAAAGCGTGTCGCTGATTTTGTTAGGTTGGTATAGCAGCAGGTTTTTTCATCCAATAACATGGCTTCTATAACTAGGTTTGCATAGCAGTGAGTTTTTTCATCCAATAACATGGCTTCATTTTAACTCACACCTCACGCAAACATGGCGGCTGGCGACACGCATCTTTGACATTCAGTGCTACCTCCAGTTAGAATTATAGCACAGTGAATGGGCCCCAGGCCGCGGCCTGGTAGAATTGGCAACGTTGCAAGTAGAAGAACACAGTAGAATAGACAACAGAAATGATATTTATATTATTTCTTTTGTCTAAGATAGTAGGGATGATAGCATCGATATGCTGATAATATCGTTGCAATAAGAGAGGAACACCAACAGTTCAATTCTGACTTAAGAGTTGAATGCCCACTAGTTATATTCTGACTTTTTTTCCCAGAGAGGAACGCCCACAATTCAATTCTGACTTTAATCTCAGAATTCTAACTTCTTTCACAGAGAGGAATGCCCACTTGTCAAATTCTGACTTTAATTTCAGAGGGGAACGCCCACTAGTTGAATTCTGACTTTAATCTCAGAGTGGAACGCCCACATATTATATTCTGACTTTAAACTCAGAATTCTAAGTTTTTTCTCAGAGATTAAGAAAAATATTTTTTTATAGTTGGTGGCCCTTCAGCGCCGTCGTAGTTTCCAGACAAGATCCCGAAATAAAATAAATACATACTTTTACTTGCGTGAACCCCTTCCGTTCTGCCTGTCGCCTTGACGAACAGCCATTTTGTTTTCTCTCCTTCCCGTTTCTGTGCCGGTCACCCTGCTTGTTTGGTGTTTGTCATTTTAAGAAGTATTATTCATGAAAAGTAGCGGGTTGTGAACTACAAAATAGGTGGTGAGTTACAGTTTTAGAACATTTTTTAACACAAACTATATCTTATTGCTTTGTGGTGAGCATTCATTTTTTGTAACCCAAAAATGTTTTATTCCGTCTCACAAACATGACGGTTGAGTAGGGCTAGCTTCGGCAGCCATTATGACCAAGCGCGACCTCAAGATTTCATGATGCGTTTCAGGCTTTGACGAAATTTAAATTAATTCCATTATCAACTGCAGGGCGCAGGGCTGACACAGCCAGTCAGCCAACTGGTTCAAACCTAAAATCGTAAAAGAACGATTAAACTTGTGCCTTTCTGCTTAACGGATGTCTCCTCATAGGGCTAGGCCTAGCCTAAGTATCTTTTAGTAGCCTATTTTAAATTTCTTTCTTTTAGTATATTTTAGAGCGCCGAATGACGTCTATGATCGTCGGCTAGAGTGTCATTGTTTTTAGTAAAAGGTATATTGGGTGATGAACATTTAGGTGATATTGGTTTGGTATGTGATGATGGAGATTTTGCTGTCCTGTTGTAATGTTATCTCTTTTGGGCGTAGATTTCTCTTGGATATTGTACAGTGATATCGTCTTCTCCTTCTTCACTTTTCAAGTGACTTGCTCTAACCCTCCGAGTGTTGTAAAAGCGACTCATAACACATCTGCTGCAGTGTTATGTGTCGCTTTTGCGACTCACAAACACTGTTTACGGCGACGGTTCTGGGACTGACTGAATCTGATTGAACTGGATCGAGTTAGGTATCGTTTTTTTTCAGCAGATTCAGAGCTTTCTCCTGATGTCTGTTTCTATACGCTTTTCATTTTAGTTTCGAAAATATTGTAGCAGATAGCTGATGTGTGTATTTGTAAACAGCTTGGTTAACCCTCCCAGTGTTACTTGACGAAAATTCGACAAGCAGCACACTTTGTGTAGTGTTACTTGTCGATTTTTCGACACGCAGACATCGTTTACGGCGAAGGCTCTATGACTGACTGAATCGGATTGAACTGGATCGAGTTAGGTATCGTTCTTTCCGTAATATTCTAAGCTCTAGAGGTCTGTCTCTAAGCGCTATTCATTTTAGTTCTGAAAATATTGTAGCAGTCAGCTGACGTGCGTGTATTTGTAAACAGCTAGGTTCCCCCGGACCGATGACTGATGTGTTTTATTACGTTTATCATTGTTTTAGTGTTAAAAATCAAAAGTAGTGATATACGTGGTGCATTATAAGAAGATTTAAGTGGTTTTGAAGTGCTGGTTGATGATCCTGAAGAAGTAGGTAGTGATATTGATGTAAATTATCAGCCAGATTCCTAGCTATGGTTAGGCTATGCATTCTTAGCTAAACGCTATGTACTGAAATCAGTTTTTTGCCCATAACTTATTTATTTGCAAATCTACTTCCTTATATTATTATATATTTGTAATCCTCATAAAATTGAGAACAAAGTGGCTATTTTCAAATATTTATAGGCCTATAATTTATACAATTTCATTGAGCGCGGACTTATTTTTTTTTTGAAAATTTTCGAAATTATATTTTTTTTACCTAAAATTTTTTTTTTTGAAAAAATGTTCCTTATGTTTTATATATAATATTGAAGCCCATAATTTTCCAAACAAAATGGTACCTATAATAGAACATTAGAATTAACATTGTTTTAAGCTTCTCAGATCCGTTTTAATAAAACCTTGCAAATGCGCCAAAAATAGGTGGACATTAAGGCCTAAACTATGGACACTTGGAGGGTTAACCTCGCACCGATTACTGATGTGTTTTATTACGGTTATCATTGTTTTAGTGTTATAAATCAAATTTAGTTTAAGTTACATGGTGTATTATAAGAAGATTTAAATGATATTGAAGGGCTGGTTGATGATCCTGAAGAAGTAGGTAGTGATATTGATGGAAATTATCAGCCAGATTCCTAGCTATGGTTAGGCTATGCATTCTTAGCTAAACGCTAAGTTATGTACCAAAATCTGTTTTTTGCCCATAACTTAAGTTATTTATTTGCAAACCTACTTCCTTATATTATTATATTTTTGGAATCCTCATAAAATTCTGAACAAAGTGGCTATTTTAAAATATTTGTAGACCTATAAATTATAACTAGGCCTAACTATTGAATTTATTGAGCACAAACATAAATTTTTATCATTTATTTTATAATTTTTGAGAAATGTTAACCCCCACAAAAATTGTTTAACTTTTTTTGTAATGTTTTATATGTTACATTGAAGCCCATCATTTTCCAAACAAAATGATATATAAAACAGTATAGGCCTACCTACTTTACATTGTTTTTAAGTTTCTAAGATACATTTTATTAAAACCCTGCGATTGCGCAATGAATGGGCGAACATTAAGACCAAAACTAGAGACACTTAGAGGGCTTAGGTGGTCAGCACGTACAAACCTTGTCCGGTCTTCTACTTTCACCAAATATGTGACAGGACTTAACATCTTGGTAACAACACCAGGATACCATCCTATAATCTCCTTGTGTACTGAACATGGTGCCTCTTATAGGGAAATCGTGTAGTGATACCTTCTACTCATCAAAAATAAATAGGCCTACCAATGTTGCTACATACATACAGAACATCCTGACGAATCAAAAATGAAGGCATTGGCACACAGTTTTGTTTAGTGGCCAGGAATGGACAGAGATACAGAAAACATGGTGAGGGAATGCTCAATATGTCAAAAGACATGTATAAATCTGCTCCCCTTGTACCCCCACAACTATGGACATGGCCACATCATTGCTGGCAAAGAATTCATCTTGATTTTGCCGAGCTTCAAGGAAAAGACTTTCTGTTGGTTGTAGATAGTTAGGCCTATTGTAAATGGATTAAGGTGTTCTACATTTCTAATTACCGCATTACTAAGTACTACATTACCGCTAATCAAGAAGCTGAGACATTGCTTTGTAACTTTTGGGCTTGCAAACACCGTTGTTACCGATGGGGGACCACAATTTAGGTCTGAAGAATTTGAAAGTTTTTTGAAACATAATGGAGTTCACCACGTACCGGTACTTAACTTCTCTGTATCATCCTGCATCCAACGATCTTGCAGAAAGAGCAGTTCAGACAGTCAAAGTTGCGTTCCGCAAGCAAATGCTTCATGACGCCAAGCATAATTGTTCACGAAGTATACAACATCCTATACAGTATATTCGTTCCTCTTCGTTTATCGAAACACCCTACATTCTATTACTGTCATGACGCCTTCAGAAGCTATTTTCAAATACAAACCTAAGACCCATCTGAACCTACTAAAACACCATCTGTCATCAGAAATTGAAGTGAAGTAAGATAGTATCACTAAGTTGGCTAACAAAAATCGAGGGAAGGCTATAAACTTAAATTTGGGAGAACAGTCATTAGTGCGTTCAGTATGCAAGGTCAAGGTGTGAGGGTAATATTTACTTTAAAATGGCATAGGGTGGAGTGGGGTAAGTGTGATAGCCGGCCATCTTGTTTTTGGGAATCGCTGAAAAAAATTGGTTTTGTCGTAGAAATAATGTTTGACATATAAGGTATCTAGTTAGCCTACATAGTTTTTTATCAATTTAGTAACTACTGTATGTTGATTTTATTGGTTTTTATAAGTCCGACATTTTAGGTCAAAATCGAAGTTTGTTCAGAAATTTTGTTTAATTTGTAGTTATTTTAAATTTTGACTAATTTATATCAAACTCAGATTTTTAAAGAGCCTAATAGCTAAACTTTTAGAAAAAAAATATTTAAAACGTGTACAAATTTATCATTAAAACCACATGTCACACTTACCCCGGAAATTTTCAATGGCTGGGGCAAGTGTGACACCGACACACGGGGCAAGTGTGATCTGATGCAAGTTTTTACAAATTTTAAATTTGTACGTCTTTATTTCATTTGTAAATATCTCAAAAAGTAAGAATGATAGGGACTTAAATCAAAATGTTCCTGAAAGAGCACTAATTGGGTATTTATCACAATTGCCCCATTTACCATTAAAAGAGATACAGGATTTTATAGACGCCGCTATCACACTTGCCCCGACCCCATGGGGCAAGTGTGACAGCTGGCAGGCATTTTTTGTAAGTAAAAAAAATAGTGAAAGCATAAGTTTATCACATTGGGTTTTTTTTTACCAATAAAGATATTTCCAATGTTTAAGTGTTAAAAATTTCAAGTTTCTAGCTTTAGAAATAACCGAGAGAAAAAATTGTTAAGATGAACTTTATGATTTTTAGGTCACACTTACCCCACTTCACCCTATATAATCAATCAATAAATGTGAATTGGGTTATCAACTTTGATTTTAGAGTGTATATTAATGTGCAGATGAAAGTTCCTAAATACAACATTAAAATAAAATTCAATCGGTCGTAGTGTTTTTCAGTTTTTGTGACAGCATTACAATTTTTGCACCATTTATGTTTTCAGGTCAAAATAAATCCAGTTTCGAATGATATATAAATTACTATGGTTCCCTTAGTCTCCTTAATCAACATAATTAACAAACTTGATTCTTATTTAGGTATGTCAGGGTGGTTGGTCGAGCCTTATGCGAATTTGAGGCTGTATTAAGTGTTTTGAAGTCGGGTTGGATTAATTAGGAAGGTAAAGTTATAAATCGAGTTGTTTTATTAAGATACCTAAAGACTGTGTTTGTAGGCTATAATAATTAAAACCATAAAAAATACACTTCAAAATACTATATTTAAAAAATTCTTGCATTTTTTTAAATAGGCCTAGGCTAGTGTTTCAGAGTGTTTTTAAGAGTTTTACTTGTACGAAAACAGTCTTTAGGTAACATAAACCAACAACTCGATTCATCATAACCTAAAGTTTTCCTTACCTAAATCCAACCTACCTTCAAAGGACTTAATACAGCAGGGTTGCCACCAGCCATGAAAACCTTGAAAAGCGTGAATTATGCGTGAATTTAGGTGACCATGAAAAAGTGCGTGAATTATGCGTGAATTTCGCCATTGGACCATGAATTCTCAAAATCATTATTAATAATTCAGCCAAAACCCCTAAATGTGCTGAATCAAATACTCCGTATTAAAACCATTCTCGAAATGAACACCGAGATAAAACGTCAAAGTGGGAGTGTCAAGATAAAAAGTTTTGTTGCCATGCCACGAACAGAAACGATTGCGTAGTTTATTCAAGGTCAAATCCGATCGTAACCGACGTCAGCCGAGTAGTCTAGAGATGAGAATTATCGTTGTTTTCCGGCAACGGTTATAACGATAACGCAGCTGCCCAATAACGTGTTGCGGCAACCTGTTATTTCAATAACGATTGCCAACTCGTTGCCGCTATAAACCGTTGTCTGCCGGTCGGTGTTGCGGCGTTCAGTTATCGTTGTCGGTTGATCAGTTCAGTTTTCAGTTGTAGTCGGGAGTCGGGCGTGGCCCAGACAGGATGCGTTATTCTTGGTTATTCTAGTTCGTTTCAGAAGTTATCGTTGCTCTGGTAGCGTTACGGCAACGGCACTAATGGCAATGCATGTTTTCGTTTTCGTTGTCCGCGCGGCTTTCCTGCAACATTGTGTAGATAGATACGTTATTATAATAACAGGGAGTTCTCCGCAACGTGTTGCCGCGATAACGTTGCCGTGGCCGCAACACTGTTATTCATCCTGTTATGTTATAACGCCCATCTCTACCGAGTACCGATCTACCAATAAAATCGATGCTTTCGGAGCCAAAACATCGATGTTTGTTCCGAGTTTCTCGTCTGTTCTCTGCACTGTAACAGCCAATTAACCTAAAACCAATACAATTCAGTTACGGAAAACATCAATACTGTATTTCATTACTTTTTTTGGCCTAAAAGACCGATGTAACAAACCAAATCATCGGTTCGGTAATCTACCATCGATGTAAACAAACAACTTCGAACATCGATAGAAAAGACATCGATGTTTCAAAAACATCGACAATCGGAATTGAATGATGCTCGCTCTCACCTCACTCACTCATTCTCTCTCTCTAGTCTCTACTCTCTACTCTAGTGTTCGTGTGGAAGGAAATACAGAATAACCATAACCTAAAAGTTTTAAACTGAACTGAAACTTGTCAAACGTTTGAAGTAGTGGTGGACACTGGACAGTAAGATCACTTTTTGCACTCGTGATTCCGTTTTGTGCTTCTTATAATTGATTACCCAACACTCAGTGGAACAAGTGTTCAGATTAAATATTTTTTATTACTGATATATCATACTTCCGATACTTTACAACGTCAAAATAAGAAGTACCTTGCCTTGCCATAAAGGTCAAAATGGCTTGCGCCGGCTGGAACTTAATCGTCTTCTGTGTTTGGTCAAATATGTCGTATTTCAAACTACTGTCAGTGTTGAGTAAATGTGTTTACAACGTGAGTTTAAGTTCATTTATTTAGGCCTAAGTTGCAAGAAGTCAATGTTGTGCTGAAAAATGGTGATTTCGTTCTGAGGAAGGTAAATGTAAATGAGCATAGGTGTTTTCAGTCAATACGAATCTAACTAATGAGATGTAAATTTAATTAAATAATTGTTTTAACTGTGATTTAAACCTGTGTAGGCAAATGATAATATATAAACTGATCCAATCGGAAGAAACATCCTTCTAAACTAAGTTTATTTTAACCTTTTCTGTAATGTAATTAGGTAATTATTTTTTTATTACTTAAAAGTTAGCCTATGTTTAAACTTACATTTAACTAATCCACTAATATTTAACTATTTAACTAAATATTTATTTACATAATATTACCTTTTTAGAGTGTTTTTATCAGTCAGTCGGTAACCTTTAATCTTCTCAATAAATAAAAGTTGGTTCAGGCCTAACTTAGCCTAGATTCAGCTTTGGATTACAATGTAGGCTAGCCTACTGTGTTACAGTATAAAGTAATAGATTGCATGTGCGTTTTAGTAGGCCTAGATATGGCCCATTACTAAGTTAACCGTTTCTTGATCATGTTCTTAACATTTGTTTTTATTATGTCTATTATCTTAATTATGCGTTATGCCTATTATCTTAATTTGATGTTTAGACAGTAAAGTTCTAGGCCATTGCTGGATTAACTAAGTTATACCTTTTATGTTTGGATGCAATGTTTTTTAGGTTAGGCCTATACCTAACTACCAATCCGACTTATTATTTATTTATTATTTCTTCTAACGTTTGAATTTATCATTAGGAATAAGTTATGATGTCGTTAAATCAGATGTTTCAATTTTTTTTAAGAATTACATTGTATTATCACACACAAGATTTTTATTAAATATCCTTTTTCATCTGTGATTTTACTTTTTTTAGACTGGATAAATTTTATTAAATTCTTATTTTTCACTCTAAAATAAACGCATGAAATGTGTTTTATTTTATAGTAGCACACAAAACTATATATTGTCGATAAATTAATGTACAATTCTGAACTAGGCAATACTCTTTTATGGTGAAATTGTGCGAGCATATACCCCATGAATTTTTCAAAACTACCAATGAAAACCTTGAATTATGCATGAATTTTTTTATCTCACTTTGGTGGCAACCCTGTACAGTCACAAATTCGCTTAAAGCCTGACCGACCTCTCTGAAAGTAATATTGTTAGTCTACTTGTAAATGTCGTTTGTCCTTAAATACCTTGTTCATTCAAACATGGTAGGTCTACATTTTACTAGATATATCTTCAGGAATATTCATTTGCTGTTAAAAATAATGGTAGCCTATATTTGTATTCAGGAGGCAAAAAACTTTTAAGTTAGGTATCAAAATTACCAAACTGATCGACATGTGTATAATTTAAAGACGAGCAATAAACGCCCGAACCGCACAAACAACTACGTCTGGCAATTTTTTGAGATAGTTGAATGTAGAACACTTGCTTGAAAACAAACCTCATAAGGTACATGGTGACAACTAACTTATTTAAGTGCAATTCTCTCAAAGCAGGCAAGTCTTAAAAAAGTTGCATCTGCTAATCTTATGGATAAATGAAGGATTATTTCTGCCTGAATTGTAAAATCTGGACAAGATTGAGAAAATGTCGATTGTTTAGGTTCAAGGTCGGGTTCAACCAGAACTGTGGGTTCACCATATCACATTAGCAAGCAAACACAGAAAAAATACTGATACAAAGGATAGGTCTATATGTAATGTCCACGTCTTTACTTATGATACTTGTTATAGGTGTTATAGTTCTGAGCGAAACTGATAAGTTAAATTGATGAAATAGTTGTATTTTGTATTATAACTATCAGTAAACATTTTTTAATTTATTGCTTTATTAAAACTGTGAAACGTGATCACTCCGCTCAACTTTTCACTGCTATGAAAGCAGTCATCAGGTCTAAAAGGCAAAATAGGAATTGAATCTGTATTTTAAAATGTTGTTTCAGACTCAAAGATGTCTCGGTACCGAGATTCTGGTAATGCAGACTGCAAGATTTATGTTGGAGATTTAGGTAAGCTTAAAATGCATTCAAAACAAGCTGTCTTGTTTATAGTTCAAATACCTTAACTTATCAGTCCCTATTAAATTGCTAATTACAGTAATTGAAAGATTTCGTAAAGACTATAAGTTTTAAAAAGGCCTACCCTACAATTTAAACCTGGATGGATTTCTTGTGGATTTATGTTTTTTATTAGGAAGTAACAAGAGGGTGTCTTTTGCTGCTAACAGAAGTAAAAGCCAGGACCATATATAGTGACTTGACTTAATTTTCTTATATTAAACTTACATTATTTAAAATAGTTAGATACTTAAATACTTTTCAATGAAATGGCGACCATACAAAGAAGGTATTTTAAGCCTATAGTCCTCGCCACCCTAAGTTGAGGCAGCCAAAGGCCGCACTAGATATACGCCGTGCGGCCTTGGGCTCCAACTTAGGGTGGCGAGGACTATAGGATGAATGGAGATGAGTGTAGGATGAGTGGCGCGATCTTGTAGTCTTGTTAGTGACTAAGGCCGACTTATTCCTTAGACAGCTGTTGATTTAGTAGCCCATACAGCTAATGGAAACTACAGGACCTACAGTTTATAGTGGAATCTGAACCACATTTTTAGGACTAACTTACCGTACTCTTATAATGAACCAGTATATGTATTAGGGGTTGGAAGTGAAATGTTAGCATGATTGATATTTAATTTTAATCCCCTAAGAACCTTTGGCAGCCTATTTATTTTAAGAAAATGATGCATGTTGGAAATTACCTACTTCTCAATGGGTTTTTAGTCTCTTTACTATAGCCTATTTACATTTGATTTTAGGATCATCCGCTTCAAAACAAGATTTGGAAGAAGCATTTTCTTATTATGGACCGATCCGTAATGTTTGGGTGGCCAGAAACCCACCCGGCTTTGCATTTGTTGAATTTGAAGACCCCAGAGATGCAGAGGATGCAGTACGAGGTTTGGACGGAAGGTGAGAAGTAATTTGTGATTGAATTTCATTAATCTGTAATTTTAGTCAGAGTTGAGGCTGTTTTGAGCGTTACAATCCATTTTGACTATTTCAGATAGGCAGTACTGTAATTTTTATTTGTATCAAATCAGAATAGTCTTTAGTTGAACCTTTTAAGAGGTCTTGCAGCCTCTAATAACCTTGCTTTTGCCCATCCACATAGGCACATTTTTCTTTCTACTGCTACTACATATTACCATTAATGCTAAATAGGCCTAATACAAAATTGATTTGGTTGGATGTATACTTTGGTGGTTTTTTTGAAGTCATCATTTTTAGATGTGATTTTTGGGATAATTGAAGTTTGGGTCTAGACTGTTCGTCGATATAATGTTGAAATTTATGAGTGTAACAGTTTGTATATAAAAAGGGGTATCTTCAATCTGTAGCAAAATGTTATTTATACTGGATTGCTATTTTGTGTTTGTAGGACTGTGTGTGGCCGACGTGTGAGGGTAGAGATGTCTAACGGAGCTCGTAAGAGTGGTTATCGAGGTCCGCCACCTCGCCGCAGCCGCCCGTTCCACCCGGAGGATCGCTGCTATGAGTGTGGCGAGCGTGGACATTACGCTCGGGACTGCACACGCTACCGAGGCCGAGGAAGGAGAAGGTGGGTTCCTTTCGAAAATCCCTTAATTCTTAATATCTTATGTTCTTTTCCAGACTTGTGTTCTCGAAATATTCAGGCCATGTTAATAAAGATATGGCTCATTTTGAAGTGTTCATTTCTATCCACACACACAGCACTTTATGTTAATTGTTGGCACTTAAAGTTGTTTAAGCACAAAACAGTCTGATAATATTGATTTAGGGATGTTCCAGGTATGTATTACTGTCTGTCACAGTTTTATAATTTAAATAGTGATTCTTGTAAATCTGTCAAATGTACAACATAATGTAATGTATTTTTATTTTTATATGCTGTAATTACGGACACTTTTATGTATACCTACCAAATTTATTATTTTTGTTCTACAACTATTTTAATAACAGGAACTGAATTTTTAATTTTGTGCGGGCTTATGGTAATAGATTTTTTTTACAGTAATATGTTATTTTTATTGGGGGTTAAGGGCTGGGGTTTGAATGTAAATCTTAAACAATTGTCTTCCTGACGTTTTATAGGAAGTGGGGCTGAGTGGTGATTACACAGCACACAGCCTGCTTCTAACGAACGACGCAGAGAATGTTAATCTGAACTGCGTAGAAACTACCTCGCCTCACGCACGGTCACTGCGCCTCGCCTCTTCACACTTGACTTGTCTGCCAATCATCTCGGGGGACAAATAATACAAATCAAATGTCCGCTGATTCTAGTTTGATACTGTATATAGAATTTTGTTTTCCCTCATTTCTTTTACTGTTTACTTACAGTAACAAATTTGATAATTTTCTTGGCCAAGAGAGTAAAATTGGTGGAATTAACTCTCACACGTTATTCTTTCTGTGCAAAATTATACAAAATTTTAACCCTGCATTACAATTTTCTTGTTAGTGAACGCGCTGCGCTGTTTACTAACTATATTAAATTTCAACTGGAAACGGAACAGTATTATTTTTTTGTATATGTCTGGTGAAAATGACAAAACTAAACAATGAAAACCATTGGGACAACACTTTGAATGACGAGATGATTGGCAGTGGCGCTGAGGGAAAGAAAGACAGACAGAAAAAGATTGTGTTTCTCCTAAGTTTTGTAGACTTCGTAGCTCGACACTCTATCTGCGGTTCTCAATCGGCGGTTTAGACTCTCACGCTCACTCTATATATGTGAGTTACACATATTGCATAAAATCAAACCCATTCAGTCACGGTAACAAACTGTATTTTATTAACCATAGGTCTTAGTAAAGGTTTCGTAGTATTACATTCTTCTTAAACATTTTGTTGGGTTAGTTTGGTACTGATATTTTAGCCAAGTGTCTTTACTCTTAATCTTAAAATCATCTCATGAATGTGAGATTATATTTTTGGTTTGTATTTTCTCAATGTATGTTTTCAGGCCTAATCATTCTCTCACATCATATATTTTCAACATATTGTCATGCTTGCATTTTCAAACAAATTTCACTTCACGTCAAATAGCGTTACATAACATGTTCAATACTTTACTGAAAAAAACATTTTATTCTGGAAAATAATCATTTAACAATCCTAAAGATCAATTGCTGATTTTATTTAATAGAAATGTCCATGCTGGCACAACAATTTCAGTAAAAAATAGGTATCCCTTTTCCTACTTTAATATGTAATTGTAAAAAAATAGTTTGCAATCTAGATTAGACAAACTCTTTATACTATTAAAAAGTCATACTTTCTTATTCTTATTATGCTTCAATTTTGTACATAGACTTTCCACTCATAAAATATCTCGCCCTCATTGCCTGTGAGTTTGGTCTATAAATAAGTATAAATTGATTGGAATACCACTCACCTAATAAGTTTTACTGGCTCATTTTGGTGTTAAACTAAATTGATTGTCTAAGACTTTGTAGCGTAGTTTCATCTCCCTTCAATTGTTTTATCTATATAAAATATACTTCATCTAAATCATAACTATTACATTTTTTACACTTGCTTTTATTTTCTATGCTCTTAAGTGTTTATGCTAGCCAACAACTAATTTGGTGATGCTCTTACTGTTTTCTTTTGTCAAATATTGGATGACACATTGGTAAGAGTGTTGAAAATTGTCCGTGCTGTGGTAAAGATGGGATCGGAAGTATCTCTAGATTCCTAGGAAAAGTGTGTTAAACAAACCAGTTTTAAAATTCATGGTGGGTAAACCATCTCTATATTTCTTCTGGGCAGAAGAGGTTAACTACAACAAAAACCTTTTCTGGTGGGTAGGGGTGATTCTACCGTATCAAGTATTCAGAAATAAATTCTGCCTGATGAACCATTAGAAACCAATATTTGACAAATGCAGGCATAACCACAAGATGGCCGAGGAGTTTTTAGTATAAGACTAGTATGTAATTTTAAAAATCGACCATCTAACATCATCACAATAACAACTTGTGAGAGGTGAAGGTGTGAGGTTTCACTCTTATTAACACTCTGGGGTGTTCCCCAGGTCATATAGTCGTAGCAGGTCTCGCTCACGCTCTCGTGACCGCCGCACTCGTAGCCGCAGCGCCTCTCGCAGTAGATCCCGTGGCCGCAGCAAGTCACGCACACCCAAGGACCGCAGCAAGAGCAAGTCCAGGTCCAGGTCCCGTTCGCGCAGCAGGTAAACAAATCGCCCAGGTACTGTCACGCTTGTTTTGTTTTTTGTTCATATTAATCTTGTTTGCTGCACTCTTTGACTAAGGATTGGACTAGACATTCCATTCCTACGAAGTTGTAGCCAAGTTATAACCAAAAGCCCTCAATAGAGTGTGCTGATGTTAATTACTGATTGTAACTCTAACCAAGCCAAACTAGAAGATTAAATCATTGAAAACCATAGCAAGTTATAACTTTTAAGGGTTAAATAGAAATTAAGCTTACAACACACTCTGACTGTCCCATTCAACAAAGTTCTTTTATTCTTGGAAATTGGCTGCAGCTGACCCATAGACATGAAATGTCTACTTCAAGTAAAACAGGCATGATATTATATTTGAGTTTTTAAGGCATTTTATTTAAGTATTTTAATCATAATAGTTTTTATTATTCTTTCAAGATTAATTATTTATATGTATCATAACCCTTTTAGCTTGGTAGATTTAATGGCATAGTTAGATACATGTAATAATACTTTATTACAGAGCTATAAGAAATGTGTGTTGCTTAGGCACATAGAGTATATTAAACCTGTAAAAATGAAGACTTACAATTTTTCTTTGTGTCAGTCTATATTTCATAATAAATATCAAAATCTGTTAGTATGCATATAATAATAATTTAGTTAGCAAATTAACTTTTTTATATGTATTTTGTATAGGCCAAAAATAAAAATTGGAAATGTCCAAAAAGTCCCTATTTCAAACGTTTTTATTAGCTCGCTTTCTTGTCCGGTACAAATTTTGCAATCAATATTATACTAAGTTTCCGATGAGCCAGAGACTTGAAACTTGAAACATAGTTCACAAATGGATGACAATGCAATATTATATAATTTAATTTTCATGTAAATTTTCTAGATGTAACTTAATTAAAGGTGAGATTTAGGTTTGAAAAATCACTATTCCTTAACGTCACTTACACTTTTTATCTGTTATTTAATTTTAGTTTATTTAACTACAAATCAACACATTTTATTTAATGTAAATTTATGTTTCAGAGCCAACTGAACATCTAGTATAACGTTCCAAACCATCTGCAAAAAAAGGTAACTATCGAGTTGAATCCTAGTATGTTATTACTGTTTAAATACCAAAACAATTTCTGTGGACTTAAGTAAAAGTGAATTTCATATTGCGTTAATAGAAGAGACTATGATACAGCAATATTTCATGCTGTGTTAGATTCAACTCATTTATTGTTTGTTTATAGTTAATTGACTCAATATTCAATAATCCCCAATAATTAAGTATAAGACTCTGTATTTAAGCTCTTTAAATGCTTCAAAGTCATTACCAACATTCAAACTGCGGGGACGTAAAAAGTTAGTAACTTAAGATTATTCAATTATTTTTCTGTTAAAGGTTGCAAACCGTCGTGTGTGTTGAATTCTTTTCGTTCCCTATTTAAATTTGACTGATATTGTATTTTTATAGTTTAAAAATATTGCTCAAGTGTAGTGGATGGGTTTGAGTTGTATGATTTTCTATGTATATTTTTGATTCCAGTCAAATTGCTGTACTCACTCATTTGGAACAACTGGATGTCCATGAAGTTATACCACCTCATTCAGTGTAGTTTTACCTTTATGGCATAAGTATTAGAATATCAATGTTGTATTTTGACTATTTTGTACTAAGTTTGTTTCAACATGCTTGTAATCATTTTAATTTTTTATAGTTTGTCAGTTCTAAGTTTTGTTCTCAAGTGGGGAGGAAATTAATGTCTTTAAATGCAATAAAGGACTCCATTTACCTAATGAAGTATAATGATTTGAAGTTTTTTAATATTGAAAAATATTGACAACTCTCATACAACTTCCTGTGTCGATAAATTGGGTTTTTTCCTCATGCTAGATTCCCAATATTCTTATACTTAAAGATATTAGTTATCTCTACATTTGAACAGTTTTTGACAAGGTTTAATCCTACCTAATATACGACCTAAATAGGCATATTGTATTTTTTGTCTTGATTTTAAATAATAACTTAGTTGTGCAATTGTTTGGGCATTTTTGGTATTCTTAAGTAAAATATTCATCTTTGAAGTTGACCCTTTTTCATACTTGTTTTGTCAAAGTATGTATAATGGTTTTGACGGAAATTTAAATGTATGAATTTGTACTGAAATTGTTTCAGCCCTCTCTCTATATTGTGGTTTTAATGTACAGTACAAATAAAACCTTTTCAAAAGTTATAATTATGTTCCATTATATGTCTGTTTTGAGCTTGAAACTCTAATAGCTAAGAACTGTGTTATTATTTGAATTATGTAATAATAAAAGGTACATTTCCTCATTTCTTTTAAACTTTTGTTTTCCTCACTGTCCTCCAATTAGATTTTTATCCAAGCTTACAAATTTGCCATTTTGAAAAGAAGAAAGATTTTTGTCTAGTTTATGTTCTAATCATTACTGGCGAGCTGATCGTTAGAGAATCAGGGAACGCTAACACCTGATGGATTGGTAATAAGATGGTGAGTCGCCTACTACTGAGATATTTGAGAAACAAATTTAATGCTAGGGATGTCATTTCATAGGTCTCACCAGCTCTCCTATTTTTACAAACTATGATGTTTCTCTTTAATAAATCGTAACAACATATCTTATAATAAGTTTAGCTAGAGGACCCATGCTGCTCCGCAGCGTTAAAATATGAGTTTAAAACCTATAAAAAAACATGAACAATACTGGAGCTATTGATTTTTAGTTATATAAAATTGTATGTTGGTTGTTCACCTTGCGTTTGCTTGAAACTCGTCTGATTTGAATTAACTTACTAATAGCTCAAATGAAACCCGTTATTTCACTTAGGTTCTTTGACCAAAATTTATAGGATTATACAGGGTGTATATAAAGTCCTGCACGGGCTTAATATTTTCTAAACGACAACAAATAAATCAATAAGATTTGGTACATCAACACCACACCTAAAAATCTACTTTTTCAAGGAACTATGAATTTTCTGTCACATCATGGGGACAGAGGAGCAAGGAGTCAGAAAGAAATCTTAAATAGGAGCATAGGTCAATATGCTTGGAACAGTTGTTTACTAGGGGTTCTAGGGGGAACTTTGCCAATACAGTAGAACCTCTTTAATCCGAACTAATTGGGACCAAGGGTAGTTCGGACTATTGAATAGTTTGGATTACAGAATATATTGTTTGTTGTTTTTACATAGCAGTAGCTCAAACATGGCTAAAGTTGATCAACATTATTTTGGGAAAAGTGAAAAAATGTTTTATAAAGTAAAATACAGTGTTTATTTAATACAGTAGTAAAAATGGTGAATAAACAGTACTGTAAATTAACTACAGTATACAATAAAGAACTGCTGTACTGTTTATAGAGTACAGCAATGAAGGGTTCGGATTAGTGGACGTTCGGATTAAAGAGGTTCTACTGTAATTCGTATTACTTTTTTTTGTAATTTGAACATCTTATTTGGGGTCCGCGGAATTGGCTAACTCTGGAACTCGCTAACCCCATGTTAAATGCCCTATCTTCAAATTTGGTCGATGAGAGGAACTCGCTAACTTGTTCGGTTTCGGAATTGGCTAACTCCGGAACCCGCTAACCCGCTCTAGAGCCGGGTTAGCGAATTCCGTCCTCGTACGGAAGTCGCTAACTCGGTCCCTCGGCGGAACTCGCTAACTCCCAATCAGAAGCCTCGCGGGCCGTCCAATGGGAGCCAAGCACGAATATTTTTGGCCAGTGTTGCCGAAAGTGTAGTACCTATATCGTATCGGCACCATAATGTCGTATCCTACCATTAATTAGGAGTAAGAGCAACGTAGTCGATAAAATAAATATATTTAGAAGTATGTTTAGCCACAGAGAAGTTCTTATGATTATTAGGGTGGAAAATACATTATAGTCTTACCATAGACTAACCAACACAAGTAAACTTTACATCCCATTGTAAACTTTGAAGCTAGTTTTTCGTGTCTAGTTCATGTCCGGTGACACTGATCGCTAGTGTCGACAAAATTGTGTTTCTATTATTTTATAGTTAACTTCATGATTTGTTCCTTACTGTTTGGTTATATAACTAGGGGACGTGTTATTAGTTGTGATTAGAACGTTTTATTTGGTTAAACGAGGTTTTAAATTACTGAAAACAAGAAACAATTGTAAACAAAACACGACCTCTAAAGACAGTGCACCAGACAGAACTAACAATACAACTGTCTTCAGATCATCCATAAGGATGAGAAATGTACTAATATAAGGGAGTATGTTTTATATGTGGGTTTCTTACTTAAATAGTAGCTTGTTGGTATGAAAAAGATAAAAATGAACATTTAATTTGGATCTATTGCATGTTATGAAATATCTATTTTCGTAGTCCGCCATTTGTTTCTTTTATTCGAATAAATACCATTTTGTGAACTTCTGCAAATAAAATTTTTGAGTTCGTATTTTATATACTGGGCTTGTTGTAACCTTAAATCATAAATATAATAAAATTTACACGTTAAACGTCATTACAGAATTACATTGTAGTGGTTATGTATTTTTAAATAGAGCTATTGAATTTAAATAAATATTTATCAATACATTATAAAGTGGTACCGGTAGGCCTAATGTATTCATGGATTGCATTAAAAGTTAGACTATGCATAAATACAACTTGTAAATTTCTTTTATCGTAGGCTATTAGTGTAGAACCCGGGTCATCCTCTTAATTGTGTTGAATTAATATTAGTTTTACGTCTTTCAGTAGGCTTACTTTTTAAAAGTCTGGAGTTTTTTTCCAGGCTGGTTCTATCTTATCCAAAAACAAAGCTATTGTCTATTGTGTAGCTCAATACTAAGGAACGGTGAACCGAGCAATGGCTTGGCATAGTTTATATAGTTTGTGAAAGCAATATAAAGGAAACCCAACACTCAAATCAGGAAAATCCGTCAATTAGTTTATTAAAAATCGTGAATTAAAATAACCCTGTCACGTTTTATTATATGAATATTATATCTTCTCCTATTTTTTACTAGTGGTGCTTAGGTGTACAATCTAAAAACCGTTTTAAAACATGTAACATCATTGTTAAAAAATTCAACACATTTTAGAATTAGGCAACTATTTACTAGTAGGCCTACAATGCTTTGGTTCAAACTATTAGGCCTAGATAAAAACTTAGTCTATGTCATCATATTTGTACACGTAAGTTGGACGGTTCAACGACGAACATTTAATTTAAAATCTATGAATTAATTATGAAAGTTACGATGGTTGATGACTGTATTAATTAATGGTTTTGGTTTATTACGACATTACAATTAAATCTGTTTTCCGTTTTTAAGAACTTGCGTGTATTTTAGCTTAATTTCGTAGAGGTTTAATTATTTATTACCAATTAAACTAAATTTTGAATATTTTTCATATTCTATTATTTTCTTTTATACTGATGGCATTTATATTTAAGATCGAAATCATAAACATTTAACTGGCCATTGTACAGTATAATAAAAAAACACTTTTTCATGATTTTTTAATTGTCTTTTAATTACTTTGGGCTAGTTATCTGTTAAAAGTGGAATTGATAACAAAAAACAATAACATTTACTGTATCTTTATAGACACTGACATTTTGAAATACGGCAGTGTACGATTATTTTGTCGTACAAGGTTGGCAACGCTCCGAGCAGTGGGCGCGGCCGGGTTAGCGACTTCCAGAGTTAGCGAATTCCGCCGCGAGACAAAATCGAGTTAGCGGGTTCCGGAGTTAGCCAATTCCTGACTGAGACGGTTAACCAGTTCCAGAATTAGCCAGTTCCACCACACGACCGAGTTAGCGAGTTCCTGAGTTAGCCAATTCCTACGTCTCCTTATTTGAATAAGGAGAGTTGCCCCAGGTCAACATACCATATGTCCATTAATGAATAATGATGAGAAATATCCATGATACATTATTAGCAGCTGGGTTTCTAGATTTGTTACTTGTCGTATAATTCTTATTGAAAAAATGCAAGGGTCTAATTTTTTACTTATATTTTCAATTTGAGATGCCCTGTTAGGATTTTTATTGAAAATTAATCCGAGGAATTTTACATTTTGTTGTGGAGATAATTGATTATTTGAAAGGATAATGTGATTTGAATATCTTCCCTGTGTGGTGATATGGAGTAGTATGAGTGTAAATGAAGATACCTGGGCCCTATATACCTTCCTCTTACCACTAAAAAATCTGTAGTTAGCCGAAAAGTTTATAATTTCAATTTGTGTTTTTACCACATATAAGGCCAGACAATTTGCCCAGAACCAGTTACCCAGAGCAGAGAATTCTTTGTCTATGCTAGTCTGCAGGAAGTCAATAGTGGGCCCTCTACACAAAAGCATTGTGTCATCTGCATATTGAAAAAGTTTCATCTTTGTTATATTTGGCATATCATTTGCAGATTAAAAACAAAGAGGGACCCAATATTGACCCCTGTGGGACACCACATTGCACTTTATCCCAAGATGGATTTACTTGTTGACCATTTTTGCCGATTTTAGTTTTCTGATATCTATTAGTTAAATAGGAAGAAAACCACAGTTGCTCTTTTCCTTTAACTCCAATTTTGCCTACCTTTTCAATTAAAATGTCGTGGTTAACACAGTCAAAAGCGCTGGATAGGTTGCACAGCACACCCGCAGCCTTCTACGACCCATCCAGTGCCCCAGCTATATGATTAACCATTTGTGTTATTGATTTTTGGGTCAAATTGTTATATATTAAATATATTATTATTTTCCATAGAATTGTTTAATTGTAGTTCAACTGCCTTCTCAAATATCTTAGAAAATCATGGCAGTAAAGCTACTGGACAATAACTCTTCAAATCATTAACACAATTTCTTTTATAAAGAGGCTTGATTACAGAAAATTTGAGTTTCTCAGGGAAAACTCCACATTCTAGGGACTGGTTTATTATTTTGCACAAGGATTCTTGGATGAAATCAATCACTTATTTTATTACAAATAAGGGGATTTCATCCCTTCCTAAAGATTTAGTATTTTTCAATAAATGAACAGTTTTCTCAAATCTGATATTTTAATTTTTTTTAAGTTAAAAGGCTTATCAATCTTTGCTAAGTTATGAACCATGAACATCAAGGCTTTGTTGTTATTCGGAGCTACTGCTGCTGAATTACTTAAGTTAAAAAAATGATAATGAAAATAAAATCAAAATCATTTGCCATAGTTTTCAAAGATTGGCAGTTATTTTTCAGGCCGCTCTGAACATCACATGGTATCTCATGATTTAGTTTATTGTGGCCCAACTCCTTCTTTACAACTGCCCAAGAAGCTTTGGTCTTACAATTTGAGTTTTTGATATAATCTTGATTTGTTTTTTTGGATTGGTCACCGACTTAAATATTTTTTTGTAATTTTTAAAATACTGTACTCAATAAAAAGTGGATTCTTGTTCCACTTTGGCTCCCAATAGTTCTTGTTTTCTAATTGCTGATATTTTAATACCTAGTGTTACCCATTTTTTGTTTAATGGTTAATTTGACAATTTGTTAGGTTTTAGTGGTATGGCCTCTGGCCTGATTAAAATTTAACAATAGATGATATATCATCATAACTGTTAGAAATAACATCGGCAAGGCCGTAGCCAGGGGGGGGGGGTTAGGGGGTCAACCCCCCCCCCCCAAATCCTGAAATTTAGTAGTAAAAATTAACACTAGGTTTGAAAAGTGCAAGTTAAATTATAAAATAGAAACCACAACAGAGGGTTATATTTTATGTTTTATTATGTTTTGCAGTAACTATTTATATTTCATGTAATAATAATATTAATAAATCTGATTTATTAAAGAGGTAATATAACTATATGAAGGTTCAACAAAATACTTTACTGTACTCAAACAAAACAGATTTATCATCCTGTAATATTTTTCATATGTAACTACACATCAACATTTTAGAAATAAGCATGGTAATCGGTGTTTGAAAGTGCTTAAATCTGTTAAACACAGTCATTACCTGACACAGTGGCGGTTCCAAGGGAGGCTAAAGGGGCTAAACAAAGTACCAAACTGTTTTTAGGTAGATATAGCCGTAGCCTACAGTATGGTTAGAAATTTATGAATGCAATCGCCATAGTTTAAATTTGTAAATGTCTACTTACTTATGACAAACAACAGGTTAGAATGGGAGTTTTTTTTTTACAATTGAAGACAGTTTTATGTGTTAAAAATTGCTTTAGAAAGTCACTAAACTACTTCAAAAATATCACAAATTTTCCCCAGACCCCCCTCTTATATTGGGGGGTGTTTCACAACCCCCAAGCCCCCCTTGACAAGGTCCTAGAACTGCCACTGACCTGACCCCCCCCCCCCCTCCGAAAGTTTGTCCTGGCTACGGCCTTGAACATCGGAGTGATTAAAACAACTTTATAGTCCTTAAAATAAGTAAAAAAACTACCAACACATAGCTCAATCATCTGGTTCTATAAACAAAGAGACCCATAAAAGTAGTTTTGGTTATAATAAAAAACAAACCATTCAAAGAAGTTGGATTTTATTACAATAGGCCTACCACCGGAAAGAACAAATTCAATATAGGATGATAGTTCACAGCCTTATTAAATAAATTTTAGTTTTATTACAATCACATTGAAATAAACTTTGTGTGATTTTTAAATTTTTACAAGTGTTCAACACCACGAGGGTTGGATCGAAAGCATCTTGAAGGTCATTTGGTAAACTGCAATTATTGTAGGATGAAGGGGAGGGAAAGAATTAACAACTTCTGCACAGAGTCCTACACCTGTCCGCTCGGCTTGCATGCCAAAAATGACTGTGGGTCAACTTTAGCGTGCCACGCTGAGGACTCACGCCGGACATGGGTTTTCCCGCCATGTCCGGCGTGAGTCCTCAGCGTTTGAATCGCTCGCACTTGGAAACCGCACCCATTTAGAAGCATGGCTTCAACTTAAACTTGAATACGTAATCATGCTTGTCCAAGATCACGCTGTCCCCGTCCGGCGTGATCTTGGAAACCGTAGGGACAACATAAAGGTTTGGAATTCTGTCTGGTGGTTGGAGCAATCAACGAAGTTTTGAGAGCTGTGGAAAAAGATCCAATTACAAGCACGAGAAGATTAGCGTCATTAGCCATTCATTTGTTTGGAGAATTTTGAACAACCAGTTGCTTTACCCCTATCAACGAGTTCAGGCTCTTTATGAGCATGACTATCCCAATAGACAAGGTTTTTGTGAACAATTAAGAGGTAAATGTGGATTAGTTGAATTACCAACTGCTTTAAATAGAATATCTGATAACATTTTTTTGCCACTATAGTTTCTATGGAATTTAAATTTGATTTTTAAATGACCGCCATTTTGATAATTACTTTTAATAATAAAAGTTACATAACTTTTTTTATATTATCCGATTTTTGCAAATAAAGTGTCATTCGATTTATAATAAAAATAACTTTCAATAATGAGTTGTAAAATTTTGTTTTATTAGCTAGTTTTCATGATATTTGACTTTTAAGATTTTAAATGGCCACCATTTTGAAATTCGATGAGCCTGATCAAAGATATTTTCGTAGAATGTTTATGGCTTTAGATTCAAAGTTAATACCAAATTTCATAAAAATATCTCTAAGGGCTTTTGAGTTATAAAATGATTTTCAAAAAATACAAAATGGCGGATTACGGTTAAACTAAGCCGAAATAAAAATAACCGTTTACGCTTTACTGAAACACCCTGTATTCCTGTATTAGGCCTACATATTTCACTACAAATATACCCCTTTATTGACATTAGGATAAATTGGAACTTAAGAATTTCAGTAATAAAATATGAATTTATTGTTGTTTATTAAATAATACACATATAAATAACAGCGACTGCTATTCGTATATAATAGCAAACCATTTTGGGAGCTAATTTATAAGTTACTTGATCTGTGAAATTTACAATATGATAAAACATTCTAGTTCAATCATTACATTACCAATTCTGCAGTTTACGGTTAACAAAAAGTCTGTTTCTGTCTACGACTTTGTCTCTGTCTTTCTCAGGCCAAAAAAGTGCCATTTTAGGCTCTAGTAAAAAAACACACTACAGCATATTTGAAGTTTCTTTTTCAGGAAAAAATCAAAATGAGTTGAACTTTATTTCCTTATGTCTGAATATTAACAAAATAGGATAAACATTGTGAAATTGTGTTAAAAAGCAGATAAACGTAGATAGCTAAGCATCACTCAGAAAAAAGTATTTAAGTCCCTTCTTCCTTCTTTTGTTAGTCCATAATTAATATTAATACATAACAAGTTTTAATCATTTCAGTGGTCCTTTCTACTAAACTTAAAAGTTAAATATTTCCAAAAAATATATTATTAAAAAAATATAATTACTGTAATAATAACTAGTCTGTATAGTCTTTGTATATTGTATGCAATACTTTATAACTGAACATAAAACATACTACTAGTATAGCAAGTAAGCTAACTGTTAATTACAATAATTTATACAGATTTTTACTTAAAAAATCATCCAAGAAACACACAATTGAAATAAATGCTTAACACAATACTTGTTAAAACCATTACAAAGGCTTAAATTTTATGTTTACCATAAATATATACAAAATGTACAAAATATCTTAGCTAAGCAAGACTATGTCTGTTACTTGTAATTGAAAAATATAGTTAGACTTAAATACATTACTAATTCAATAACAAAATTTGTTCACTAAAAGTGGTTAGCAGGCTCCAAATGAAGAAGGCTTCATACCGGGGCAAACTTCCAACCACAATTCTTCAAATCAGTGTAGTGTTGAGGAAGGCTGCTAATTCTGACAATATTGGTGGTCCAACTTTCTTGATATCTCTGCAAATAAAATTAAGATTGAATTATCAAACTCAGGCTCCATTGATCACTGTATTGTTGTATGATTAATCTAGGTCAATAAAGTTGGCTCCTATTTAAGCACTAACGTCAAAAATGATACCAATCGTTTGTGCTAAAATCCCGATCGTTAGTGCTCTTTTGGTTCAAGTGTTATTATAAAAAAAACTGTGGTGGCGCCAACTTTTTGTAAAGTCTCAAAAGATCGAGCACTAACATAAAAAATCATACCAATCGTTAGTGCTGATATCCCTATCGTTAGTGATGATATCCCCATCGTTAGTGCTCTTCTGATTCAATTGGTATTACTAAAAAACCGTTGGTGTCAAATTAATATATTTTGCAAATGGGATATCTACTTTTGGTAAGTAAGTGTGTAATGGCACAGAAAACATACTACTATAATCCAGAATGCCAACCGCATGGTAAAAAGCATCAAGTGTTTTGAGAGAGCTTTGCCTGTCAATTCGTAGGCAGCGCCACCAGCGTTACCATGCACTCAGCATAGCAACGCTGGTGGCGCTGCCTACGAATTGACAGGCAAAGCTCTCTCAAAACACTTGATGCTTTTTACCATGCGGTTGGCATTCTGGATTATAGTAGTATGTTTTCTGTGGTAATGGGTAGGTAGAGAGCAACAAATCTACTGGAGAGTCACGTGCACATGATATTACTTACATGGAATGATCAGAGAACGAAGATTCATTAAAGACACTAGTACTGGCTACTGATTCTCTTGACTCAATGGGCAATGATTCCTTAGTTCTGGATGGCAAGGATTCCTTTGCTTGTGACGCCTGTGACTCCTTTGTTTGTGAAGCGAGCGACTCCTTCGCTTGGGAAGCCAGTGATTCTTTAGCCTTTGTGTCCAAGGGTAGGGTGAATTCCCGGGCTATCAAGACAGAGGAATCCCTGGGCCTTGTAGCTGTTGACTCCCGGTTGTAGGAGGTCACTGCACTGTGGGCCTCTCTCACGGCCAGGCACAGCTCTTGTTTAGGCAGTGACAGTCCGCAGTGAGCCAGTGTGTGCAGCAGTGATACTGCAGCGGCCAACAAGTCTGCATCCTACAGGATGATGAACAACAATGATGTTAATGAACAACGTGGAAAAGCTGTGGAAACTAAAAAATCATCGGATTGACAAGAAGAAAACAAACCGTCCTACATTTATTTCTTGTGGGGAGAAGGTGAAAATGCGTTTAAGCACACTGAGAGGCTCAATCAATGTCTAGCAGACTACCTTAGGATATAAGCCTGCACCTTTTTAGCACACTTCAGGCTTCTCACAGAATAATGGAATTCTTGTGCAGTAACTAATTAGTATAGGTAGAAGCATTAACTTTTAGAAACTGAAGACATTCCATCTACATGGACAGTGGCGGTTCTAGGACCTCGTAAGGGGGGGCTTGGGGGGTGCTCCACATCCCCCAATAAAGGAGGGGGGTCCGGGGAAAATTTGGAATTTTCAAAGCCGTTTCGTGACTTTCTAAAGCCATTTTTAACACCTAAAAACCGTGCCCAATTGTCCATAAACTCCCATTTCACCTGTTGTTTGTCATGAGCAGATAGACATTTTAAAAATTAAACTATGACGATTGCATTCATTAATTTCAAACATATTGTAGGCCACGACCATATCCTCCTAAAAGCTGTTTACTGACTTTCTAAAGCCATTATTAATGTCAATGTCTATATCTGTGTCCAACTGTCCAAAAACCTCTCATTTCACATGTTATTTGTCTTTGTCATGAGCAAGTAAACATTTTAAAAATCAAACTATGACGAACTTGCATTCATGAATTTCAAAACATAGGCCTACTGTAGACTATGAAGCCATATCTCCTAAAAGCTGTTTGGTGACTTTATAAAGCCACTTCTAACGGCTAGAACTGTGCCCAATTGTCCTAAAACCTGCCATTTCACCTGTTATATGTCATGCAAGCAAGTAGACACGTTTCTTAACCTTACGTTTTTCTTCATTTTATAGATCTGCCACAATATGTATAGTATCGAAATCAGTAATAGCATTGACTATATAAACTTTAACACTAGTGTTTATATAGTCAATGGTAATAGGCTACTGGTGCTACCGCTGGTTGCTGATTGATGCCTGTGTAGTTAGTGGCTAGCAGACAATTTGACAACTAACTATGGAACATCAGGAAATCAGCTGTTTCCCTGTCCTCGCTTGCGCGCTCGCCTTTGCCCTAGCATGTCAACAGCTGACTGCTGTAAAAATGGGATGATGCGTTCAACTTTCCGTAGCGTAATATTGTTTTATTCGTTATGCTATTGTCCACAAAGTTTATCTACGTGGAACTTAATACTACTCCTGCCATCGCTTTTAAGTTTAATAAAAACTATATTGATGTCTGTTTTATGACATTGTGTGTTTTAAGGACGAAATGTACGTTTAAATTTATTTTTCCAGGGTCCAAGGCTCCCCAAGGCCCAAGGTCCAAGGCTTTAGCCCCTGTAGCCCCCTCCCCTTGGAACCGCCACTGTACATGGACCACCTGTATTTACCTTATATAGGCTTACCTCCGTCAGTAGTCCAAAATTGTGTCTTTTTCAACTAATGTTGTTCAAAGCTTACATGTTTCGTTGCATTGCAACATCGTCAGAGCTTTTTGTCAAAAACATCAAATAATTTACACATATGACAAAA
Source organism: Macrosteles quadrilineatus (assembly GCF_028750875.1). Taxonomy (NCBI): domain Eukaryota; kingdom Metazoa; phylum Arthropoda; class Insecta; order Hemiptera; family Cicadellidae; genus Macrosteles; species Macrosteles quadrilineatus. The sequence continues at coordinate 204,207,502 of NW_026542595.1, forward strand.
CACGGAACACGAAACATTTAAACACGTAATAACACGATAGCGCTATCGACACGGCACGGCAGCGGTTGTAGGTAGACTGGACCAGTCTTTATAGGTAGACCAGTCCAGTCTACCTACAACCGCTGCCGTGCCGTGCCGTGTCGATAGCGCTATCGTGTTATTACGTGTTTAAATGTTTCGTGTTCCGTGTTTTGTCATATGTGTAAATTATTTGATGTTTTTGACAAAAAGCTCTGACGATGTTGCAATGCAACGAAACATGTAAGCTTTGAACAACATTAGTTGAAAAAGACACAATTTTGGACTACTGACGGAGGTAAGCCTATATAAGTCATTATTCGTAGTCCAGGGGCTATCAAAATGAATAATATGTATTTACCTATTAACATATTAGCTACCAACTATACTCATCCCTCAGTTACAGAGGAGTGTGACGGTCGGTAGGGAACGTGTTAATAATAAAAGATGGCTGAATGAGCAATCACAGAGTGTGTAAGTCTAAAACTCCATTTTAGTCTCCCTTAATTCTTTTCACTGCCATATCTGATCTGGTTGATGTGACTTATAAAAGCTTTTCAGTTTGGCTTGGTTTAAACAAAGGCTGTTGTAATCAACAGAAATCAGTAATTTACTTCACTACATCCGTTGGTAGATAATTTCAACTGAGCTCAGTTTATTAAAAAACTGGCTACAACTTTAATATTAGAATGTAATCTTTAGTTTTACCAATAGTCAAAGATAGAAGAATATGAACAATAGTCTGATACTTCGAACATTTTAATTAAGGGAAGAGCTTGCACTAGTGACTTTTTTGTTTCTTAAGTAATCTGGTTTATTGGGAATTCCGATGTATCCAAAATGAAAAAAATGGAACTAATAATGGTTTGATACCTTTAGTCGTTAAGTTATAGAAAGTTGTTTCTTCGATCTAAGTTTTAGCACATTGTTGTGTTTTTATCAGGCTCCAGTGCAAATAAGAGTACAGTCCATTGGACATCGTTCAGTTAAAGTTACATATAGTCTAATAACACAAACACGGATACAAATAAAAATGTGAATTCACCGGCCGCGACAAGTGACATCCGAGTTACTCGCAAAAATATAACACTCAATGAATCGTAATCATTTGAAAGATTGAACAATGATAAAATAGTGAATGTCCATCCTACCTGACTGTACAGTTGGGAGATGGAAGAAGGGATTGTAGCAATCCACAATGGAGCAATGTTAGCTCGAGATACAATAGACAACAGGATGCCACAGACAAACGGCAACTCTTGCACTTTGTCCACCGTGTCTAGTATTTGCAGCTGGAACATGAACACAAGTAGAATGAGGTGAGTAATTGATTATAAGAAAATTAATTGTGAATGAAAATGTTGAGAAGTTACTGTTTAGCAACGAGACTTGGATATTTAAGAAAAGTATGCAAAAATTAAGCTGGTCAGAACTATAATAACAAATTAAATTAAGAATTGTGGCTTTGCTCTAATTAAGAGCCAACTAAAGTGTAAATCAAAAGAAGGAAATGTAGATGGGTAAAGGAGTTGGAGAGGTTGAACAGGATAAGATTGGAAACAGGAAACCAAGAAACATAGAAACAAGGAAAATACACTGCCGGAGGAGGTAAGGAAGAAAGGCAATAATTAAGAAGCAACTGCAGACCTAGAAAGAGCTATAGGTTTGCAAAGCTCTAGTTCAAATATGGCGGCTGATTTTAAAAAAATTCTGCAATTCAGTGTTTTGTTTATTTTGTTTTAGGAATTGTGTACTAGGACCAAATTGAACTTAATGAATCAATTTGAAGGATTCACCACTTAATTAACTATTTACATTTAGTTACAGCCAAGATTGTTAACTAAAAGTTAAACTTAATTACTAACCTGTTTAATATCCGTACTGATTATGGAGACAAGAGCATCGGTAAACAATTTGAGAACTGACTGTACTAAATGGGACTTTGGTCCAAAGAGTTTTTGCAGGCAGTTCACCACTTCATACATTGATGTTTTCAACTCGTACATGTTCTAAGCAAAGAAGAAAACAAAATGATTAGTAAAAACCTTTGACTATACATCAATTTGGCCGACTCAGTGTGCTGCTGTATTTTTTAATATGAACTTATTAATGAAACTACACCAACTTGTCTCAATCCCAATCGACTATAATATTATGACAAATTTAAAGAGAAAATTTACTTTTGAAATATCTATCCAGGCTATATGGTTGGATGTTTATGACGTCCACAATAGTTATTATAAGGGAAAACACATACTGCCTGTATTTTAATTTAAATTAAGACATTTTTCCATCCAAATTAGTCCACTAACTCCTAAATAGCCGCCTAAAATCCTGATCGGTTAAATAGTAATTTTTTTAGGCGGGTCAATCAGCAAACGTCTGTACAGTAATGTGATTACTGATTGTTATAAATGGACAAACGACTCACAAAAAAGCCCCTCTTTTTTAACCACCACATACCAATGACTCATATATAATGGACCCAATTATTTTATAACCATAGACGGACAGCTCATCACTGGTTGAACCATTGTATAAACAATACAATTGGAATTGGAGCGACTCCTCGGGACCGAGGCCAGTCCGGATAACGGTTTTTCCGGTTAAACCGACGTCCCCAAAAACTTGTTAAAACTAACCGTTTACTGTGATATTTGACTTAAATTTAGGAGAGCATTGTATCTAGACACGTGATTACTGGTCTAAAATGTTTCACACGAGACCAGTTGTTTCAGTACCGCCCACTTCCTGCCGATCTAGTCCGTTTAAACATTTAAACCAATGTGCTGATAAAAATTGTGCAGTTAAAGAGATGTCATTTCCGCCGAGTGTAGTCCGGTTAAAAGGTGTCCGGATAAAAGGGAGTCTACTGTATTGTACAGGACAATTAAAGATGGAAGCACACATTTTCACCCCACACTCCTACGAGTTACCACCCCAGTAACTGACGATGATTTGCAGAAACTTGTCAACTACAGCATTACCTCCACACACTGCACCACTTCTTCCTTGGTATACTTGTTCTCACTGAGCGACCGCATCGCTTGACTGAGCAAGGACGGAACAACAGTCCTCAACAGCTGATCCTGATCCTGCGGTCCGTAGAACGCCTCGCAATAGTCCTTCATGTGCTTCACCACAATCATGCTCGGCTCCACGTACCACAAACTGCATTCTGGAAAACAGGGGCAAGTTGTATACACTTCTAAAAATAACACTTTTAAGTTTTAAGTCACCCAAAACAAAGTATTTTTGCTTAAGCTCGATGTAGAGTTTTACAAAACTAAACCAGTTAGGCTATAGAAGAAAATCAAATACTAACTCAAATGCAAATTTTTATAAATAACCCATTGACAAAGCTCCAAATCCATTTTAAGATCATTGCATTGTTTATTCTTAGTACCTACCTAATTATATTTTGTCACAATCCAACTTTATTGATTCAAAACTCAGCATTGTAAATATGTGAAGATTTAATGATAGACAATATTTAATTCGATAAGTCTAGTGACGTAATGCACACAAACAAATCTATCATAAAACAAAATATAAATTACACATCAACATGTTCAGTAGTCATAATCTCCCGCAAGTTGTTGAACAATTACGGTCTACTTTGTTTTACATTAGAACACACAATCATTACTCGTAATAGCACAATTTGAAACTGACCAGATGACAGTATGTCTTTAATCAGAGCAGCCAACTTGACGATGGTTGTTTTCCCTGCATAGTTGAGGTCTACGAGGTTGGCAGCAACACGTAGCAGATCCTTCATCAACAACACGCTGATGTCCGGCTCATCCTCCAACCTTTGGGGTAACATGGTTCTGACTGATCTGTAAAACATATAACATCACAGTGTTAATGTTATTTATTATTACTAACATAAAGTGTTGACCTTAAGATTAGCCTAGTTGTGATGATGATTCCTCGATTCCACCAGTATCAAAATCATTGATGAAATTAGAAATCAGGATTCATCCATACCAATGTCTAAGGTTTAGTTGCCAAATTCATCACTCCAGTGTTTCTTTGTGCTCGTTAATATTTACAACTCATTTTAAGGTTTTCGCAGTTATGTGGCACTTAACAACAAAAACTAGCATACATATAAAATGTATAAGGGGACAAACAACTGAATTTAGAGATCTGCCATCAAAGTTTTTGAATTCTACAAAGTACAATGGCAGTTTTGTCTACTACTTCCTACTAAAAATAAAAAAACCTTTTGAAGAAGCAAAATAACAAAGTGTTGTGAACTTTTTGAGTACATCTCACAGTCTCGAAGTATATTCTTGGGCAACTTAGTTGAAAATCCATCCCTTCTTTTATGTTTGAACAAAACAAGTTCAGACCAATAGGACTCAATTTTATAAATTTTCCTTCCATGTTTACTCTAAATAAAACACACTAACTCAAAGAGAAACACTTATAGTGTGATTCTCCTCATCAAAAATACAAAAACAAGAAGCAAAATCACATTACATGGTAGCCCACTGGATCAGCTGCTGGAAGACTTCACCGGCGTCAAATGGGTCAACGATGGACCGACTGTCGGAGGCGGACTGTGGCTCGGGGCGATGTAGGATCAGGATCAGCTTGGCATAGCGGAGGAAACACTTGAGAAGGAAGTCATCTCCCAGCATAGCAGAGTCCAGCGGTAGACCTCCTAGCAGACGACGGTCCACCAGAGTCTGTACAATATAAACCCCTTTAGAGTCAGCCTTAATTTTGAGGTTAAGAGTCTGATATAGAACACAAGAGCCTAGGTTTAAGAATTTTTGTTGAGATAGCAGGCTTACCACGATGCTCTTAAAGTACTGTGTTGTTTTACTTTTTGTACCTTGAGATTTTACAGTTTTTCCCCTAGCTACAAGTTTGCTTTGAACTTTTCTTCCTTTCTGTGTTGGTGTTTAAAAAGTACCTTGGATAGAAAACATTGATAAAATGTTTTCTATCTTTTTGAATTTAATTTTTAAAGATATTTTTATTTTATACGATTTTACATTAAGTTTTAACAGGCCAAATCACAGAATAAAAAGAGAGATGCTCACTTTTTGTGTGATAGACTCTAGATTGGAATTGTTTGACACATTACTTCAGACTAGAGGGGTTGTGGCATTATCACTTATATACAATCCATTGGGGACTGGTAGAATTTGAACCCAGGACCTCAGGGACCGAAGTCCCGTTCCTACACCAGTTTGCTCCCTAATGAGATTGAGACGCTCACTAATGACAATAACAGTCATAAGTCTCACTCTCTATTTTGTGGACAGACTTAACACAGATGGTATGTGAACCATCATAGACAATTTTCAGTTCAACTAACCTCCAAGCAACAGAATACTAGATATGCCGAATCCTTAGTTTGGTCACTTTGAATGAATTTTATCAATATTGCACTGTGCTGTATGTCGATTAATATTCTAAAACTGGGTACAACTTTAATATGGGAATGGAAAGTCTAGTTATACTACAAGACTGTGTCACAGTACCTTTATCCGCTCTAGGTACATGAACAGCTCGTACACCTGGTTGTAAGCCTTGCCCAGGACTCTCTTCTTGTTGAGAGGGTGAAAGAACACAGCGTCCAGTAGTCTCAGAGCCAGCATAGGTTTGCCTCCTTTGGCGATGAACCTCACTTTCCTTTGCTTGTGTTCTAACGTCTGAACAAACAAACAAACACAAGCTGTTAGATCGGGGGATAATCTATGATCCAAAATATGAGTACCGTAGCTAAGTAGTTTTAGTGCTAGTCTATCAATCAAAAGATCAAAAGGTTACGAGTTGTATCCGAGGAAAGTTAGTAGCTTTGAAGGTGCTAATGAGGTGCTGAGCTGCCCTTGATCATCGTTAGAATAAATGGTCCAGGCAAAAGAAACACCTGATCTTGGTCAGGTGCCAAATACAAAAGACATCTTACTTCATTCCACACTCATCTTACATTCTATATTTAGGTTAAAATAAGTCTGTGTCCCCATCTTAGAAAGAGTATTATAACATATAGACCTTGGCCTAGTGACAACATATCATATATTGGCTTAATGACGTATAATGTAAAAAAATAAATAAAATATTTAAAGGAAAGCCAAGTGGCTATTTAGAACAAATATCTCAACGTCCTACAGTAGGACAACTATGTGTGTTGTTTTGTGACCTTTAGCCCCTTGAACTCAGTGAACTAATTTTGCAAAAGTAAAAAATAAGTAGTTAGTAAATTTACTAAAGGTAAGCTATCTGAACTCTATTCCTTTTAGACATACCAAATATAATAAAAGAGATTTTCTGTGAACTTTTTGCTCCTACGGTGAACGCAAAAACTACTGAGTATATGCAAACATAAATCTATATAAATAAAATTACAGTTTTGTCTGTACATTGCTTAGAATCATGCAGTTTTTGGTTATTTTTACGTTTCATAGCCTAAGAAAGCCGAAACGAGTCTTATCTCAATTTCTGTCTGTATGTCTGTCTGTTTGTCCATTCTGTGGTCGCGTCTGTAACGCCAAAATGTTATTTTACGCGGCCTACTCCTAGAAAACTAGAATACCGATCAAGGATCTAATCATTTGTATGTATTTACTGGATTGGTGAGAGTGTCTTTGGCTATAAAAACATGGCCTCGCTTCTTTGAAAACAAAATAACGAACCATCAAAAACCCAATTTTGTTCGATTTTTGAAAAATTTTCTCCTAATGTTTACTATTACATTTGATGAAATAACGATCAGCTGTTTGGATTAGTTCTCACTTCTAGCTGTCACTGATATGTTTACAGTAAAAGTTGTTTACAAATACCGCAAACATTTCCGATCAAGTTTTGTTAGCACATCCAAACCAAATGAAATTAAAAACGTTGTGCCTTACTTAACCGGTTTAATTAATCGCAAGTAGCTTACAAAAAAGGTTTCCACTCATTGACGGCGCTTCAAGGACGGTTGTGTAAAGTGCAAAGTAAAAAATCATAACTGCAGTGGGTGACTGGGTGATCATGGATGTTGCTGCGATCTTGGAAGATCTTTCTGATTTTGCTGTGATCGTAACAGAGGTTTAACTTACAGAAGTAGCTAAACTTGCTTTTCCAATGTGTCACTTTTGGTTTCTACTTACTTACATTTCGACAACGATATCGGTACTTTTCCTACTTAGGAAGTAAAACTACAAACGTCCAAAACCCCAGATTTGTGCGTTTTTTGTCACATTTCCTCCGAATGTTTGCTAGATGTACCAATTATCGTTTAGAGATTACGTAATCTTTTACATAAAAAACCTTTGTTTGGATAAACGTGGTTTCTTCAAACTGTCATTAATATGTTGACATTAAAAGTTGCTTACAAATAATGCTATTAATGGTAAATAACTTTGATTTTCGAAAACTTAGGGAAAAGACGTTTAAAACCAAGGGAGATTAATAACTTCGGTACTGCACCACATCAAGTGAAAGTTTTTTTTTAGCATACCATAGTGAGTTTTAAAGCTTTACGTTGTTAACGTTACATGTTACATGTTTTGTGGCCTGTGTATTTATTTATTTGCCAACGGATTAACACCTATAAAACAGTTTGATTAGAATGACAGTTTGAATTGGTCGTAAGTACTATAGTTCTTTTCTTAAATGTAAACGTTGGTTTATGGTACTACTACTTTTCCTTAGAACCGGTGGTAACAGTAAGAATCATTTTTACGTAAAAACACATCACTATTTACAACTACAGTTATCGTTAGTGCTGCATTTCGTATTTCATATTGCTTATTCCTTATTAAATTTAATTGATGTCTTACTGTATAATTTTTGCGTTTTCTGTTTGGACTCAAAAATGTTAGTTTATGATATGAAATGATAAAGATAAAACATTATTGAAAGATTATTTAGCAAACCATGATGAATTTTTTAAGCTTGGCGTTGTTAACGTATAAATGTTTGGGGACTGTGTGTTTATTTATATATTTGCCAACGGATATACACAAATTTTACAGTTTGATTAGGCCTAAAAACGATTATCATTACACTTGATGACACTATCAAAACTTTCAAATAATTATTTTGTTTGTAATTTGCTTTGGTTAAAGCGTAGCATATCCCCTAATTAAATTCTGTATTTGTGTGTGTATGTCTGTTGGTAGCGCATTAATGTCCTTATTTCTCAGTGTTTCTTGGAAAAGACAAGAGCACCTTTGTTTACGAAAATTTCAACCCGAATAAAGTGTGCAGTAGTGAGGTTGAGGTAGTATTTTAACTACTATTAACCAGTGTGAAAAGTAACTTTTAATTACAGGCCTACCTTAGGGTTATGCCTCATAGATTTATAAAGCAATTCCTTTTATCATTAGATATAAAATATGGACTAACACGATCGGGTGACATTTAATTGCGAAGCATTAGTTTTGGCTTTGAAACTGTCAGATTTGCGAAGGTTTATATGTATGTATTTCCTATACAGTAATAGTTTTGCCAGCATATCTGGAAAAATGCACACTAAATATGCAAACCAACTCCTGTTCTGAATATAAAGTTTCAACTTACTACAATATTCCCGTACGTAGAACGGGCAAACAACTAGTCGTATATAAGTTATACCAAATCAAAACAAAAACTACGCTCAGATAGGCTACAACAAATAAATGATTTCCTCCCAACATCGTACATTTGCAAAACATGTGCAACACTTACTGGATTATTAGACTGGTTCAGCCCTTCACAGCGGAAAGCTTGGTCCAGCCAGTCCACAACAATGTCTTGAATGTCCACAAACCGGTTCCAAGAACAGAGGGCGTTGATCAACACCTCTATTTCACCTTGGGGCGTCATCTCTGACACTGCCTGGTGGTGATAAAGAGAATAATGAGGAGAATAAGTAATTGATTAAAATTAATGTTTTATTTAAATAATAGGGTATTAGCTTTATTTAGGCCAAGCATAAAAGTACCGGTAACTGAAAAAAAAATTCAAACAATCTTTGCTATAGTAGCATGCTTATTTTATTTTAACGGAAAAATTCCACTGTGACAGAAAATTTACATAAAAAAAATTAAAATATCTCACTATCACATCATTTTTAAGCAACAAAGGATTTAGCAGGGACGAAAGAAACTCAAAATTTCCTTCTAAGTGTTGTGTACTAACTGGCTACATTTAAACCTGAAGACACGTCGCTTAAAAAAAAAAATTAGTTGAAGGTTGAGTTTTAAGATGGTTGCTGGTTCGATTCTAAGCAAGATCATTTCTGGGTAGAGGCGGTCGATCCAGTTACTTTTGCGGATCGGTGACTTCAGTGACAGTGACAAGCGTGTACCATGACTTTAACCGGTGACTTTCTGTCACGGTGACAGGAGAGGCAGTAGTTGCCAAAGACACCACGTGGTGCAATGCGTTTGCGGCTCGGCCGCACCAAAATATACAACGATTAGTGACCAGGGATGGTTACAGCGCCAGAAGGACCAATCAGTGAAGGGGATTGAGATCAGTGACTCGGCTGTTTTGAGGTATCACCGCTAGGTTCGTGGCACTGGTGCTGGTCTGTCACCGGTCACTGTTTTGTTGTTGGTTTGTCGGTTTATGGTAACACCTCTAATGAAAATTTAAACATGATACTTATATTACAAAAAAAAGCAATAAGAATAATAATGAAACTTAAGTGATTTGAGTCAGCCAGAGAACATTTTTCAAATTTAGGAATAATGACGGTTTACAACCAATTAATCTATGATCTGATTCTGTGGATAAAAAAAAATCAAAATAGTCATTGTATGCTAGGTTTTAATCACAGATATGAAACTAGAAATAAGAATAATTTTTGTTTTAATAGACATAAGCTAACATTTTATGAGAAGAAGCCAACATATTCAGGCATCAAATTTTATAATTCATTACCAGAAAACATAAAATGTATAACTGATTTTGGGTCCTTCAAAAAGAAATTGAAGTCATTTATTATTGTTAAACCTTTGTACAGTTTTAATGAATTTTTTTAAGCATATGTCGTCTGTAACGGTTAATTCAATTTCTTACAGTGATTATAATTTTAATTTATTATTGTATTATATATACTTGTACTAACTAGTTTATAATAGTACTTGTTGACGCCATTCTGTACTCTATGTGTACATAATGAATAAAGAAAATTTTGATTTGATTTGATTTGATTTGTTTTGAAATATCGCCTCTAGGTTCGTGGCACTGGTTCTGGTCACTGTCGCCGATCGGTGAATTATAAGGTGTTTTACAAAGTCACTGGAGCTGGAATTTTACATGTTTTGTCACCGGTACGATAGGTGACAATTTAGTACCAGTGACAAAGTCACCGGTACGAAAATATCAAACACCTCTATTTCTCGCCCCGAAGGCCATTTGTTATTAGTCTTTCAATTAATTATGCTTTATAAAATGTCAACAATGGTAACAAGAACAGGGTTAGGACCATACTCTTGCAAACAACATAAAAAATACCAATGGTGTTAAAACACAAATAACAAGAAATCAACTTGTCATAGCAAATAACAATGCTCATTTTACTACACTATATGTACTCACCCTAAATTCATATTCAATTAAAATAGGCTACATATACAAAGTCATTTTGAATGAAGAGATGAAGCTTAATTACTGTGGTCAATAGCAAACTTACATGACTGTTTAGTGTTTATGTTACTTTACCTTAAGACTGGCAGCACATGCACTGCACACAGTCGAGCTGGCTATTAGTCTGTTGGGCGGGACTAAACTTGCCAGCTGGATGACGGCAAAGTAAGTAGGCGAACCCTGCAATAAGACGATATTGTTTAGTGAAGGATGTGTCTCCTTCCTATGTCTAAAGGTTAAGTTATGATTCAGAAGTGGTGATGAATCACAATTATTAGCTTAACAATCAATTGAACGAAATGAAAAGTAACTCTACTCATTGTAGTGCATGGATTTTAATTGAGAGGGTCTTCTAGACAAAAAAGTTCTCAGGCTTAGGGACACATCTTTTTGACAGGTGGCCCGACTAATAGCCATTTGTGGAAGCTTCCCCAGTTACATGTTGTATTACTCACCTTGTAATACCTAAGGAAGAGAGGGATGCCAGCCACTGCACAATCCATCAAGTCCTCATGGTCCTTGTGTCTCTCAGGGTCTGCCAGCTTGTTGCTGTGCATGGACCACAACAGACTGACAATGTCTACCAGTGCGTGGGACACTCCAGGACGACCAAACTCACCTTGTAATACCTAAGGAAGAGAGGGATGCCAGCCACTGCACAATCCATCAAGTCCTCATGGTCCTTGTGTCTCTCAGGGTCTGCCAGCTTGTTGCTGTGCATGGACCACAACAGACTGACAATGTCTACCAGTGCATGGAACACTCCAGGACAACCAAACTCACCTTGTAATACCTAAGGAAGAGAGGGATGCCAGCCACTGCACAATCCATCAAGTCCTCATGGTCCTTGTGTCTCTCAGGGTCTGCCAGCTTGTTGCTGTGCATGGACCACAACGGACTGACAATGTCTACCAGTGCGTGGAACACTCCAGGACGACCAAACTCACCTTGTAATACCTAAGGAAGAGAGGGATGCCAGCCACTGCACAATCCATCAAGTCCTCATGGTCCTTGTGTCTCTCAGGGTCTGCCAGCTTGTTGCTGTGCATGGACCACAACAGACTGACAATGTATACCAGTGCGTGGAACACTCCAGGACAACCAAACTCACCTTGTAATACCTAAGGAAGAGAGGGATGCCAGCCACTGCACAATCCATTAAGTCCTCATGGTCCTTGTGTCTCTCAGGGTCTGCCAGCTTGTTGCTGTGCATGGACCACAACAGACTGACAATGTCTACCAGTGCGTGGAACACTCCAGGACGACCAAACTCACCTTGTAATACCTAAGGAAGAGAGGGATGCCAGCCACTGCACAATCCATTAAGTCCTCATGGTCCTTGTGTCTCTCAGGGTCTGCCAGCTTGTTGCTGTGCATGGACCACAACAGACTGACAATGTCTACCAGTGCGTGGAACACTCCAGGACGACCCAACTCACCTTGTAATACCTAAGGAAGAGAGGGATGCCAGCCACTGCACAATCCATCAAGTCCTCATGGTCCTTGTGTCTCTCAGGATCTGCCAGCTTGTTGCTGTGCATGGACCACAACAGACTGACAACGTCTACCAGTGCATGGAACACTCCAGGACGACCAAACTCACCTTGTAATACCTAAGGAAGAGAGGGATGCCAGCCACTGCACAATCCATCAAGTCCTCATGGTCCTTGTGTCTCTCAGGGTCTGCCAGCTTGTTGCTGTGCATGGACCACAACAGACTGACAATGTCTACCAGTGCATGGAACACTCCAGGACAACCAAACTCACCTTGTAATACCTAAGGAAGAGAGGGATGCCAGCCACTGCACAATCCATCAAGTCCTCATGGTCCTTGTGTCTCTCAGGATCTGCCAGCTTGTTGCTGTGCATGGACCACAACAGACTGACAATGTCTACCAGTGCGTGGAACACTCCAGGACAACCAAACTCACCTTGTAATACCTAAGGAAGAGAGGGATGCCAGCCACTGCACAATCCATCAAGTCCTCATGGTCCTTGTGTCTCTCAGGGTCTGCCAGCTTGTTGCTGTGCATGGACCACAACAGACTGACAATGTCTACCAGTGCGTGGAACACTCCAGGACGACCAAACTCGTCTTCTTCTTTGCTGCTGTCTGCTGAGCTGTTGGTGTTGCTCAACTGGCTACTATTTTCTTTGTCCGTTTCTTCTGGAAATTCAAATACTTCATTATATATTAAGTATATTCATTTGTAATATTACATTGGCCTGGCTTCACCAAGTTTGTCAATGAGGTACAGTTGATTCAAAAGAAACAAAAAAATTTCTTGGGTACCAAAAGTTAATAATAAACTGTAAAAATTATAAAATGTCATTAAAAATTATAAAACAAAAATAGTGATGCTGTTTATTTAGCCTTATTTTGTATTAATGCAACATTTTTATGTTCTCTAATTTGCAGTTTCTCTTCATAAAAATAATCTATTACAATATAATTAAATCCAGCCAAAACGCACATAAAAAGGAATAATGAAAAGTGATTATGTTGAAGCCTGGTTCACACTGGTTGAGTAAAGTAGGTGAAAAAACTATTTGACTTGGCTAGGTAAATTACATAAGCTACTCTTCTTGTTTTTAAAATTGCTAATAAATCTAAACACTGTTTGAAAGTTTCTTGTTTAGGATGAATGAGGCAGCTAGTTTCATTTCTATGTTTTGTCAATAACCCTACAAAACAGCTAGTAGAGAAAGGTAAATGTAGAAAATTGGTAAAGTGATTTTCACCTGGAAGTCCTTTTTAATCACTGCCTTGTGTGTTTACGGTTTACATGTTCAAATACAACTACCAACTTGACTTTTAACTACATCTCTGACTCAACCGTTATTAACAGCTTTCATAATGATGAAAACAATGGAAACCATGAGGTGTTAATTTATTTACCTAACCCGCCATGCTAAACTTCCCTATCACAAGCGTGATGTATACAACTTCCTTACTTCTCGAGTGATGTAAAGTTGAAAAAAACTCACTCGGTGAGGTGATGAAACCCATTTAAATAACATTGAGTGCTTAACTTAAAAATTATACCTCTATGGAGCCAACGACGTTCAACGCTAGAAATCAGCTGTGCGCTTGAATGTTATTGTTATGCTTTAAAGTATTTTCCTAACCTAGCTTTTGTTTGTAAAAGAACGTTACTCTTAGAAGATGAGTGAAATGGATAATGAAAAATATTGTACGTAACCCCGTGTATATTGTCGGGTCAGGTAAAATCTTGTACGTTACACGTTACGCAAGAGCGTGTTTACATGACTTAGGTGAATTATGCAACTCGCGTTGCGTGATGTAAAAACGCTCTTACTACACTTGTAATGTAAATAGCTATTAATGAGGTGTTGTGAAGTGAAACGAATATGTAGTAAAAAAAACATGTGTCTTCAATTCTTTATTATTGTTTTGTTGTGTTTGTAAACAAATCCATTATAATTCAATGTAGTATTGTAAGTTATTAAAAACCTTTCTAAAGGTGATAAAAGTTCTTTTTCATTCATTCTTACTCTCATTACAATTTTAATAACTTGAACAATACTACATTGAATTATAATGGATTTGTTTACAAACACAACAAAATAATAATAAAGAATTGAAGACACATGTTTTTTTTACTACATTCTTCCTCCCTAATGTTAATGGACGTAGTCATTTAAATAATTAGGAGGTATTTTGTTGTGTAATTGGAACCCCAAACTCAAAAGTTACTTGGGGAAGATACAGAATACAAGTATTTCCTGATGTTACAGAAAACATTTAAAACCGAACACAATTTTATGACCTCAGGGTTACTTAGTTATTATTTCCTCAATAGATTTTTACCTAATTCATCTTGTTCATTTTCACAAATGGTCTGTAAATGTTCCAATGATTTCCGTTTCTTTCTCCGTCTGCCGCCAGAAGAACTCCCGCTCGACTTGTTTTCTTGCTCTTCAGGAACGTTTGAAACATTTGATTCTTCAAGTTTCTTCTTCACGTAGGCTCGTAGATTCAATAAAATGGTCAACATTATTCTCACTGCGTCCTTATACTCTAACACCTTGATAAAAAAACGTTAGATTAAAAAAGCTAAGTAATCTGGCTGCACCAAGAGATTTGGTAAATAAGCAGGTTGGAATACACTTAGAGTGTAACTCGAGCGAAATGTAAAAAAATGGTAATTAAATTGTGAAAATGATTTAGCCTACTTAATGAACCTACTGTCTTTAAAACCTAAAGTTGCCTGGCAAAAAGTTCTTTAAGGCTCTTACAAAAACAAGCACACAACATGGAGTGCAGACTTTTCAATAATTCTGTAGATCACATTTCAATTCAATTACCCTGACATCAATATAGTCTAGTCTTTGATTCTACAGACTTTAAGTAATCATGCTACTTTTCCAACTAATATATTTTGATTAAAAACTAATTTTCAGTTAATATATTAATTAGAAATTGTATTGTTTACATACCTTCATAGAGAACTGAAAGAGATTGCGAGCAGCTGCTGGGTTGGTGTCAATGAACCGGATGATCCGGAACAGAAACACGTCAGCGCTATGGTCCGGGGAGTAGATATTACTCATCAACAGCTTACACAAGAGAGACCCAACCTCCGCCTTCTCCAGCTGAAAAATAAACACACTCTACATCATGGAAACCATCATATACCCAGTGAAACTATGCCAGGCCAGAATAGAAAACCAGCACTCATACATAGGCACATGCACATAGACATAGGCATACCACTTCACTCTGTGTGAAAAGAAATATCTTTGTACAAGGGTGAGAGTCAACGTACCTGAAGTCTTGCAGCTAGATGGTCGATGGGTACAATTTTCCAGTATGGAACCCGCGTTTCACTAGTCTGCGTCTTAACACTAAGAAGCAGTTTCACAAATGATTTCCGAACCTGAAAAAATTATAGTAGCCTATTATAAAATATTTAGTTTCCAAATAATATCGTTCTAATGTAAGTTTCACTAATTTACTTGTTGAAGAGATTAACCCTTTACTTCCCGGGATTATAAAATTTAAAAACAAAAACTTTTATTGTGAATTTTATTTTTATTTTTTTAATTTTAAGGCTAAACATGTGTTTTTTTTTAATTTTCCCTCATAGAATTAAAAGTTAGAAATATGTATCCATATGGATACCATGGAAACCTAAAGTACCATTGTTCGCTAATTTTCATAAGTTAATAATTTTAATTTTGCCTTGACACTCCCATGGTATCCATATGGATACAAGTTTCTTAAAAGTTGTATCAAATTGAAGAATAAGTTACTTGTTCATCAATTAAAACAAATTTATTTAGAATGAGTACAAATAGACGTATTATGTAAACAAAATTATTACAATATCACTAGATGGCATCATAAGCCACTCGTCAATTTCTTCATTGTCATTCATCTGTAAGACACATCATGATTTTAATAATATTGGACTGAAACAAGCATTACAACACTTATAGGCCTATATTTATCATTGTGCAGACTTAAAAAACAGACTTATATCGAAGAAAATACAAAAGAAAATCAGTATCCATATGGATACTATGGGAACACAGACGACTCACCGTAGCTATTATTAAAAATAACCTGTATCCAAAAGGATACTATGGGAGCACAAAGGACTCTTTAAATATTGTCAGCATACTCTGTGTTCCCATAGTATCCATTTGGATTCAGTTATTTTATACCAAATATATAAAAAGTAAGTAACAGAAGACTGTAATTCTATGTATATTTCAGTTGCTAAAGGTGCAATGAAGTGAAACATAATTTTTCCCAGTTCCCTAACTAATTATAAACATAAAAAATCTTATCTTGAAAATCTTAAATTTCAAGATTTATCAACAACCTGGTTTGCATCACTTTGAAATTATATTTTTCTTCTTTTCGCAGGCTTACCAACACTAAGAAAATTAAATACCCTTTCTAATAAGCCTAGAAACCAAATGCATAGAGGTATAGACTCAAATCTCTACCTACAGAGAGGTAAAAAAATGAGAAATGATATGTATCCAAAAGGATACTATGGGAAGTAAAGGGTTAAATGTGATTTGTTAAAATGTGTATTTATATGAATTTTTGTCATACTGCAGCAAAAATAGTAGTTTTTAGTGCAATAGTATTTTTAGTATTTTTACTCTCTAGGGAGTAAAATATCATTTTTAGTCACAAGGGAGTAAAAATCAGCTGTTGTAAATAGTCGTTAATTTTTAATTTTGATTGTGGCTATCATATGGATCGAAATTATTTATCAATTATTTTATTAGGTAAGGTTTTTAGCCTATTGTTGTCGATCGCTCTACATATTGATGGTTTAATGTACTATAACACAATCGTAATAGACAAAATAATTTAATCACTTACTAAACAGCTGCTTATAAGCATTACATAATTGAAAGCAAGCTGGAAGTTTTGAAAGATTATCTTTATATAAACATCATTTTGTTTTCTAGCTTAGTTTGTTAATTAACTATGCAATATGACGAAAACTATAGTTCACCATACGGGCAAAAAGTGTCTTTTTAACCCTTGGTCATTTTTCATCAAGTAAAACTTGATCTTGGGTCAAAAAGAGTCACTTTAGGCCCTAGTGATGAAATATACTATTATGTATGCATAAATTTAGTAAAATATTCATCTAGCTTGTACAATGATATCTGTTCGATACTAAACGGATTTCAGAAGAGGTAACTAAATTGTTGAAAACAATTCACAGTAAAACTCTATACATTGTATTTGCTATTGTAGGTTTTCAGATTTCTAATTTTTAGTGTGAATTTTAAGTAGTGTCTATTCTTGTGAAAAAAAGACAAACAACAATAGTGTCATTACAGACAAACCAACAAACGAATCCCTAATAAAAATCAGTGGTGTAGTAAACTCAAAAATTACTGAACTGAGTGTTCCTATTAAAGTTGTCCCTAATCATAAATGTGGGTTTTTCAGAGTCCTTTATTAGGCTACTAATTCAATCTTACTTTTTCATTCTCATCATGGATGTTGTCACGCAGTTTGGGCAGGATGCGCATCAGATATGCCGCAGACTCTGGGTTCAAGAGCAGATCGCGCAGACTGTCGTACAGAGTCACCCTGACCTTGTAGTCTGACGCATCGTTGGACAGTTCTATCAGATTCCGCATCAGCACCTGTATCGTCTCTTGGGGAAACGTACGCCATGCTGAACACAGCTTGCTGCAGATTCCCTACAAACAGATTGAAGGAGTTAAATAAACCTGTTAAAAATATTCATTTAGAATACACAATAAAGGTTTTACTTATTCAAGCAGTATCAAACAAGTATTTCGTTGTACAGTAGAACCCCTCATATCCGGCCTTGGTTTTACCGGTCCTCTGTTTATCCGGCCCCTTCCAGGAAGCCAATATCAATTTTTTTTTCTCACACCTTACAGACGTTTAGAAGCAAGCACTAGGCTTTGTGACTGCTCAAGTCATAAAATAAATAGTTCTCATTATTTATCTGTTTGTTTATACATTTATTTGCTGAGTCACTATACTCAGTTGAGCTAGTAGACCTAACCTCTTATCAGTTGGTTGATTATTTCTAAAGTGGGGTTAGTAAAGTACAGTACGAGTACATTAATTTTGGTATTTCACAAATTGGTTAAAAATGTTGAGTAGAAATGCATGTACCATTTTAGTGCTAATGATCTTTACATACAAGTTATTGTCATTATTACCTCCATTTAATAGGTTTTGTTACCTGGAATCATAATATTTGTACATTCATTACTGACTTTAACCTACAAAAACTTTTTTTCTTTTTACAAACATGTTTATTTTTCTAAAAATGATCCCAGAACAGAATTAAATGATACTTTTGATTGCATATATTGATTACCTATTATTATTAGGTATGAATTGTCATTTTCCCTAGGTTGGTTTATCCGGCCAAATCGTTATCCGGTCAGGGACTTGGTCCCGTGGTGGCCGGATATGAGTAGTTCTACTGTAGTTTAGTAGAAAACCATAGGCCAAAACAATATCCACTTCTGAAATATAACTTGACTCAAACTATAATCTATATTTAAAAGAAAGTTAGTAAAATTGATGGAAACATGTTCAAAAAAATATATCACATAGAAGGAATACATTTTGGGTTTCACACTTCTTTTATTGCACTGGTATGCAATAAGAAAAGGGTTTTTATTCGCAGAGGGCATCATAGTTTGCCAAAGTTCCAGCTAAAATCCAACATCCGATTAGACGGCACATTAAATAATCCAGCATCGGTCTAATGGAATTTGGCCCTGTAAGCACCTTTGGGGGTTGTTTGGCCGAGGTTTTGATCGATCGGCTGAGGTTGAGGTTCATGGGAAAATGGCTCGATCCTTATTAACAGCTTACTCTATTTTAACAATAATTCCACTATTCTCGCCATAACTTTTTCTATTGATGGCACTCGGTATTCCAACATTTTGGTGATGTTGCTGATCGGCATTTACGTGCCTTCTGTTTGAATTCAGCCTCACAGCACACGACAGTAGACCCAATTCTCACATTCAGTCAACATTTATTATAGTGTGTTCAACTATGTTTTGGTTTTTTTACCAATTTGGCAATAGTAGCCTACTGTAAGGCCATTTTTTCAGTAAAAAAATAACACCCTAGTAGAAAGCCAAGCATAGTAAGCCCGGATACTTATTCAAGATACGCGGGCATAAGCAAACCCACAATATGTGTGGGATATCACTGCTGATAACTTACGCTGATAATAAACCAAAGTAGATTACTTTCTAAACGACAGCTTACCCTGATGGCGATCATGCGGACGACGTGGCAGGTGTCCGTCAGCAAGTCCACCATCTCGTTGTGTTGTTTGATACAGAAGTCACTCTCGTCAGCTCGTCCTGATCCTGGCATCTCCAGCGGATAAACATCCAGGAACACAAGGGCGGCGTTCGATCTCTCTATGTTGTTTCCACTCTGTCCAACAGTTTATCAAATTAGACTCTGACCTTTAAAAATAATCCAGTCATTTTGTGAGCTTGAAATAGATATCATCAAAGTAGAAAATCACAAGTAATATCCATTTATGTTTGAAATATTTTTGGTTTTGCAAACATTATATTACTATTAACAAAAAAGTGAGACAGACGGTTTATGAATTCAAATTAGGTACATCATGTCAATTTTTTTAAATATCATAGGTTTTGTAAAAGGAAAAAGTAAAAGCTTATAATTAGAATAGGGTCTTATTTATATGGACTAAACCAGCAATGCTAAGGTCGGATAAGCTGAAAGGTAGGATAACAGAAAACAATAAAAATGAAACCTTTGTAAACATTATATTTTAACATTGAAAAATTCAAAAGTATATGTTAAATAGAATTACTAAATACATCACCTAATTCGGATTTGAGGTGATAAGCACAACTCAACAAATTATTGTTTTCCCTTGAAAGCCGCTGTTACAAATTAAAAAATAATATCAGTGAAAACATCATGATTAAAACAATGAAATAAAAGATCAAGCGATATTTGCACTGAGCAACAGGTCTCCACTCACTCCGAAACTCAGTCATGAGGGGAAGCAGAGAGATATGCAGGCATGAGATTATGACAAACTCTGTAGTGTTGGAAGTATACAGTGTGCGAAAACAAAAGGAAATTACAGGCTTCCGAAGCCTAGTGCACATCCAACTACTGTAAAGTCAGGGCAGTAAAAAGACTTGTCTCACTATGGTGTACAGTCATGTCACAAAAAATAGCTAGTGATCTAACATTACTCAACCGTCCAATAGATGGGTCGAATGACACAAAAGGTTAAAATATCAAAACTACTACAGTCCACTCTTGGTAATTCAAACACTTGATAATTCAAAACTTTCGATAATTCAAAATGAAGGCTAAGTCCCTAGAGAATCTCTCAATATTTCAAATTTTTACCATGCATTTTGTTACACTCGGTATTTCAAAGTCCAAATAGAGGGCAGGTCAATTTGTAACACGCAGTAATTCGAAGTTTCGTCGGAAAAAACACTCTATAATTCGAAGTAACTCAGTAAATCGAAGTTTCGTCGGTTAACACTCTATAATTCGAAGTCATGCTGTAATTCAAAGTTTCGTTGAAAAAACACTCTTTAAATCAAAGTCACGCAGTAATTCGAAGTTTAGTCGGCAAAACACTCTATAATTCCAAGTGATCTCTTTTAACAGGAAACTATACAGTAGCCTACAGTACATCCTGTTCCCATGGTAGGCTAGTGTAGGACGTTTTGATGTTTGTTTAGTTAGAGCAGTAGTCTTGAGTTAGTTCGCTGACTTGTTTTTCCAAGTTGGCAATCCGATCTCTAGATTGTGCGACATCTCCTTGAGCACAAACGCAGTTGTCGATAGCTGATAGTTCAGCTATTGGCGAAATATATAGCGCTAAATAACAGATCTCTTTGCAACTACAGTAACTGAAAAATAAGCCGTTGATTGTTTAAAAGTGTACTAAAATACGGTATGATGTTTCATTGTAACGTGCTGTACCTTTGTATGTATTAAACAAATGAACTCTCTGTAATTCGAATGGTTTATTTTTCTCCCGATAAATCGAACTCTTGATAATTCAAAACTCTTTATAATTTTGATAATTCAAATTTATATGCTTGGCCCACCAATTTCGAATTATCAAGAGTCTACTGTATATACTACATATTGTCAAGGATTGTTTGCTGCGGACTCACCCGCAGATGACGCCACAGTAGAGGCATGTACAGCTCGGTGAGCACTTTGCTGAACTGTGCCGTGGTTCGGTGGTGATGTAGGTAGGACAAGATGGCGAACACGTTCTGACCTGTGTGGACCAGCTCCTGTTTGTGTCGTTTGAACACAAACATGTGGGTCATCAGGTTCTGGATGCAGTGCTTCTCCAGCTCCTAGGGACAGACATTACAGTGTTACTGAGCTGATACAAGTGCAGATACATCTGAAAGAAACTTGCGTGGTTCATTCTATACCAGTACAAATTAAGTTGTTTAGTTATATAAGTGGGTGGATTAAAGATTAATTGCACTTTACAACAAGGTAACTTAAGTGGTGTTTGTATAATCATAATGATACGGTTATTATATCGTACAGGCCTACTAACTTAAGCCAAGTTTAAGAAGTGCCCAATTATTGAGAACAGGTGGCAAAAATTTAAATTTTACTTGGACATAATACAGTATTTTTTCTTATTTCTCACATAGATACTACAATTTATTATAACTTCATGTACACTTGCCACATATAAATTTACTTTATTGACGCAAGTCCATTACATTTCACATTTTGATGCCGCCTGACATAAAACTTGGCTAGGCTACCAGCATTGATTCCTGTCATGGAGACACGTTAGCATGAATCACATAGCTCAGTCTCAATGACCCCAAGTACCACTAACTAAAAGTCTAAAATGGCAAATGCTGTACTGTGTAGCTGTTGAAGCTACCAAGTTCTGCAGTTGACCACTAGGGTCTCTTGCAGGGTTGTAATTATCTCAAAAAGTTACGAGGAACTTACAAAAACATTTGATAGGTTTTCTAAGTAGTAATCCAGACAGCCGGTCACCGGTGCTGAGTTTGCAGGAATTTTTAAGGCTACTATTATTATTTTATGTAGATTAAAATTTATTAACTTGACTTCTTAATATTCAATTTTGGTTTTAAACATTTAGTCCTACCTGTCGCACTTCTGAGCTTCCGTTGAACCAAGCGCTGTAGTAAACTTCTCCGTACGCGCATGCCTGGGTCCTTTTGCAGATTGAGAGAAAGTCTTTGATTGCTTTGTGAAGCCTCTGAGAAAAAATAATGCAAGACTGAGATATGCTTTTACACATTGGCACTAGGTAAAGTAACATGCTTTTGGGTTGGTTTATTCAAGACTATGTCTTAAGTGAAAGCTATGTGACAAAGGAAACTTTAGGTATAATGCTGTAGTTTTTTGTAAAGGCTTAACTTTGCAAAATGTGAACCATAAGATTGCCAAGTTTGAGGAATCAATTAGTGAGGAAAGGTGGCAAAAATTAAAGCTAGGACATAATATAGTCTCATAGCTAACTTACTTGAAAAAAGTTAGAATCCAGGACTATAAAAGGTCGCGAAACATAGGCTAACACTGATATATTTTGTTAAAAGACCTCTCCCGACTCATCGACTCACTCTCTAGAATTACACTACAACAAAATGCCAGTGTAGTGTAAGCAAAAATCTTCAAAACGATACAAGGTCTTTTCCAGTTCACAAAATATCTTGCCTAAATATACCTTTATTAGCTTGATGTCCAAAGTCAATGTGAAGGCAATGAACTGTCGCCCCTCCTTGCAAGCCAGGTAGGTAGGGCTGGATACAATCTTCTCTAGTCGCGCCACAACACTCTCACAACTCTGCGTTCTCAAGTTTAGTCGAGCCAGGGCGACTCTCATTTCCCACATTCTCTTGATCTCGGGCTTCTGTGGGTCGACAGAATATTCAATAAACAAAACATGCTGATTGGGACACAGACACAACCCTCCCCTCCTTTGTAAAACAAAATAATTTGGAAATAAATTGAAACTCAATAACTTAACTTAGTTTAAATTATACAATTAGCATCTTGATTATCCAACCTAAACAGCATTTAAAGGTCAGTTAATACGGAAAATAATATCCACATTACTTCAGGCTAAACCTAAGGGTTGCGGCATTATCACTTCGATAAAATCAATTGGTGACTTGGCAGGATTTGAACCCAGGACCTCAGGGGCCAAAGTCTCGTGCTCTAACCACTATACCAGCTCGCTCCCCTACCCTGTACAGTAGGCAAGAAAGGTCAAACCACAGAAAAATTTCATGCTATAGTGGACTCAAATAGAACTGGCGGTTGATTAATACCAGCCGGCCTATTTAAAAACATTACCTTGACCCGCCAGTTCTATTTGCTTTGACATTAGGCCCTACTTCATTATCCGAAGAGGTGTTGGATAACACGGAAAGTTGAATAACCAAAGTTAGGATATAATTGTGACTCTGCTGTATAGCTACTGTGTATGTATAAATGTATAAATGCTTAAGTCTCTGTTAATTCCCATAATCTAATGTCATGTAGACATAACAGTGATTCAAAACATGTGTTGTAAACCCACAACGTTAATGGAAAATGTGAGAAATTTTGATACTCTTGGATAGGAATTTTAAAATAGTACATTTTGAAAAATCATAATATAACTATATTAAATTTGCTACATACCCTGTCAACACCATTCTTGTCATCTACAGTTAGATCCAACAGAAAGTTAATTGTGTTCAAGTAGAAACTTCCATCTACTCTGATCCCTTTAATGCAGCAATACTCACAGAGCTCGGAGATTTTACTTTTTAGCTGGAAAACATACATATCCTTAAAACACACAATACCTAGCTAAAATGTGTTTATAATTTTAGCCTACACAATCTTACAAGTTATCATACATAGATAGGCCCGCCCCCACTCCAATATTGATCTAGCCTATTCGCCAAAAAATTCATTTGACTACACTGTCAGACAATTTGTTCGAAGATGTGCATTTAAACATCTTACAGATGTCACTCTTTAAGGAGCCTATTTTGTCTTGGCAGATTTTTAAACCTTGAAAACTTATCATTTATATGTATTTCATATTGGGATATGAACTACACATACTGTAGCGGTATTATACCATCATACACTGCATGAACCAGCTTTCTTAAGACCTTTGATCATTACCTAATGGTGAATATAAAGCCATCATAATCCTGGCTAAATAAATGGATTAGGTGATATTCAACAAGTAGGGGACCTACAGTAGGTTGCCCGCTTTTAACATGACTGTAAACAATGAGATCTGCTGTGTGCCTATGTAAGTTACGAGGGTATGTATTAAATGTGCGTATTACGATCCTGTTTTTAATTGGTACATAAGTAGCTAGACTAAGCACATTATTTTGTAACTTCTGGATGGAAGTAAGTAAACAAGCTTTAAACCCAGAAAAAAAATACAAATAATGAAACAGATTGTTGCTCACATTTCACAAATGGGTTAAATTATGAACTACCTAGACTTAAAAGCTTAGTGTATCTAAATCATCAAAACAAGGCTTAGTGTGGTCATTGACACACTTTAAAACATGCTCAAGATTTACTAATAGGCCTAAACCATTTTGTCTAAACTAACCTGTTGTCCTGTGTTTTTTTCAATGAGGACCAAGTTAAAGGCAACAGCGATCCAAGCCAAGGCTTCACTATCTGCAACATCGTGAAGGGCAGTTGTGTGCAGAAGTAGGCTTATAATTGCTGATAATACTTCTCGACTTTCTTCCTTAAACTGTTCTACTTCTGGACACATCAGATTGTTTAGTCTGGTCTTAACAGGGTCCCGTAAATCGTTCCACAATTTCTCCATCTCTAAAGAGTTGAGTTTGTATAGATGACCCTTCTCTTGTTCCTAAACAAAGTATTTTATTCAGTGGAAACTTGTATGCTGTTTTTGTAAAAAAAATAAAGAGTAGGCCTAACCGAGTCTTGCTAAAATGTAAAATAGCCTATATGAAATAACCATAAATTGTCACTTTAAAAGACTGCTTGAACCAGCAACTATTAATGTGTGACGTCCAAACACTGTGTAGAAAGATACTCTTGGTACCTAACTTATTAGAGATCTTTAAATTATAAGAGATGATTGATTTTGACACTAACTTAATTCAATTGATGTATGAACCAATATGTGTATGAGCCTTTACTTAAATCATGTATCTTCAAGTTCTGCTCACAGGACCAGCAAATGAAGAACCATTCCTTATGGTGAGCAGTGAGCCATTGCTGACCTGCAGCCTACACGTTATTGTTAGGAGGAAAAGATTTGGTAATTTTAACAAATTTATAATTTAAAGGACTTAAATTTGATTAAACTGTGAAGAAACAAGTGTTTACAATTTTATAAATAGCTTACAGCTAACAGAAACTAGGTTAGTCACCTCAAGTTTCAAAACTTCGACTGTGTGAGAAGGCATTCCATCACAGTTGAGAAGTTTGCTAAGAAACTTCACCCTCTTTTCATCTTCTACAACAACAGACTTCTTTGTAGACCGGCCTCGTTTTTTCTTTCCTTGATCTTTTTCTGGGACTGGATCTCCGGGATTATTTACCAACAAATCTGGGATATCGTCTTCCATGATGTTTTCCTTGACTACATTTTCATTTTCTACAACAACAGACTTCTTAGACCGGCCTTGTTTTTTCTTTCCTTGACCTTTTTCTGTAACTGGATCTCCAAGATTATTTGCTAACGAATCTGAGATATCGTCTTCCATGATGTTTTCCTCAACTATATTTAAATCTTCTACAACAATAGATTTCTTAGACCGGCCTCGTTTTTTCTTTTCTTGACATTTTTCTGGAACTGGATGTTCTGGATTATTTTCTAACAAATCTGGGATATCGTCTTCCATGATGTTTTCTTCAACTATATTTTCCTCTTCTACAACAACAGACTTCTTAGACCGGCGTTGTTTTTTCTTTTCTTTGCGTTTTTCTGGAACTGGATCTTCTGGATTTTCTAACAAATCTGAGATATTTTCCTCCATGGTGTTTCCTTCAAATAAGTTAGGCCTATAAGAAACAGTCCTAGTGTTATAAGTTGTACAGCTACTAAGCTAGATCTAGGACAGATTAGAGGTTAAATCAGGTTATGAGGATTGATTTTAATTGTATTATTTCCTTTGCTCATCAATCCTATTTCAAACATATGTTACTTTTAATTGAAATAGACGTATTTTGAACTGTGAGGGGATCTTCAAGTTTGTATATAAGATCAAATGTTTAGTAGGCCTATGAAGATTTCTTTATTTTAATCTTGCCATTCATATTAGGCTATAACAGCTACAGTAACTTAAATTGACTTTATTTACTTGTACGTTTTAGTACCGGTATGCTAAAATATTCAAAACTAGTGTAGTGATTGTAATTATGCTATCCAAACCATTTAATTATAAATTAATTGCCTTTAAAATAAGGCCAAAATTTATTATAACAAGGCAATAGGTAAATGCACACCTAGACTTAAACCAGTATTACCTATTCTTCACTTTCGTTACACTGTTTATGTAACTTAACTTTTGCAAAGTTACAAATTCACACAATTAAATATTATAAACTATATTGCATTGTTAATACAGCTTATAAAAACTTAAAATAACAAATCATAATTCCAACTCCAACCTATCTTAATTTTGTTGCAGTAACTGACGAGTGACGACTACATCAACATCAACAACAACAGAACAGAAACACACCGCCAAAACTCAGCTTTAGGTCGTTTTGTTTGGCATAACATCTGGAGGTAGTCACTTAGAGATTATCTATAGTGTTGTATGGAGTTATATGTTTCAGAAAGTCAACATAATTAATTTTCGATTGGAATAATATATGTTGACATTGACTGTAGACACTGAGATTAGTGGTATACCATTATATTACAAAATCCAAGGTTTGTATTGGTATGCACACATTAATATTTTTTTTTAATTAATTTATTTAACTTATAGCTTTTTGAGCAGTTTTTAGCGATTTAAAGTAAATGAACACTAATAATGTATACAAACGCTAAAAACAAATTAATTCAATTTAAAACAGATCAAAATTCAATACAAGAGCTATACAATAAAAAAGGAACAAAATGTACTTATTAAATTTATTTTATAATGTTTTTGCCCGGGGAGGGGTGCAATTACGCCCTCTTATTTGCACCCCCCCTGTGGCTGCCCATGCCCCTAAGCATAGATGAAGTAATATAAATGGTGTTTATTTATTCTATGCCTATACTATGGAAATAACCTACAAAACTTCCCTCAGAATGTCGATCTGGTAGTCGGACCTTTTAAATCATTATTATAGGTAAGATTAATAACATTTATGTTATACTTTACACAAAATACATAAAGGGTGAGTTTTAATTGCCCCCCCTCCAACGTTTTTCTACATTTTTTTCAAATATCAATCCCAGACCCCTACAAAACATTGTTGGATAAGTAATTCATTTTGACAAGGTGGTCATTTCCTGCCGTCATCTTGGATTCGCCATATTGGATGCAAAATATGTTTTTCAAATGTAAAGGTGGGGTCGAGAACCTTTATTTCGATCTAGATTTTTACCCTGATTACAATGCCACAACCCGTTTTTAAAAATCTTGATCCAATACAAAGTTATGAGGGCTTTTTATGACTTTATTTTTAGCCCATTTTAACATTGTGCATTTACAAACTAATACTATAATCTCAAAATAGTGCTAGATAAAGATAAGTCACCAGTCATTGTTGACCTATTTCCACTTGGTTATGACGGATGTATTTTTTCGGCCACCATTTTAGATCTGCCATTTTGAAATGTGATAAATTATTTTAAATGAAGGGGTGTTGTGACCCATCATTTCAAATTTTTTTTAAGCTGAACGTAATTTCACAATCCGTTTCCCATTTTCATATTTTGATTTTGAAATGTTGACATTTTAAATAAAAATATTGCAGTATTTCATAAAGAAAACTTGAAAAAAAAGATGGATTGCGGCATTGAGTTTAGCTTTAAAAAGTAATTCAAAATGATGGGTCACAACACAGCCACCTCTAATACAGAGAATGAATTATTAGAGGTGGCTGTGGTTACAACCAATCACAACACCCACTTCATATTTAAAATAGATACTTTATGACATTTCAAAATGGCGGATCCAAGATAGCGGCCGAAAAAATACATCCGTCATAGTGAAGTGGTCGACAATGACTGGTAGTTTATACTCAAATCAAATCAAATCAAAACATACTTTATTTCCAAAAATATTGCAGAATATAAATTATAAACATAACTTCCAGTGAAACAGACACATTACTTGCTATTGCATAGATAAAAATAATTAAATATAAAAATACATGTAAACTTAATAATAACAACAAAGGATGTAAGGTCTCAGAGAAGCTATGTTAAACATATACATTAAGGAAAGTATTCTACATGGGCTGGAAGCCTGTGCGTAGGCTCAGTCGCTATCAGTGATTTACGTATTTGTTGGAAAACAATAATATTCATAAATATTCAGAAAATCTTAAAAACAAATAATTTAATACTAGGACATCATGTTTACAAAAATTTACATCCAAACAGCACAAAGTTTCAAAAGCAAGAAGGTTATTCGTTATCCTAAAAAAAACGTGCTTGCCGTGCTTTGTTCTTTTTTATACCCTTGTGCATTTCATTTCAATCCGACAGGTACAACATCCATGAGGTTTGATTATACTATGAAGCCATATATATATTGTCTAGTCTTTTTGTTCCTTACGTAAAAAAACCTTAAAACGGGTAACCAAATTACATTTGTCCTGTGAGGGTGAAATATTTTATCAGCTAAAGAGAGTGGTAACAAGTGATATTGAATAATGGTATCAGGAAATGGAATGGTGAAATAGTATATTTAGTACCTAGGGCCGAAAATGAGGTTTTGCCGGCTCGAGATAGTTTTTAAGTTAGAGACGAAGTCGAGAACTTAAATCGATCGAGAGCTGCAAAACCATTTCTGCCCGTGGTACGAACGCTATTTTTCACCACACTATACCCTATTACCACTATTCACCACTATAATAATGCACACTGATAGTCAACACAACTACAACATTAAGGTTATGTAAAGAAATAATTTGAGGAATCAGCAAAAATAAAAATAAATAGTTGCTAGGCAACGGCGACAATAACACAATTCTATTGCAATGCTATGGATTTTTATTGTGTATTTAAAATGCATTCATGTTTTAAGTAAGTAAGCGGACAGCTGATTTTGCGGCCCCGGCCTGTAAAAACCTGCTCGGTCCCCAAATTTCTATGACAGCTGGCATGGCCAGCAAAACGTAACTTTCAGCCACCAATTAACGTATGTAATACAGCCAAAAACATCATAGTGTGGTGAAAACTATATTACATCAAATCGGGATGAACGTTTAATAATATATCATTCATTAATAAATAAACTAAATAAATATTTTTCAAATTCTTAATTAATACCATTGCAAGATTAAACTTTGCAAACGTTTTATTTATTAGTAAGGTTAAGATATGTTACAAGTAAAATTTTATTAGTTTCAGACTAACCAATAGCTGAAAGGATCAAGGCTTTAGTGTTTCAAGTGTTGGGCATATCAGTAGACAAAAATATAATAAGAATATTAAACATTGTTCGTACCGATTTTCAGCAACAAACACAGGACTAGATTGCAATCTAAAATCACTCCTTTATCTAACCCCTAATATTTATGTAATGTCCTCAAGTGTTCTTTCTTTCTAGTTGAAGAATTTAGAACAACTATCACATTAACATTTTCTCTCACAGAAGATTTATGGTAATCCCATAGCACATGCTGACATTAAGGCAGTATCAACAATGCTCAACAACAAAGCCCAATCAATGTCGATGACCAAACAGTCCATCTTCTTTGCTTGATGCAAATGACGTAGCATGCTGTTTTTCACCAATCTTCGAGTCTTGACATTCTTGTGGCTGTACATCAGTCTGTGTTGTATTTGATATGTTCGAGACGTTTCCAAGCCGTTTGATGACTCCAAGGCAATCAATAAAATAACTGGAATGATGTAGGATAGATACCCTACAAACCAGAAACTAAATATGCGCTTCACGATTTCTATTGGACTTCCAATTAGGATCTGAGTGAGATAACGATAAATGACTCCTGGTGCTACT
Source organism: Macrosteles quadrilineatus (assembly GCF_028750875.1). Classification (NCBI taxonomy): domain Eukaryota; kingdom Metazoa; phylum Arthropoda; class Insecta; order Hemiptera; family Cicadellidae; genus Macrosteles; species Macrosteles quadrilineatus. Next base: position 204,237,829 of record NW_026542595.1, read on the forward strand.
GCGGCAGAGCTGACTACAAACCAGACTATGAAAGACCAGTAGTAGGATCGTATGTCGTCTCTTATGTGTAAGAGACTGATTTGTAGGCACTTCAATTTTTTGATGAGTTTATATTGGTCACAAGAAACCAGTTCCTCTTCATTGTCCTTTCCTGTCACTTTTTCAATCTGATCATTAACTTCTCTCTTAATTTCCAGTACCTTTTCTAGGAAACCAAGCAAGCCAATGTTGATGGACAGTTTGACAGCCCTGTAGTGAATTTCCAGAGCGAAAACTGCATTGAAAAAAGGATAATATGCCATTATAATAGCCATTATCTCAATCACATAGATGATAATGGATGGAAGCAAGAAGAGATTCCATTTTTGACCTTTCCCGTAGTTCACCATGTCTTCTAACACACTCAGACTAAGTATGGTGCCCGTTTGGTTTTGTAGTCATAGATAGCTCTAGCTAGGATAAACAATCTCATCGCAAAAGTAGCTACCACGTGACAAATGACTGCAGGAGTAGCAGGATTAGGACGTATGATCAGAGTGTATACTCCGTGAAATCCCACTGCCGATACGAACACTATTAAGCCGGAGGTGTAGACAACCTTCCATGACAACCGTACCAAATCACTTAAAGAAACTACCGATAGACCATGGACCGTCTCGAACCAAAAAAGGTATTTGAATTTTCCCAAAGTCCCGTACATTTTATAACGAATGACTCATTGAAGTTGTTTCACTGGTCCACACTTCTAACACAAAATGGCCCCAACAAAACACTTCATGCAGGCATATTGTCGATAAGCTGTCACCGCTTATAATGAAATTGATATGGAATAATACAAGATCGTTACTACTGTTAATCTACAATAAAAGCATGTTTCACTTGTTTTATTCCACTTAGTTGTTAATAGGAACGTGACGTTTTAATAATATAATAATACTTTGAGCTGTTCCTGTGTAATGAGAAACTATGTTCTTATACATCTGACTGTCTTTATCGTTGAAAGTTGATCCGCTGTTTGTACGTCTCCACTAATATCTATTGCTTTTAAGTATGCAATTTTTTCTGTAACAACACAATGGGAGAATCAATACTTTTTAACAGTAGAACTCCTATCTAAGGGGTAAAGTTTGCACTCCTTCCTGTCACAATAAAAAAAAATTAATGATAGAAAAGGCATATCAACTTCAATTTTATTGACATAAACATTGTAGATAGTTCTTTATTTTAACTAACTGAGTAGAAAATTGTATTAAAGTTGGACTGATAAATAACGGTTTCAGGAAATGGAATGGTAGTAATTGTTGCAATGATTGAGAGTGGCAATAAATAGTATATTTTCCCCTCGGAATAAAACTTGCTTGTTCATTTTTTTCAATTAGTTATATTTGCCTTTGCAGGGAGAAACATGGTAAATTAATTATAAAAATGGAGAATGTTGGTTATGTAATGTTTTAATTGGTTATGTAATAAATCAACTTATTATTCCAATGTCGTTAAAGTTTAGAACATTGATAGGATTTATCCAAAACACAAGCCAGCATCGTATATCAAGCCAGAGTTTGGGTTTACTACATAGCTATTCATGAGCGGAGCTCTTTACCTTCAAATACGAAATTGATATTTACAGCCGAGGCTTTGCGCTTTGCCCGTGTTTCCCCTTAATAGAATTACTAGTTTATTGGTACGTTCCTAGTTTATATTTTTTATTTACGATGGATAATAAAATAATTTTAAATTGTCTATTGGAAACCGAAGATTTAATAATAAATAATACCTTACAATAAAAACAATAAAATATATTCTTTTTGCCTTTAAACCTCGTTTAGAACCAAAAGTTATTGAAACATTTTCTTAATGTCAGATTATGAAGGTTTTGGCTGGGACAATTAAAACTTACCCGTATAAACTTAGTTCTAGATAGATGAGGTAATTCAGATACAAGAGATTTCATCTATGGTACTAGATTCTATACCTTACCATTTCAGTGCAAATATATATAAATGGTACAATCTTAAAATTAATATAACTCATTACTTTTTCTTAAAATTAAGAAAATGGATTCAGGAGGATAGGTGTGTTAAATTAAAATGTAAGTACACATTAAAAAAGGTTTTTTTTACCACACTTTAAAACAGGTCTGAACACTTCAAATCCATTCAAATCATCTTACCACAGAAAACATATTACCATGATATTACTTAATATGTTTTCTGTGATCTTACTTTTAAATTTTAGTTCTTATTGACGACTGAGATGTATAATTGTAAAAAATTGTACCTATTCAGAAAATAAATGACTTATGACTTATGACTTAAACTCCGCTGCAGCAAATAACCTGCAGACTAAGAGAATTTCCATTTGCCTGTTTGATCCATGTTATGTTTGACCAATTGGTTTGACCAAGTTTGATGAACATATCCATAAACAAGCTAACTACTCAACTACTGTACAGCAGTTTTCTTTTATACATAAGAATAACATGGACATTTTAAAATTAACAAGGTTGACAATATCCATTTAATGTATTTCACAGAAAAAAATTCTAGCACTTTTGTGATCCAGGAACCTGATCTGTTGTAAAATTTCTTAATACTTTTTTAGAAGTTGCCTCACAAGCAATTTAATTTAAGTCTTCCTAAAAAATACAGTTAGATGGTACATATTGTTAAGCATTATTATTAGAAACTACTTATTAAAATTAAAATAATATATTTCTCAAAATTGATTTAGTAAAACAATAAAATACTCTTAAAATACAAATTTGCAGCATGAATTTGGCTTGTTAAGTATGAGAAAAAATAAGAAGATTATTCAAAGAACTTGGATAAAACGAGCAGAGGAACTATAAATGTTTACGGCTGGAAACTCCAACCTTAATTTAGTCCGACTTATATTTTGATCTGGAGGGGCCAGATTTAGCACATTTCCGAGCGCTGCATGCTGGGTTTAGAAGTATTTATTTTAACCAGCGTCTGGCAGCGCTGTGCTGTGTAGGTCTGCTTAGCCAAGGGGCAATCCCCATTCGCTCTTGGCTCCTCGACGTTACCTTTTTTGGGCATCAAGACGATGCGCTGGTACATCATCGATTGCCACATCGGTTTGATCTTGTTTACCGACAATATATTTCTCAATAGGACCGCTTGTGGGAAATGTTTTAAACATTAGTAGCCTATACCTATATTGAATAAGTTTTTAAGCTTATATTTTCTGCAAGGGAATTGTCCAAGCCCCTCCTCCTTCCAAGTTTCGATCTTTTGTAAGACCATCATTTTGAAAGCTTAACCAATTGAGAAATGTCCAGTATGAACCCTGCTTCGTTCAGATTTGAAGGTGAGCACTAAAATCACTCAGCTACCCAGACAATCAACCAAGTGATTTCTTTTGAAAGTGATTTATGCTGCGGGGTGGATGGTTTTACTAAAAGTTTGAATGGTTTATCTTAAATAAATATTTTACAGGATTTAAATTTCTTAACTTCTGGGTATATTTGTGGGTACACGAAAATGCTTTGAAAATTTACGTTGTGGATACGTTATTTGTTAGATAAGGAAGAATTTTAAGTTAAGCACTATTTGTTAACTTTTCTGGTGAAGTGTACATATCATGTGATGTACATCAGTAAAGTTTGACGTTTTTACTAAACAACTGGTGATGTAAATCATCCTAGAAGATATCAATCATTTACCTTTTTGTAAAAAACTAGTTTTTTGGGTGGAACTGATGGTATTTTTTAAATCCGTGGACAAAACTGAAAGTATGTCTTTTCTCGTATTGCAGATTCATCAGATAAGTGCCCAATAATCTATTGTTGCTAATTATTGTTACTTATGATATTGACTTAAGTACTTTTATATATGAGGGAACTTTTACGTCACTGTGGTAGTAAAGTCTCAGACTTTTGAGCCAGACACTTGTTCGGGTCCAGCAATCTTCACATATCACAGCAGTAAGCACATATTTTTTTACATTATTATATTTTTATTTCAACCAAGATCGTATTTACTATCTTCAGTTCACTATATAGATTAGCAGTCTATAATGATAAGGATAAGAGGTAGAGGTGTTTTTTTCTTTTTTTACAAACTAAAAACATGTGTTTTTTGAACAATCTTGTTAAATTTTTATGTTATATTATCCATTGCTCCACAGTAGACATGTGTAGTAAGATGTCAATTTTTAAAATAAATTTGAATTTATATATACTGTATAAAGAAAACAGACAGACATTTCCTTCTACTTTTGAATTTGAGCATTGTGAGATTGTATCACAATAAAAAAAAATCATTTGAAGAAGTGTGACTTGTTATTATTTATCACTTTTAGAAATATTGCATTTGCATTTTAGCGAATTTCCCTATATGGAAGTAGCTATTACCGTAGGTCTCATGGTAAGACTTAGGTCTGGGACCGATTTACTTTTTCATTTTGATGTCCCCAGAGGCCAAAAACACAATTCATTCAAATTTTTATATATGTATATATATGTCCGTGAACACGATAACTTGAGTAATTTTCATCCGATTTTGATCAAATTTGGTTTGAAGGTGTAAGGCGGGATAAACTTGAATGAGTTCGCGATCCAGCATGATCGGACCATGGGAACAGAGTTTTATGGGGTAAAAATTGGTTTTTCTCACTTTTGACCCTCAAAACACAAAATTTCCCAATTTTTCTCTAAACCTTCTTAAAGAGCTTTAAAAAAAAAAATTCAGTATATCAAAGTGTTTTGTACAATAATGGTTACGGAGAAAACTAAAAAAATGGTAAATTTAAAATTCCCATGTTATTCTTATGGAGAATATTGTAAAATGTTGTAGTTTGCTTGTTTATGGATATCTTTTGATAAAACTTGGCAAATATATTCATTTTATACTAAGCAATAATTATTTTACTTAAAACACAGACTTTAATAGTTTCCTTTTAGCAGCAAACCTAGGTACTCGTTAAACCTAATGTTATTTAAATAGATCAATTGAAAATCAATTCAGCCAAATGGAAATTCGCTTAGACGGTAGGTTTGCTGCAGCAAACCTTAACAGCAGCTTGCTGCAGCTTATTTAATGTAAGGTGACAACTATTTTGGGAATGCATTGTAAAAACACTTAAAGATGCTTAAGTGTTATTGAATAAAAAGAATGATTACGATTTATTTGGAAACAGCATTACCACCTAGGTGCGTATATTAATGCTGAATAGTGAGTATGCATGGGGGTGAGTGTAGAAGTAGAATTGAGTGAGATGATCTACACAGCTTTGTAACTAATATCAGCTGTTTCTTAAACACATGACCATTTGAAAGCTCAATGATCCAACAGCTGGACCTCAAGTGGCAAGACATGTATAAAGGATCAGGAAGAGATAATTAATCATTAATCGTACTCATGGTGGAAGGAAAAAACATAGGTGTGATATTCCCGTCATATGCTGACGTCACCCAGATTGCAAACACCATTTCACTATTAAGAAAAAAATTATAAAAACAATTACAATCAAATCAAAACAAATATATGCTTGTATGACAGTTACAACGGTTTGCAATCTGGGTGACATCAGCCTAAGGCGGGAATATCACACCTATGTTTTTTCCTTCCACCTTGAATCATACTATTGACATTTGTTTTATAAACAAGACACTAACAATATTTGCTATTTATTGTTTAAAACATTCATGATAATTTTAAAAAGATTTCTATTGTGTAATGTTCAAAAGGAAAATGTTTTGAATTTTTTTAATTGAACAATAACACCTTTCATGGCACATAATTCATTATAAAACTCACTCTGTATGTGTCATTGTCTCAGAGAGAGAATTAAATGGACTTTACGTAGCGAGCGTACAATTTTAAAACAGCCCAAATAAGGAATGGCGCAAGTTGTTTATTCTACAAAACTAAGAATAGTTCCGCAGTGGAGGGGGGACGAGACTCCTGTTATGGGGTTGCCGCAAATATCTTCTGACTCACTTGCTCGGACCGCAGAAACAGCAGCCAAAATCTTTCTACCAGCTGCACCAGTTGGAACTTTTTAGTTCCTCTAAAAGCGACAAAACCGGTAATACATTACTTCTCTACAAAAAGACTATGAAAGAAAATGAGTTTCCATTAGGCTATATAAACATGAAACGATAAAATATTTATTACCCAATAAACTTCTAGACTTTTCACCTACTGTACTTTTAAAAGCTGTTATTCTCCTCAAAAACTGAGACTAGTACCAAATGGTAAAATAAGGTTAATTTCCATTTCTTCATGTTTCTTTGTGATTCATCCATCTAAAATGTTTACCAAATCCAAATTATAATTTCGCTAAGCTTAAATCAACGAGTACCGGTCATTTACTGTATGAAATATATTTTACAGGAGAGCCAAAAATGCTTTATGAAAAATTCCAAATTAGGACAAAATAAGTGGTATGTTAAGTGACTACTTTTGTATACAGGGTGAATAAAAAGTCAAGACCCCCCCCTCTAATATTTTTCTAAGTAAATATACAGAGATATCCTTTTGGTGGTCGAGCAATCTTAGCAGGAAGTTTCATTTTATCATTTTGAAATTTTTGAGTGTCCCCCCAAAAGGGGGGATTTGGGGGGCAACTCAAATATTTTAAATGTAAACCCCCTTCAAGTGACACCTCATTTTGAAGTGTTTAAAAAAACTTAAAGAATGGTGAAAACTAGAGGTCACTATCTCTTCTCTATCCAAAATGGTAGCCCGTCAAATGTTTTGGAAAATCAATGGTAAAATTGTTAATATTGGTTGTCATTTTGGATAGAGAAGAGATAGCAAGCTCTGGTTTTCACCATTCTTTAAGTTTTTGTAAACACTTCAAAATGAGGTGTCACTTGAAGGGGAATTACATTTAAAATTTTTGAGTGTCCCCCAAAAGGGGGGATTCGGGGGACAACTAAAAATGTTTCAATAGAAACCCCTATCAAGTGACACCTCATTTTGAAGTGCTTAAACAAACTTAAAGAATGGTGTAAACCAGAGCTTGCTATCTCTTCTCTATCCAAAATGACAACCAATATTAACAATTTTACCATTGATTTTCCAAAACATTTGACGGGCTACCATTTTGGATAGAGAAGAGATAGTGACCTCTAGTTTTCACCATTCTTTAAGTTTTTTTTAACACTTCAAAATGAGGTGTCACTTGAAGGGGGTTTACATTTAAAATATTTGAGTTGCCCCCCAAATCCCCCCTTTTGGGGGGACACTCAACAATTTCAAAATGATAAAATGAAACTTCCTGCTAAGATTGCTCGACCACCAAAAGGATATCTCTGTATATTTACTTAGAAAAATATTAGAGGGGGGGGGGTCTTGACTTTTTATTCACCCTGTAATTTTGTGAAGTAAGTTTCTAGGCATATCGCAAATAAGAATGTTGTCCATATGTAAGGTTAATGAATACTGGACAAATCCATTTGTTTGAATTAGAAATAACTTATAGAAAATTTAACTTCAGTATCATTAGTCTATAGCTAGTTAAAATGATTCCATTCCAAACATAGCCTTTAAAAACTTATCAAGTACTGTGTATCTTTATTTTATATCTTGCATTTCCTCTCTCAACTAAATGGTCAGATAACAGTAACCATCTTAGTTGAGAGCTAAACTTATTTCACATTTCATTGTAGATGTTAGCTTCTGGTTTGCTAAATTAAAAAAAGGTTTAGATATGTTCCATTAGGCGATATATTTAAATTGCAAACTCTTAGCTGAAACTAGCTATGTTTGCAATTTGAATGGATTGCCTAATAGCAGGTCCGGTATTTAAACCTTTTATATTATTTTACATTCTTATAAAGTACCTATTGTCTTTGTTTCGAGATTAGAATTCCAGAATTGTAGACTTTTTAAGACTCCAATCACTAACGTCCTTTAAGACTTACATTTTTTATATATTAAACAAAAATAATTTCTTGTATATCAGACACAAATTTTTGTTTCACTTGATGGTATTAGGTCAAAATAAATAGCCAAAACATATTTTAACATATAACAAATTTTATTCATAAGTGTTAATAAAATAAACTAGAACTGAATACTAACATAAGTTACGAACAAATAGGAATTTACAGCTTGAATCCGACAAATCATAGTTTAAATAAATACCAATCATCTCGTCAAAAAGACTAGAGGTCAATCCAAATCTGGCTAAATACAGTTAGGTTGCAAATATGCGTTAAACATAAGAAATAATACAACGTTCACTATGTACAACTTAGAAGAAAAGTAATTTTGTCTTTTAAATTATTTAGTTTACAAGTACACTCTAGTCTAAGTTCAATTTTATCACCCTAATATAAATAAGCTTTTATCTACATTGATAACCGAGGGTTGACCATTGTGACAGACTTTCGACAGAAAATTAAACAGATTCAGGTACATCTCTTAACCATTTCATCCGACATTCTGCTTAAAACAATCATTCCAACATTTTACACGCACATTTCTGCATGCATCGTGCTAACACAATTATCATCTATAAAATACAAGCTAAGACATTTCTAACGATCACTTTCCTGTCTGTAACATTTCCCTAACACGTTTGTGTTAAGAGTTGTAATCATAAATACGAATAAAAATACAAACTATACCGTGCACTTAACAGCTGTTTTGTAGATAGTTATCATAGCTTATGTAACATGTGATTATATATAATACTACAATTAAAAGGCAGTGTATTAACTATTTACAGAATTATTCACTTTTTACACATTTTCCATCATGAGACAGCACAGATTTAATAGTATCATTTTGTTTGTTAGTGGGATGGATTTTGATTAATATTTTCTGTTTAACAATAGAACAATTATAAAATTACATTGTTATTTTTATTAATAGCTTTATAAAAGAGTACATATCAGTCAAAACTGCAGAATGTTAAATTTTTTCATTATTTGGGACCAGTTATAAAGAAGTTTAGCTTGCAATAGTTCTTGGAGTATACACATACAATACTTCCAAGTTTGTTACATTAAAGCATGTTACAATAATCAACAAGATAAATTAGTACAAAAAAGTAGATAAAGAATAGCACTTAAATTCCAATTGTAAAATAATTCATAAAAAATCACATAAAACACATCAATACATTTTCACAACAAAAATAAACAATTTCGCAATACGGAAAATACATGATTTCATAATCAACTGGACACATACAAGAAAAATCATACAAAAATTAAAACTTGGATCTCTTGAATTTTGACATCAAACTCTTGTTAAACATTAGCTAATTGAAGTATGGAATTACTTTGACCTAACCACGTTGGTTGGATTGTAAATGTATGTTGAGCAAACGAGTCAACTCTTAGTTGTAGACGAGCAGACCACAATATCGTGTTGCTCGGAAAGCCGCCCCGGGAGCGCACTACTCACTGGTTGTCAAGGGAATGGTTCACTGTAGAGTATCAACAGGTCAGGCCCCAACATTCACTAGGCCTCCACCGTTCACCTGGTATCCGCCGAAACTGCCTTCCGACATCTGCAACATCATTGAATGCAACTATAAGATAACAAAAAAAAATGAATCTTAAGTTTTCTTAAGCTATGTTTAATTCAAATTGATCAGTTCAACAAATACTCACAACTGTTGTCCAAATCAGATATTCTCCTTAAGTATTTGGTATATTCAATTTGAAATAAAAGATGCTTAAAAAAAATCATCATTTCAAGATGTTAGCATATTCAACATAAATCAGCAATTGACATAAACAAGCAATTGTACCGTGGCTCAACTATTGTACTATACAACCATTTTCATTCTAACTTTAAATAAGAATATGATGTCAGCTTATGACAATAACCTCAAGTTAATGCTAGTAAACTCTTCAACAATGACTCGTCACAATTCTGTAACTTTTTCAATAATTTTCATAAAAAAAAGAGGTTGGTGGCCTCTTTTAATCTTGCATTTGCCCGTCCACATAGACTACAGATCTGTGCAAAGAACGTCCAGTAAAGCAAGGGGTGAGCCGGTAGGCCTACAGTACAAAGGTAAACTGTACTGATAAAATGTTTGCAGCAGTGACCAAGATCGGAACCCACGACATCGCTGCCTTGGGCCCGAAGTCTGTTACGCCACCAACTGAGCCACTGACTCACCCCATCACTCACCAAATCCGTCCACCTTCACATCCACGATGGGCAGGATTTGAACGCAGGACCTCAGGGACCAAAGTCCCACGCTCTACAAATAGACCCCCAATGTCCCCAATGTATTTTTACAATAAAGACTTGTTTTGTTAGAACTCACATCGTCATCACTCTCTTCATCACTGCTGAGGTAGGTATCGACACCGTAGTCCTCTAGTGCCTTCATGATCGTAGCGTCCCACATCTGACCTGCCGTCTGGTACGCAGACTGTCCTGCGTAGCTCAGCAGTTCTGCGTTTATCTTGGCGTCGACTACCAGGAAATGACACAGCTGTGGGTTGCGACGTTCCACGGCCAAATGTAGACATGTCTGGCCACCCTTCCACTCCTACAAAATTGTAGCAGTCAGTAAACAAGTAACACCTCTGGTGGAAGCTGAACGGAAGTAGAAATTGAAACAGTTACAGTTATATACCACAAACTTGTACCTGTAATCTGATAGTTTGGATTGTTCAATAAAGAATTAGCACATAAGTTGTACAGAACTATAGTCTTATTTAATGCCCTAGTAATAAACTACATAGAAGGTGGCTTAAACAGTTACACAGTGCATTGCAATATAGTGCTACTAGCACACAATAAGCCCTGAATGCCATTTGTACCTAATGTGAAACTATGAATAATGACTTGATCTGATTCTAACCGTGAGTGACAAAAACCTGATGATCAGAGTGCTACTCAGGCATTACCATAACTTTAATTAATTTATATTGATTTTTTTTTTTTTTTGAATGTAATATACTGTATAAGAAATAAAAGTAGTGTGATATGTATTCCAGATACCTTTCTCCAACTAGCACAGCAATGGTGGAAAGGTAATTTTTCTTTATTCCAAACTTCACACCCTAGAACGTAAGGCTCTAGCCTGGAATAATTTTCATATTACTTTAGACTAGTCCTAGAGGTTGCGGCATCATCAGAGGGAATTTGAAACCGGAACCTTGGGAACCAAAGTCCCACATTCTACCACTGTGAAAAGATACTGGGTCAAAAAGTATCAGTGTTCCTTCTTAATTTTATTTAAAAAGTTTGTACCCTGTGTTAACACACAGAGTCCCCTAAAGAGTATACGTTTATTCAACTGTACAGCTGCTAAAGCCTCCATTCTGATACACAATAACATGAATTATTGTCTAATGACTTGTCAAAATTTACCTTTGCATTAATGTCGGCTCCTATCCACACCAGCCTATGTAGAATCTCGATGTTTTCATTGTTTGCTGCCAAATGTACGCAAGCTTGACCTAAAATCAAAAACAATATTTATATAAAAAAACTATTTTTTTTCAATTGACAGCTTCTTGAATCGTAGGAATATTTTGATATCCTTAAATCAGCTGATCGCCAGGGAAAACCCAGAGATAAACAACAATCAACAAAAAGTATGAGTGTTTTCAAATTTAAGTGCCTTATTCAACTTCTTCAAGAACCACTCAAGAAAGTCCGAAAGCACATGCCAATACTCAACATGGTTTAGACAGGTGAATACCAAGTTTGGGAAATATAACATTTAGAACTAAGTTACACCTCGATTTCGCCTTCCATTCTTGGAAATTTTGCTTAATTAAGATTTAATGATGTATTTTACTACTTTTTTTTTTTTGAGGGGTGTAACTTATGTATTTATGAAAGATACTATGACAGTGTGTGAATAGGCTTATTTAATTTGACATCAAATTGCAGTTAATTTAATACAATAGTTCAAAATAAATATCACATGCACAATAATTTATCTTGTATTTACAAGTATCTTTCGTCAAAGTATCGTTATTGATTTAAATATATCATTAAATACCAAAAACTAAATGTTTACAGAACAGTTTGGATTTTTAACTAATTAAATGCCTAGTCTTGGTAAAATAGTCAGCAAACCATATAAGATCGAAAATATGACAAAAATCAGGTAAATTAGGCAAATTAGGTAAATCATGACCAATGATTGTAAATTAGTTCCCTAAATATAATTCTATTGATTAAAACCACCACTATGTAAACAATTATGTCCATTGAAGAAATATTATCGTATTGAGTTTATTATTAATATGATAAAAAAATTTCATGAAAAGCTCTTCAGTTCTCTTCCAAATCAAACTTAAAGCTTAAATAGGACGAAAAACTATCACACAAGCCGCTATTCAGTGATGTAATCAAATCTGAATCTAGAAAGTGATATACATCACTATCACAAATGCATACAAATCATCATTGTATTATCAACCGTAATAAACAGCTGACAAACAAGCCGTGTTTGCTGAAACAGGCGCCGTCAGAGGAGGGTTTCCCTGATAGGAAAGCTTAGAAAGTTCTGCAATCTCTCTAGGGAAGTCCACGGACGATCGACACAGGTGAAAACAACGAATGTCTGCACTGTGTTACATATGTACGGGGGATTTAACTCAGGAACTACCAAAAAGCCGATATTTTGAGTACCTATTCATCGTTGTTCGGAATTCGGGATTGTTATTCGGAGCTGCCAATCAAGCCCAGAGACAGCAATTTCATCATATAGGGAAAACCGTTGTTTTCAATAGTTGCTGATGTAAAAATAATTAATTCCTGGTAAATTATTGTATTGTTAAAAGTTACTATGTGTAATAATGTAATCAATAGCTTGACTGGTTGAAATAAATATTTGGGTAATTTATATTTGAATTATTTATCGTGTTGGTGGAGTATTATATGTTGCATATAACCTAACAACCATATACAGTATACTTATTTTCCTGGCCGTGTCAATTGTGTCAATATAAAACTTTAAGGAGCAAAATGAAGACATTGTGGAGGTGAAAGAGGCATAGTATTTTTATCTTCGCTCAATTTCTTCCTTGATTTTATCGAATGGTATCACTTTAGGCCTATTTACGAACGGAACAAAACAAACCTTAGAAACGAACACATTTTAGGATGACAAAAATACAATTCGGCGAAGTAATTCAATCTACTGCGTTTTTATCAATGACTACTAAACGACTATAACACGCAACACATGCCACAAAGCACACAAACATGTACACGCGCAACCAAATCCTGATACCTTATCAACAGTGATAACCGGATGACCTTTTGCGATTATGAGACACAATCATAATTACACTGCTAAGACACCGCACTAACTTCTAGAAGTTTACGTCTATATTTTAGGATAGTTATTCATTAATTTGATTAACTGAATTACCATTGAATTTTTGCATACTTCAGAGTAGACGTCTATATCGACCAGCTGTTAAAATGTAAAAAAACCAAAGTAGATTGAACCACTCAGTGTGTGGTGGTAGTCTAAAATCATATTTCCTCTCATAAACTTTTCCAGTGTGTGACAAAACATGCGGTAAAAAGATAAACATAAAACATAAATAACACGTTTTGCGGTTAATTTGTATTAGCTAAAAAGTCAGCGAATTTTGCAGAAACGGTAATCACACCAGCGCACTCGAATTTGTAATTTCAACCGGTCATGTCCTATTCCGCCCGAGTTTTATTTCGCCCGGAGCCTAATTACTCCCAATTCGCCCGCGGTCCCAGATTAACCCCTATAATCCTCAGCTCTGAGCTCTACCTGCGTCAGGAGTCCTATTCCATCCACGGAGGTGAAGCCTCGCCTCCTAGGACCTCCTAGGAGAAAATCGCACTCCTTCAGCTTCAAAAAACGCCCCAATTTCAAAATTTGGTAAATTTCTTTCCAATTTTTACCGGTTTTCGTTATTTTTTCATACTTAAACAATTCCGTTTTGCAAATATTATTATTGCTTTGTGTTTTCCTTACTTTACTTTAAATTTTACTCATTACATGTTTTTTCGTAACTTTACTCATTGACCTCCAAAACTTTAATAACTTAATTTTAATGTCAAAATTTGAAAGTTTTACTAGCCCCATGTTATTCTTATGGAGAATAACATTGAAATTTAATGACATTTTTATGGTCATCTGAATCGTTTAGAAACGTGCTAGAGACTTGAAATTTGGTAGTACTGTATTGTAGTATGGGATCTTTAATTAACGGTGAATTATGCAAAACACCAATTTTCCAATTTTAACCCCCACAACTATCCAAAATGGCGGACATCTAAAAACGACAAAACACGTTTTTTTCAAACAGCTATAGCTCGAAAACTCTTCAAAAAACGCCCTACTTTCAATATTAGGTAAATTTCTATAAAATTTGTTTACGATTTTCAACCCCCCCCCTGAAATGTCGACTTCCCCAATGTTAATTATATAGGTACATCGGTCTAAATCACGTTTACACACTTTAACATTAGCTGGAGATATGAAATTTGGTAGGCTTGTTGGTCTTAGTCCCAAACAACCTAGAACATTCCCAAAAGTTATATTTTCCAATGATTTTCCCCCTTCCCCGATTCAACAATTTCTCCCTCCCATTATGTAATTTTTATAGGAAGTTTCTAACTTTGGTATGGACATTAGAACCGTTTACTTCAAATTTGACTGAGACTTGAGAAATGCTATGAGTGCTATCTAGACCACTCACCCCTTCCTAAATTTAAAAAAGACATTTTAAAACTTACTGTAACCTTTTTATTTCATATATCACTTTACTGATATCAACTTATTAAATATCGATCTACTCTAATGTAGTTGTTAAATCGTGTTTAGTTTAATATCGATTTACACTATAACGAACCCCATTCTCCTTATCTTGTTTGGCCTAAAACTCAGTTGTAATAATACTTTACCAATATACTCTCTTACCACAACTTTATAAAACAAAAATATAACTTGCCAACCTCCTTTAATGTATTCGTGAAATTGTTTTTATATACTGTAACGTAATATTGACTGTTTCACTGCCTGCTTTGTTACAACTCTAATCTACTAATGACGACTAACAGCTAGGGGGCCTGGGGACGGAGCCCCCAGCGAGCCAAAGGCGAGTTACATTGTATACGAAAAGTAAAAAAAAACGTCTAATAACACTTAAAACATATATTTGTGCTCTTATACTGTTATCTCACCAGACGATAAATATACATAAAATATGGCAAATGGTGATCGAGTTTGATTCGACACTCCAATCATCATTAGACCCAATAGACGAATTATTTACATTGTATAATGAAGAAAACTCAAAGGTGTGCAGTTGGGTATTTAACACTAGAAGCAGCTAACTAGTGGCCTTTGTTTGGCCATGTCTTGGATTGCAGTGTTATCATATGTTTCTGTTTGCCGTACAGAAACATACAGTTACTGTACAGTAACTAACAGTTCATGGACAGTCAATTTTATTAATCTGTTATGTCGTAAGCATTTATCAATATAGAATGATTACTGTTGAAGCGTTTCAATCCAAAGAAAAGTTCCAGATTATAAAGTGGTAGGGGTGATGGGCTACGTCCAAATTCACCAACATTTTTGGGGTCGTTTCTAATGTCCAAATTCACCAACTTTCTACCTGGAGCAGGTACGATATTTCTCCCGGCGGGCGGGGAAGGAATTCCGAATAGTTTGCCCTCGCCTGCTCCGTCTCGTCTCGGCGAGAGTGTACTGCTTAGCCCTAATAGTACTGTTTAAGCTGTGATTGTTTCAGGCAGCTTTAGGTTAGGTTAGGTTAGGTTAGGTTAGGTTAGGTTAGGTTTGGTTAGGTTAGGTTAGGTTAGGTTAGGTTAAGTTAAGTTAGGTTAGGTTACAGTTCACTCTCGCCGAGACGGGACGGAACAGGCGATGGCAAACTATTCTGAGGGAATTCCTTCCCCGCCCGCCGGAAGAAATATCGTACCTGCTAAAGGTAAAAAGTTGGTGAATTTGGACATTAGAAACGACCCCAAAAATGTTGGTGAATTTGGACCTGGCCGGGGTCATGGGTAGGGGAGGGCTTTTACATAGCTGGGGGTGGGGCTTCGCCTCCGTGGATGGAATAGGACTCCTGACGCAGGTAGAGCTGAGGATTATAGGGGTTAATCTGGGACCGCGGGCGAATTGGGAGTAATTAGGCTCCGGGCGAAATAAAACTCGGGCGGAATAGGACTACACGATTTCAACCATATAATTTTATTCTAAGCCTGGCAAAAACCTTAATGGAATGCCAAGACCTAACGAAAGGTTGCATATTAACTTCCCTTCGGAGCGGCTAAGCAGCGTAATTAATTGCTGCCAATTTACAATGTCCAGACAAGTTTAACAACCTTATGGATATTTATAGGCATGCACTGTGGATGCGATACTAACGTCGGCACTAGTGAGTAGGCCCTACTACAACTATCCGCAGTACTATCCTGATAATTATTCGTATACTGTATACCAAGGAAAAATGTAGTTCGGATTCCACTATTAACTGTAGGTCCCTTAAGTTGTCATTAGCTGTATGGGCTATTAATTAACAACTGTGTCTAAGGAATATGTCGGCCTTAGTCACTATCAAGACTACAAGATCGTGCCACTCATCCAACACTCATCTCCATTCATACTTGGCTTAAAATACCTACTTTGCATGGTCGCCATTTCATTGAAAAGTATTAAAGTATCAATATGTTGAAAAAGTGTAGAGGTTTACGTTTGTTAGGCGGAATTTAACCCCTAGCAGAAATCCTATGCACCTGCATAGGACATGTAAACTGAGAACGTGCAGTAGAGTATAGAACGGCGAGAGAGACAAGAGGTCGACAACTCGAGAGTTTCTTCCGGCGTTGGACAGAACCGTCTAGAGCCGGCGCCTACCATACAATACAGAAAATACAATACAATACAACGCTGTCCAGTGTCGACGTCACCGCCCGACTGTCGCAGTCGGAGACCTTCGACGAAGGCGCGGAGCATATTGTAAATCAATCAAACCCAACCAACGTCACAAAGCCTTAGCAAATGTTACAAGAAAATGTACGGTACAAAATTGATTAGCATGTGTGTTTTAGTTGTAAATAGGTGAAGCTGCATGTAAAAACTTGTGATTTTACACCTCGGCGTACTTGTAAAAACATATTTTAAAAGAGGAGTCAGAAGCAAAATACACATGGTATAAAATAAGGTTTTAAAGGTGACTAGCTGTAACCCGCGGGCTTTGCCCCGTTTAACTTCTTAATTTTCAAGATGATCTCGTTCGCATGGCTCAATCACGTCCTGGTTGAAGTTCGTTCGCTACGCTCACTCACCTTTAGGTTGGAGCTCGTTCGCTACGCTCACTCACCTTTATATAGGTTGGAGCTCGTTCGCTGCGCTCACTTGCCTTCAGGTTACAAACCGTAATAATGTATTAATTCACGACATTACACTGACCTTAAACAAATTTACGATCACAATCTATCTTGTAAGCGTTTGTCACCAACGTGTATTCTGTAAGTCATTAGAGATCGTAAAACTCCAGATCGTTAAGTCATAGCTTTGGAATTCCTGAACGCCGATCGCTGTGTGACAATCACACGTCCACAAACACAGGACTTCTCGTAGACAACGTGTTAATCCGCAATATGAAAGCTTCATCGTAGACCGTAGGCAGATAAGAAAACGAATGAATGCATTTCACATACACTACGAACGGTAGTTACTTGAAGTGGAATGAATGTTGGACACTTTCCACCGTCTTCGAAACAGCATTTGGCTATCGCGTTCCGAATAATTGAATTATGTCTCGTAAAAGTAGGTTGGCGATGATAAGGTATTTCTACTAATCACAAATAGAACAAGTTTTTAAACGATGATAAAGACTTTTCTTATCCATCCAAAATGTTCTGTAAACACCAAACTATTTAAATTAAAGATACCGTATACGAATGAAGTTCATCGAGCGCTGAAGTCAATTGCTAATTTCTGCCGAACACATCGACTTAACCAAGCCATACTTATAAGACGATAACCTCAGAACCTTATGTACCTATAGAACCTTTTATGTCACACAGAAACAAAACGAAGAGCTATAGGTATAGTGGTTTATATTACCTTGTTACTGTCAAAACGATCCTTTGTAGTTATGACAGTAACAAGGTAATTTAAACCACTATATAGTTAATTCAGACGATCCAGAGGCCATTCCACCATGAAAAAGGAAGAGAACTCATTGTGCAGCTATGTTCGATTAGATATAAAAACATAAGCTGGTCCAGATTGATCTCTTCTACAGAACAAAGTCAATGATAAATCGTAACTGCTGTATATGTGACAATTGCAGATTTTCCTTGAGTGTAACTGCATTCGCAGGGTGTACCGCAAATGCCAGCGTTCGTTCGCCCCGGTGCCGTAATACGTGATAGAAACAAAGAAAGCTGTCGGTCAGGGAAGCCCCAGAGAGGCGAAAGTGCCCGAACAAAATGGCGGCCAGGGTTGAGGAAGAGCGGGAGAGATCGTTACGGCCGTGTGCCACATTGCCACAATCCTCCATCCATGGGAAATCCCGACCATGCAACCAGCTGTGGTCCATTGCTACCTTGCGTCTCGCCCTCCAGCACAACGTTCTGCGTTCGATGGTTCAACTTGTGAACACAAGCACTAAAGAAAATTGTGAATGCAAACACACTATGGTGGACCAACAGTTTACACCGATATGCAACATTATTTTCAGCTTAACTTAACTTTTTGACAGTGAACACATGACTTTCACTTATACAACCATTAACAATTAACCCCATGGTATAGTTTGCAACTGAAACTCAACTTAAAGGACAGGACTACTAGATAGAGCAGTTTGCAAAAGTGCTGTTCCCATTTCCAATCGTCACTTGTTACTCATTTGCTGTTAGTTTAAATTTTGAAAGCAACTGATTGAAATTATGTATGTCCTTCTTAGACGTCCTTTCTCAAAAAAACGTTCTAAAATTATTGGATTTTTGAGAAAATATGTTGAAAATGTAGCAGTTGGCGTCATACTATATGACGAACTCTTTTTATCAGATAAACACTAGGTTCAGAGAGAAACCCGTCCAAAACTTGTTTATGGAGTATTATGGGAATATAAACTAATAATTCTACAGTATTAATATACTGTTTAGCTTCATACAATTATCTCTAACTAATTCAAGTAGTTATCTCCAACAAGTGTACAATTTTTACAACAATGCTGCTGCAGTCTTATTAAAACACTCGCTTTATTTTACTTCGCATTTAAATAAATGAAAACAAATCCGTTGACGTAGTGCGAAATCAGCAAATTTGCAAAAAAGCAGAACACAAACAATGCTTATCATGTTTTCCACTCACACCAAAGGTCCTATTGGATGGGGATTTCCATTGATATGCACGTCAGCATCAACTCATAAAGTCAGCAAGGTCAAAAACACAACCGCATCAGCATCCGGGCTGCTGACACTTCAAACTGGCGGGATATTTTCTTTAAAAAGGGATATTCTAGCAAATTTAGGGAGAATATTCCGAAATAAGTAGAACAAGCTGGATGAAGAAATTGTTTCAAGTGTAGACGGAGCACCTTATTTGTAGTAGTATGGTACACTTTTTCGTCGTAAAATTACTGGATTTAAAGACGAAAACCGCAGGATTAAGTGGGGTTTCATCGCTTAGTATGGGATACAAATTTTCTCGTTGAATAGAACCATGCGCGAGGACAAGGCCATGACGCGAATAACCTACGTACGAACGCATGATCAATGCACATGTAAAACTTCACTTGATTTACACTAGTACAACCGTTGGAGGAGGAATTCGCAAATCAAGTTTTGACGATGAAGAACGTGTTATTGACGTAGGATGTGTTGCAGCGAAATTCGTCCAGTGATATATTTGTCAGTATGAGAAAACTGCTACTGTATGTTCTCTACAGACCTTGTAAAATACGAGAATTAGACATAAATGCAAATTAGTTACATTTTCCTAACTTCCTTACTTCTAAATGAGTCATGGTATTATTCGAATACATTATGATGGAAATTTGGTCTAATTTGGTTCAAATCAAATCATTGCTCAATCCAATATAAAATTAAGCAGAACGGAATCAATTGTTGTGTCAAATATATTCACGTGTTGATAATGATATTTTAAATAATTTTTTGTTTTCGTCCAACTACAGCGAACTAAACAATAGTTTAAAAAATCAACGTCGTAATTTGTAAAAAAATTTCACTCTTCACTCAGGGCCTCTCGTGGTCCTCTTTCCACCACAACGTTTTATCAATAACGTTTTATTGGCGAAATAACAAAACGTCGTTTCAGCGTGTAGCGAAATAATAAAGTGTGTTCAATATCAGCAAAAAATAATTAGCTAACCGTTTCACCAGCTTGAGCGCAAGTTCTACTCAATTCTCCGCGTGGCGTCAACACGCCTTGCATCTATAAAACCACTAAAACAGCGCAACGCGAAGATCCCACAAACTCTATAGATTTAAAAATAATTAGTAGACAGCCTTTCCCACTGACTTCCCAGAAGATCGGTATCCCCGGCACAAATAAGCCATCACTGTATCGTACCGATCTCATGTTAACCAAACTGTTCACGCTAACGGTCTACAGATCAGGGAAATACACGGTAAACTATGTCATAAATAAAGTGAATCGACCACTCGAAATAACTGGAAATCGCTGTGAAAATCGTACAATCTTGAATCACCCAGCGTCGTTAGATTACCGGATGTATGTAATTGATTTAAAAAATACTTATTAGACATTAGTTAGATTATACTTGAAAATCTACAACTTTCAAGAAACAGCAGCACTGGTA
Organism: Macrosteles quadrilineatus; assembly: GCF_028750875.1. Classification (NCBI taxonomy): domain Eukaryota; kingdom Metazoa; phylum Arthropoda; class Insecta; order Hemiptera; family Cicadellidae; genus Macrosteles; species Macrosteles quadrilineatus. Next base: position 204,258,605 of record NW_026542595.1, read on the forward strand.
TCATTTAAGTATAGACTTTATTTTCCTCCGATCAGTTTACAAGTCGAGTAACAAGACTCGGTGGATGGAAACCATTTAGTTATTTTGGGTTTGTGATATGCTTTTGTTCCTATTGACATCGGCGTTTGCGTTTACCGTCAATCTATTCGACGGTTTACATTGCAATACTGATCTGACCATAAAGAAAGAATCGAGGAGGGCATTATTAGCACATAGTTTTTCTTTTGGTGGGGTACCTATGGTCACAATATAGCATACCCATCATCCGTCACAGTAAAACAATTCACGCTGGTTAAAGCTCAAGGTTTCGTCCAGTTTCAAAACCTATATTAACCGAAATCGCCACAAACCCAATAATAGAACCTCGATTTTCCACACATACCTTATTAATATCTTATTCAGCATATTAAAAAAAAAATCAATCACGCCCAGCGCCCGAAATCATCTCTCAACACTTATAAACGCGATCCATCACATCATAGACATAATGGATATTCACCGATTATCGCTACATTACCGACATTTCCCGTTCCGTAAACAAACTTCCCTACACGCAGGTCTGGTGGCAAACACGCTTATTTTGGTCAAGGGAAGCCCTGAGCTCCAGGGGTTACGGGTTTCCCTGCCTGGGATTAGGACTTCTAGGAACACGGGTGGCTACAATAGACCCGTGGACAATACAATACCAGCAAACGTGGTAGCTAACACGACCCACGGATACTGCACGGGGTCGGTTTGTGTGGCAATGCATTCGTCAATATTTCTAAGTTGTGGAAATAAAATTACCACGTTTGCAAAATAAACCTAAAACGATTAAAATAATATACAATATTCGAAAACAAAATTTCAACTAGGAATTTTTCGATTTCGTTAATAATTGTGATAAGTAGCCTATATTGTAGAACGGAATTTTCCAGTTAAATAATATTCCTAGAGACAGAACCTCATGAAGCAGTTATTTCTGTACTAACTTACTGAATTATCGATTTCAATCTAGTTTTCTCAACCCTTACATTCCAAGTATATATATGTAAGTAAATTTAAAGAAGTTTCCCATTAAAATACGCATCAAAATTAGAGGTAGAAATACCACGTAAAACTACACAAAATATCAATTGGACATAAATAAAAAACCCGACGTTTTTTCGCTGTTGCCGTGTACTATACACTTTATACAGTATGGTGAAAACATACAAGTGTAATACGCCGGAGACAAACACAAACACGATATCCAGGACGATGTGTGTGCCCCGGGAGATTTTCCTTGTTATTGACAGTTCCCTGACAAACACTTGTATCTGTATCACAACAGACGCCATCATTATTAGTGGACGTGAAACGAGTTGGAACTGTAACGGAACCTTCTAGAAGCTTCGGCACCACGTAGCGTCTGCAATTTCTTTTTGAACATGTGAGGATTACCAAATTGCTTATTCATGTTCGGAGTTGTGCGTTTCTTGCCCGATACGCCGTTATCTTTGCTATTCACGGTGATAAATCATTTCGCAGAATCCCAATAAACACTGGTTGAATCACAGATCTCTATCTTGTCAAGTAAACCTCTTTTGACAGAAATCCGGGAACTGATACCAGTTGTTTGGCTTCTTCCTTATTTAAAAAGTTTTAGTGATTCAGTGACAAATCTAAAATGTATTTATTATGTAAAGCTATCACTCGGGGGGAAAGTTGTGTGGTTTCTGAATGCAACCTGCTACGCCGTTGCTACAATGGTTATTGGTATTAGTAGTTAAGTGATATATTGAGTGTGAGTATCGTAATCACGTCACCCAAACCAAACCGATACCGACGAAAAAGTTGCGCAATTAATACCCCGGCGCTGATCAAAGTATTCGAAAGGCGCTACAGTAGGCACGTCAATTCAGAATATCAACAACGTATTGTCCCAAAACTCTACCCCAACTCCTGCCCCGAGTGTGACCTTAACTTGTAAACAAACGCGTTCCAACGTATTGACTCATCACAGACTCGAAACATCATTCGCAGTTTTCCACGTCAAGACTTATGAAATATGGGATTTCCATAGGATAAACATGGAAATGATGGAAAGCTGAGTCAGCAAGGCTCGCGGCAATGCGCAATAATACACCTTTAACTGTGACTTTGAAATGCTCCATGCGGGTAACAGGTTGCAACCGGGAACGAGAACTGATTGGAACGTGTTCTGGATCTCGTCCAGCGCTCAACGGTCCGAGAAACGGCCTTTGAAATGTCATTATGACGTAATGTCTGAAGATAAATAGGAAAATTTATAGGTACAGCAGTTAATTTTAAACATGGTTAAATTAGAAGCCTATCAAATTCTGATGGAACAACAGAAAATCTTAAAAGATTGCTTTCTTTTCTGTATATAGTTAAAACGGCTGTATAAATCAAACCTAATATTAACTTCTTAGCTCCCTGCCCCTATAACTATAGAGCTCTTAACTCCCCCCATGTTTTTTTTTTCAAATTTATTTATTTTCGGTACTTGAACAAATTTTAGTATTACAATTGAGTAACTAAAGGGCCAATAATTATATTATTGGTTATTACATTTGTATTAAAACTTTCTGTAGAGATTTTTAAGTTAAATGGTTATAACTATTTATACCTATCATAAGTCACTTCATAATCAATACAGAAAGGAGAAAGGAATTTATTGAGAACGGATATCATGCAGTTCAATAATGAAATTGGAATGAATTAGGTTCAACGCAAAATTAAATTGCTAACGTTTAATGCCTGAGTAGAAATTAGTTGCTACTGGGATGATCTTTGTCAATACGTAGGATACCTAGTTTATATTTCCTTAAATGATTGAAGTGTCAATTACAAGGTCATACTTTGATGGGAGAAAATTTTCATTTGAAGGCGGAATTTTGACAGACAGATAGTCGTTTTAGCTATAAACAGACCAAATCTCCTTCACAATTCCCCCTCACAATGACGTAAAACGCGCTTAGAAACCACAAATGAGAGGCTGTTAACCAAAATTGCAGCGTGACTGTTCCACCCACATTCATAGATTCATAATTCATACTCGCTTTAGCTCTCACTTAAATATTTTAATCCACTTACATCTATTTAGATATCATTAAAGATGTATAATGCTAGATATGTTAAGCATTTAATAATTATCACAATTTTTCAATTACTTTACATAATTATTGGATAACTAAAATCTTTCTACACAAGTCAACTATTCATGACACGCGTCACACACTGCCTCAAGAGACACATGTGAAATAACATTGAAATACTTAAATCCTTGAACATGAGAACCGGTTCTCGCTAAAGTGGACACATGAGGAAATATTTGCCTTCTTTGATAAGCAGAATACCAAGGAAGTGCAACATAAATTATTACTTTTATAAATATTAACACGGTGGACATCAGACATAGGCCGTAATGTTCATATAGAAATGGGGCAAAAATTAGTTTTCATTGTTTCTTATATTTATGAAATACATTGTCATATTGTCAATAGATCACAATGTGAGAACATGCATTTCCTAAACATCCCTACACATAAAACAATCACATCGTTATATTCAAAACAAAGCAACATGTTACAGTTTCTGCCATGTCAAATCTACAAACGTGGTACCCTAAAGGCACTGTCTACTATAAGTTGGAGGTTTTCAGCCAATTATTCAAGATTTTCTTGGGCGCATCGTGATTTTGCTATTCCACAGAAGGAATGCCACAACATCTTTTGCTATTCCACAGAAGGAATGCCACAACATCGTCTCAGCCTTGATGCAGTTATTCAGTATCCTGGATTGAGTCACTGGTAATCCCATTCATTCAAGACTCAGCACACTTCAACACCTATACAATCAAGACTTGCAAGTCCTCAACAAGTCTCTCATTGGGATTATCAAACCAAGATAGACTTCTTATTGAACAACACGTAGGTGATACAAAACAAAGGAGTATTTGAAAATAACACTACCAAGGGTGGCTAATTGAATTCATGTTATTGTGGTCCTATAGTACCAAAATGTATACAAGTGATTCTAGAATGGGAGGATACTTAGAATACGCATGGATAAAGCATATGTGGAATGAATGTCAAAATCTGTTACAGCAACCAATACAAAACTTGAAAATTAAAATAAAGGCAAACTTGCGCGGTTTTATGTCATAAAGGGGACCGATGCATACATCTCAGATTACTATTACCAGCTACATAATTGGACTATAATAAATCACATTTATAACCCATAAACAAACAAAAGCATTCACTATTAGTCTGTACTGTATTGTAGTTTATTTAACTAAAAACTTTTACAACTGTATCGAGCATTTCTGATCGCATTTCGAATCAGTAAAAAACTCGGAAAAATATACGCTCCTCCTGGCAATGACAAAACAATTCTGACAACAATGTGAGAATGTTTAGAAGAATGCAAAACACTGCAGAATGTCATGCTAGTCCTAGGACATTGGACATCCCCACATGTTGCATTTTCCTTGTACCAAGGCTAAAGTTGAAACTGGCGCACAACAACTCTGGGAAATTACAGACTACTTAAGCTTCCTGGTTGATTTACGAGCCAAGCTGTTTATTTTGGAGCCTCCAAAAAGCACAATGTTAAAACCTTCCTAATAAAGTTATGACTGTACCAAAACGGTTTTATCAACAAACAATGATGTCTAACTGATTGACACATCCATATAAGAGGGGTTTTTAGTTTACAATCCAAAATATAGACAGGGTGTCCACAGAAAATTTGTCATTATTTTCCATGACCATTTACCATTGATTTCCATGACTCAAGAACTTAACTAAAAAATTATGATATAACATACACACACGAATAATACAGCCTAGACAAGTTATTTCGCATAAAATACTGAAATATTCGTTAACAGGCAACAATGGAGTACAATAGGTACAATAAACTAATACAAACTCAAAACTCATAAACCAATACAACTGTAATAAATTTAATTGTCGGACTTTTGTGAAAAATAAAAAAAAATGCTACAATAGTCGAGGTTATGTATGGCCGACTAGAGCATTGAATGATTCCCTCAAACCTTTCCATCATTGCGGATTTCCATCACTTCCCATGACTATCCCTGACTTTCCAGAATGTGGACAGAACCCCATTAGTAGGCCTATTTAATTTTTTTCCAAAGGATATGTCCCCCGTTGCAATACAATAGGTCTAATAAATTTTTTACAAAAAACCTAATATTTAAAGTATATTACTTCCAAAGCGATTTTTAGGCAAATGAGATGATAGATAAAATTTTTACTGTCACTTACAAGAACTATAGTAAAACATTACAAAACAACTCATGTAGTAGCATTGTAACAAACTAAAAATTACTTTTGTCTACACTTCTTTTCTGTTAATTCGCTAAAAGTTATAAAGCTGAAATCCAATTGCACAATCATTAAATAATCAAAACCCAACTACAAATGTAAGACTACTATTGATTAAAAGAACTATTTTCCACTAACACCTTAGGTTTCCACTACGTAAACCAATTTAACCACACTAATAAGTAGACCAGAAGTGTAAATAAGGCACAGTTCATGGAAAATCTAAGACCTGCTTATCTAATCAGCTTAACCTTTCAGTAGCATAGCAAATAAGACTGGGACAAAGCCATAGTTGAATAGAACTGGCAACCTTTCATGTGTCTGCTGAGACATTAGCATCAAAATAAGTTATTCATAAGCAATCAACTTAAATAATGCACTATTCATAAACACTAGGACCTCCTAAATGTTTTGTTCATTACCCTCATGAATGCAGCCATTATTGCCAAGTCATATACCATCAAAATCAAGCAATTACACAAAAGGCAACAATAACATTAGGTAGGCTACACGATTATGTTACTACACGGTCAGGCATAAAATACATATACTAAATTTGTACTCTCTTGGTGTAATGGGAAAAATATATTAAAAATATAATTACAAATAACTTAAGTAGTAGTCTTTATCTTTGGGTAAATCCCCTAATTGCAGTAGCAGTTTAAATTAAAAAGTTAAAATCTGTAGGCCTAACCCTCAAGATAACTTCCTTGCCAAAAATTATATTTTATCAGTAGTAGACTAATGGTTTTTCAGCTAAAAGAGAAAAAACAGATTTCACCATTAGGAACCCATGGTAATTCATTTGATCTACAGACCAATAACTTACAGATTAAAAGGTCCATATCACTCCCATTTGGATTAAAAGGTCCATAGGCCTATCTCCCATTTAGCAAGTGCCGAAAAAAGTTCAGTTACTAAATAGTAACAAAAAATACCATAAGACAGACGCAAATGACCTGCCGTACTTCATGCACTGGAACTAAATCATACCGCAGACTGATACTTGGATTTTTATTTGGTCCTGATCGAGGACTATCTTCTATTAGGTAATCCTTATCAACCCATACTGCAATGTGGCACTTTCATGTTTTATTTTTGCAGATTGAATTAGGCCTACTGAATTAGCAAGACCGGATTACTTGTGATTCCTTCATTGAGCATTGTCAATTACCGTACTGGTTTAATGGTCCTTATGCAGACGAACTGAATCACAATGAAAAATTTAACCTTACAAACCGCTTTCTTAGCTCTAGTAGAAGGTATAAAGGTGGACTCACCATCGTAGTTGTGGATGTTGGCGATATCACGGTGGATGTAGGAGTGGTAGGGACGATACTGAAGCTGCGCAGACACAGTCTCCTGGTTGGAAACTGGATTGATGATGGCCAACACACACTCTAGATCATCAGCGGCCACGGCGATGTGCAGAGCAGTATTACCACAACAGTCCAACACGTCTGGCGCAGCACCGGCACAGACCAGCAGGCGTGCCAACCGTGGCTGTCTCGTCAGCACTGCCACATGGAGCGGGGTCTGTAACGTAACGTTTGGAGGTTAGTGCTTCGGTCGACAGGCAGAGTAAATATATCTTAGTTGGGATAAGCCTTAAACTCCCACTTTCAACTTCCACTTACAAGTTGGCCAAACAACAATCAAATTAGGCTACATTAGCTTCTTTCCAGTGCCATATTTAAGACGGTTAAATATTTAATAAAAACATAAGACACATACTGTTGCTCATTACACTCTATAAGTCAGTAAAAATGATTACATTTGCTGTCATTAAGCAATAAGGGTTTTGATATCCCAAAAAGTAAATCATTAGGCCCTGATTAAATTTTTTAACCCAGAGACTTCTGACTATGAGATAAATTAAGTGCCAACCATATTGTTTTCTGCAAAGCTAGCTTGACTTGCAAATTCATTCAATTGGTTTTGCAGGCCCATATAGCCTACTGGAAAATGATTTTAAATGTTATAGGCTAGGCCTTTACTTAAATTTACATACTAGCCTAAATAATAACAATAATGTAACTTAGCTCACCTGGCGGTCGTTATTTTTTATGTTCAAGAAGTCCGGGTGTGGAACCATCCGTACAAGAGCGTACACCGTCTCGATAAACTTGTGATAGATGGCCAGGTGTAAATCCCTAAAACAACCAATACAATTTTTTTAAATTTTATATTGTAATATTTGTGATAAATTAACTTTCTAGTTTTTCTTAGTTCTTCCAATGTCCAAGGTTTTGCATGTATAATAATTATTCTTCTTGTATTGCCTCTTGTTACTTTAAGCTAGTTTATGTTACCTATTTTCGGTATTTATTAGATTTGACTAGCCTATTACCTTAATGAGTTAGTCAGCTATTTAGTCATACTGTAATGAGCTTCTTAAAATGTAGGCCTATTTCAACTGTAAAATTTGTGTTAATCCGCTGGCAATAAATAAATAAAAATAAGTTAGGGGAAAGTTATTTCAAATTTTTATGTGGAATGCTTATCAAGGCCCTATAACGGAGTAGTCTAGAGGCTACTGAATAAAGGTCTTACCTTACCTAAATGATTTTTTTGTAATTTTTTGAAAAAAAGAAAGTTGTTTTTTAAATACTAACTCATCCCAGCATCAGAAGATAAAAAGACAGAAAAACTTTTCTCGAAACAAAATGTAGCAATGCAAAATTGTTATAAACTTGAATTCATAAATTGATTAGGTACTGGATTGAGCTTAAAAGTAATTTTAATTGTTAAGTTTAACTAATGTTGCCTACTATACTGTAAAAGCTTAAAAATCCGGCCTAAACAGAATTAAATTTTAAGTAGGCTATATTAGTATCTCAAAGGCATAAGTTAAGTCTAGAAGTATTTGCTACTTACGTGTCTCCATCTTCATTCTGCTCAAAGCAAGCTTTCAGCAATTGTATCCTTTGGAGAGCGGAAGTGTCATCAGATGTGATTGTTGGATTATGAACTTTGTCGTCATCCTGTGCTAAACCCGCATCCTGTATCCTCAGAATAGCATTGGTGTCATCAGATAGCTGGTTGTTCACAAACTGTTTGTTGATATTTGACAACGATCCCAGACAAGAATCTTTTGATTTCGATGGAGGGTCGTTAAGGTTGTTATAGGAATCCTCAACTTCCAGACTTAATTCACTAAACTGCTTACTCACACTCACGTCTATTCCACTATCTAACCTCATGAAGCTTTTGTTATCACAAGCAACTTTGTCCGTAACAAAACTTGAACTGTCGGTTTTAGAAATGGGAGATTCTGGTGTGTTTATCTCCTCAGAGTGAATGTTAGATCCGGACCAGACACCGGAGTCATTGTACGAACACGAATCACTGGTTTTTAAATTTGACAAACTGTCAAGTCCCTTAAAAGTATCTTGAACACTATGAGGTTTTCTTTCATGCGAAAAGTGACCACCTTCACCAGATCCAGAGGTGTGGCCTGAAAAAAATAAAACATTTGGTTACATGACCATATAATCTTAACTCAGCGTGTACTAGATTTAAATAGTTTTAATAGGTACTTAAGGCTAATAACTTAAACAACTGGTGAGTAGGCTACCTCCAGTATTTTTAACACCAGTACTTCCTATACATTAGTCCTCGCCACCCTAAGTTGAGGCAGCCAAAGGCCGCACTAGATACACGCTGTGTGGCCTTGGGCTGCCTCAACTTAGGGTGGCGAGGACTATAGCTTAAAGCTCTCCAGAAACTATTGAACATGCTCTAAGACACCCTTCAAAGGCATTTCCCACACCGCTGAGCATGTTACCAAACAATTTGGGTTAAATAGCATCAGTGCGATGGTTTTCAAGACAACTGTATAGGCCTAGCTGGATTTTTGTGTTTGTATTGTAAAAAGAAGACAAATAGCGGTAACTTAGGACTACTTTCATGTTATACGGAGGCCACTTATTTTACAGCAGGCTGCGGCAGTTATGTTATGTTTGGTTATCATAAATAGACCTATGTCTGTAGGACTTTCCTTGTTTCGTTTTTATAAAACAATTTATTCACCTATTTGCATGTTGAGTATGACCGTATGATCTGTTTGAACTTGTTTTCCTTTTACTGTCATTGTTTCTGATAGGCCCAATGCTTGCATAGCTCGATTTATGTTTTTGATTTATTGTGACTTCCCAGACATATGTTTTGTCTATTAACTAGCGTAAGTTTTATCTAGTTTTCTTATCTTGGTTGAACTTGAAACCTCATTGTTGACTTTGTCATATGCACCTTGCAAATTACGACAATAAAAAGTTTCTGGTTTCTGATTTCGTTATGAATCGAATTGTACCGAATGAATTATAACTAAGTTTACATTTATGATAACACAACCTAACATAACCGCCGCAGTGCACTGTATAAGGGTGGCCTCCGTGTAGGCCTAAGGTCTAGGTCAGGTAAAGGTTAACCTAACCTAACTAACCAAACGATATATCGAATGAAAATATCGAATCGAAAAAACAATCGAATGAGTGTAGGACGTCAAGTAAAGTGCAGCCCTTACTTGGACCAAGCACCCGACCTGACATGAAATGGATATTATGATAACTTTTAGGGGAAGAGTTATCACAATATGTTTATTTGATCTATTTAAAAGCCATTCCATTTGTTTAAGACAGCTACTAGCTAAAAATCAGGTAGCCTAAAGTAACATAGGGCTTAGTCTGAATTAAATTGAAGCATGATGTAGGCTAGGCCCTTTGTTATTGCCTAGGCCCACTAGCTTAGGCTATTGAATAAGAAAATGGATCCTAAATTTTCAAGAAGTTCAATACAGAGTATTTTTACATTTGTTTTATTAACCTATAGGTAGGCCTAGTTAAACACAATGTAAGTTAAGTTATTGAAAGAAGAGCTTGCGCAAATGCATTAGGTTAGCAGCCTTGGAATGTTAGCTTATAAGTGTAAACTGGGGAATTCCAAAGGACAAATTCCCATATGTTGGCGGATTTTTGATTAACTTAGCCTAATTCATTACAAAAACTAAACTTACTGGAGTGGAGGGAGGAATTATCCTTTTTGCTCATCTTTGTAAAATTTATAAACACTAAAATAAATCCACTTTGTTTTTAAATAACACAACCTATTAACACACTACCGAACAGACAGGTCTGTCATCATCGCACACACAACTTCGCTCACTGACTGACTGGACTAGTGGACTGAACTGACTGAAACCGAAAGAAAATCCGAATACGCCAACGTTTCAGCGCTGAAATCGAAATGCCATTGGCCAGACGGTTCGGGAAGTCTGAGTCTTCTTAGCGCATGCGCAGTGATTTCTAAAAGGAATTCCCTCTATTGATGACCCTATTAGGACTTTGTTTACTTTGTCTTGTGGATTAGACAAAATTCTCTTTGACGTCTCTATTAGCAATTTTACTAGTTTTAAAACATTGCATAATCAAATATATAAAATAATTAATAAACACACATTTAATAGTAAAATATGCGCAACAGATAGTTTAGTGAACTAACAATCGTTTGGCGCATTATCTCATAAACATTTTACACTGCTTTGAATTAAATATTACTTTCTAAAATTAATATAAATAAAAACTGTAGAAATCGTAGTCCATGTAAACCTCAACCGAATAATCGTCAACATGCAAAATAACACTTTAAAACGAGGAGATAACATGGTTTTTCAAATGTTTAATTGAATTTGTAACATTTCGATCAAAACTATACAAAGACCTAACAATAATGTCTAAAATTATAAAACATTCAATTTTATTCAATTATTCAAGAGTTCTGCGCACAAATTCTGCGCAAGTTGTTAGTCCTGCATAAACAGAGAACCAAAGGACTTTCTGACATTGAGTAATTGAAATATTTGTATTGAACAAAGGATAAAGCGCGTAATTGGAGGGTATGGCTGGGTTTCCCAGTTCAATTACACTAGCGATACTACACTCAACGGCCTCGAGTTACTAAATACTATTGATAAGGAAAAATGATAAGATGGCCATTTGTAACCGGGAACCCCTCAGATAAGACTAAGGTGTTGGGGGGGGGCTTAGAGAGGTTTGTTATGCATTGTTGAAATTCTCAAGACTAAGTATAACAAGTTATCACTTAGCGCTCCAAGAGTTCATTTTACAAGTTTATTTCGCTTTTTGATTTTCAACATGCTTGCGAAACTGCAAACAATAGATGGTATAAAACAAACCATGATACGAATGGTGTTATGACGTTAACTTTGAATACGTCACAATCAAACCTGTGAAGCCTCTTTTCCTAGTGTCTGTGTGTTTGAGTGAGCTGAGTTTTAATTCTGTGGTCGCTGCTGAGTTCAACCAAATATTACTGACAATACTGACATATTAATTTAAGGATACATTTGACAACGTATGCTCTAGAATATCTCTTCGTTTACTGTACGAAATTCTCAAGACTATGTGTAACAAGTTATCACTTAGCGCTCCAAGAGTTCATTTTACAAATTTATTTCGCTTTTTTATTTTCAACATGCTTGCGAAACTGCAAACAATAGATGGTATAAACAAACCATGATACGAATGGTGTTATGACGTTAACTTTGAATACGTCACAATCAAACTTGTGAAGCCTCTTTTCCTAGTGTCGGTGTGTTTGAGTGAGCTGAGTTTTAATTCTGTGGTCGCTGCTGAGTTCAACCAAATATTACTGACAATACTGACATATTTATTTAAGGATACATTTGACAACGTATGCTCTAGAATATCTCTTCGTTTACTGTACCTGAGGTCGAGCAATACCTTATAAATACTATTTTAGAGAATTTCCCATATAGGGAATAAGCTATTACCGTAGTACTCATGGTAAGACCTGGACCCGGGACCGATTTTTTTTTTGTTTTTAGGTCCCTAGAGGCCAAAAACACCATCCGTTCAAATTCATATATATACAGTATATATATATTTATATATGTGTCCGTTAGCGCGATAACTCGAGCAAAAACGATCCGATTTTGATGCAATTTGGTACAAACGTGTAAACTTACGTTTATTCGAACGAGTTCGCGAACCAGCATGATCGGACCATGGGAACGGAGGTTTATGGGGGGTTTTATGGTGTAAAAATGGGGTTTTCCCACTTTTGACTCAAAAAACATAAAATTTTGCAATTTCTTTCCAAACTATTTTGTAAAGCTTAAAAAAACAAATAATTTAGTAGGCATATTGAAGCGTTATAATGCACCTAATGGTTACAGAGAAAATTTCAAAAAAATGTAAATTTAAAATTCCCATGTTATTCTTATGGAGAATAAGTAAACTGTTGTATTTTGCTTGTTTATTAACATTTTTTGCCCAAATTTGGAAAATGTTTTTATTTTTTACTAACTATTAACATTTTACGTAAAAAACACTTTTACCCTCCCTGTTGCAGCAAACCTAAGTATGTGTTAAACTGATTCTATTTAAATAGGGAATAAATGTGATATTTTTAAGGAGACATTTTAGTGTAAATCCAATAGGCAAATGGAAATTCGCTTAGTCTGCAGGTTTGCTGCGGCGGGGGTATTTTTCTATTAGTATGTCAGAGAACACAATTGATTTGTGTTCGTGATCCACTTATAGCGGATTTTGAAATATATGGTAACGATGTAAATGACAATATAATAATGCTTTTACTTTCTTTGGACTCAAAAATATAGGTGTAGCATGTATAAGTCATAAGTCATTTATTTGGCCAGATTTAGGTACATTAATGCATTGGCTAAGTCAATATACATTTAAAATACAGAGTGTCTAATAAACTATAAAATAACTACTAAACTAAACAATATTTACATGTAATCAATTCATGAACCAAGCATACCATAAGCCCATGACTACCCATCAGCAATAAAATCACGGACACTGTAGTAACACTTGGATACCAGTAATTTTCGAAGTGACTTTTTAAAAATAACAGGGTTTGACTCAATTTTTTAGATGGGTTGGCAATGCATTGAAAAACAGTTAAGTCAAAGAAGTGTACATTCAAATTAATTGGTTTATTTAGCCTATTTATTTCGACGGCAATCGCCATTTTACAAAATAACCCCCCCGCCCTTTGGTGTATTGTGCAATAGCCGTAAGAATTGCAACCCAAATTCTAGTGAAAAAGCGTAAGAGTTTATACAGGACCTGGAACTGTTGAGGCCGGTTGAGACATACGCAAGAACACAATATAGGTACTGTACTGTATTGTTGTTTTACTGTATTTTACTTCAGGTTGCCCCACTAAATCGGTCCAGTAGCTTAGTGATGGGATTAAGAGCATAAAACTAAGATTGTTTTTTATACTACATATTTCGTAAAGCAGGAAAATAACTATATAATTTCGCACAAATTTTTGTTTCAGACCCCCAAACATTACAAATTACCAACAAAAAATTCGTAAACAAACCATAACGATATAGTTAGTAGGGTGAATCACGAAGTCGACTTTTGGACTCGCGCGACGCTTTTGCGGAGGTAAAAATAATCAAAAAGTTAAGTCGGGAGCACGGGATTCCCCTGGGATCGAAATAACGGAGGGAATAGAGCGTCGCATACCGAAGTTATAAATACCAGGGCAACGCACTGCCTGGACCCACACTGGGGCTAGCGTCGTTCCTAGAAAACCCCGAGAGGGTGATTTTGCAAATTTCCCAGACCTTTTGGACTTGGGGATGACGGAAACGAGGAATTTCCTGTAGAGTTTCTGGGGTATGAGTGAATCATTGTGGGCTTTCAAGTTTCAACATTATTTCATGTGGAATACTGTAAGAGTAATTTTTCGATTGGAGATATTTTTAATTGCAGATTTTTAAACTTCTGAAAATGTGAGGATGTAGTTTTGGTTTGAGTCCAATATTGTGTAGTTTCCACTAAAAGGTTTCTTGTAAGTTGGCTGAAGTAGCGCAGTATTTGACCTTTAACTTTGACCATTTAGCACGGCTCCTCCTACTCAGTGTTCAAGCCAAGTGGGAGAAAATTGCATCTCTTGATTCATTACTGATGATAATTCTAGGTGTAGCTTAAAATGATGATTATAATTCTATTTTATGTGGAATACTGTAAGAGTAATTTTTCGATTGGAGATAACTTTGCAGGTTTTTAAACTTATGAAAATGTGAGGATGTAGTTTTGGTTTGAGTCCAATAGTTTCCACTAAAATGTTTCTTTAAAGTTGGCTGAAGTGGCACAGTATTTGACATTTAAGTTTGACCATTTAGCACGGCTCATCCTGCGCAGTCTTCAAGCCAAGGCTGGAGAAAATTGCATCTATTGATTCATTACTGATAATTCTAGGTGCAGCTTAAAATGATTATTATAAGTCTAGAAAGTAGTCTAGGTTGTCGTAGGGTCACAGTCATATGAGTTTCCATGTATGGTAAAAGTCCCAGTATGACGTAGAGACAATAACTATTTCACTCTTTATTATTTTATAAGACCATTACTGTACTGGAATATTAACTAATGTTCTTTCCATGTTTTTTTATGATTCTATAACACAGGTCGACCTTCCGAAATCCAGTGACTCCGGCTAAAACCCAGATTGCCTCATGATGTCTTACTATAGTTCGGCCGCTTAGAAAGCGACCTCCTCCAGCATTTGTTTAGCATAGCGCGCAGGTCGTTTTCTAAGCGGCCGAACTATATAACCCTTTTCCACTTGTGTTCCATTCTGCAGGATTCTGTATTCCATTGGTGTATACTGTACTTCTAACAGGGCCTTAGTGAGACCAACAACTGGGGGGGGGGGGGCATAGGTGGCCCCTACATAAGTGAATGTAAATATGCTATTTGTTGCTTATGTTACCTGGCCTCTAGTGGGGCCTTGCCTATATACTGTAGTAATGTAATGCTGATCGGTTAATGAATTGTTAAAAATTTTCCTTCGTGGCTAACAGCTGTAGAACAAACGATACAGTCTACTATCTCAATGTTAGAGAAGTGAAGAATCTGTGTATATAGTCAATGGTTAATAAAGTTTTTTTCTTAAAGTTTAATAGCGATGTTGAGTAAAACGGACAAACGACGTTAAATGCAATAGCTACATGTTTGGAGCATTCAAGAGCAAAAAATTGGGATCGCAAAGAGAAAAGTTATATAATTCGTTCATTTCTCAATGATGGAAACGTCCGTAAGGAGAAACCAAAATTATTTAGTTTTGTTATCAGTTAAGCCTTAGAATTGAGTCCTCATTTTCTCATCTAATTGTGTATTTTGTACCAATCATTGTTTGTTTATAATACCATTTCATAATTACACCATGGATGAAGTAGCGTTCCTAACTAAATTGTGAACATTTCGAGCAAAACAAGTATGACAGTGCAATAATACGTAATTGGACATAAAACACGCTCTAATAATACAACAAAAAGCGCTTCCAGTTTAATATTGCTACCGTATTTAATGAGTAGTCCACATAGCTAGAGCACAGACAATAGGTAAAATTCCGACGACCCTAGATAGTAACGTTACCCATAGTATGTGGCTAGAGTATATATTTGTTTTTACTATCGAATTATTAACAGACTAGAAATGGTCCTCTGAAATCTAAGAATAAACTTTAAAATCTAACTATCAACATTGACTTTATATGTCTATATAGTCAATCTTCTGAGATTACTCGGGTACGCTAACTATGATTCATCTACATAAACAGTGCATAACCAACATCTACTATATACCTCCAACCTTACTATCAAAATATATAACTCCTATGCTATCAGTCTATCAATACTTTTCAACAAGAAGAGGCCATTTAAACGTATTCCCAAGTTTTAAACTATAAGGTTAGGATGAAACGTCATTTTAAGGTTATGTCCGTTTAACGTGTAAGCTTTTTAGATCATACAATTAGGATAAGAAGTCTACTTGTAAAAGAAGTACTGTTCCCAACACTGCATTTATCTAGCTCCTACAACTAGTAGATGCTTCAAGACGTGCACTAAAGCGTATATGTAACAAGTTCCTGCAGGCGTCGACTGAGTCTTATCTCAGTCCTAAATAAGTAAAACTAGTTTTGACTAGGTTATAAAATAGTCGCAGTATCTCAAACAAGGGACAAGCGACAAGGAAACCAGATAAAAAATTCAGTATTTGAAATATTTGTCAAGTCACTCTTCTAATTTATAAGGAATGAAATATTTGGTTTAAAAAGAACAAATAGCATACTCTGTTCGCGGAGTTCACCTTAACTAAGCTATTTTCTATATTACAAGTAGTTACAGCTGTTTTATTTCACGTTTGTGTACCGTACCCAAAGTCAAAAGATGTAATTATTATTCTTTTAGAGAAGCCAAAACCTTAACCTTAACTATTTAATCTTGTGGTTAATATTTGAAAATTTAATTCAAATCATTGTACGGATGAACAGCAATGTTTTGTACTAATTTCCTATAAACTGTGCGTTTAATAATTCATAACTATTTATAGTTTAAATTTAACTCACCTATAATTTTATTACAAGACATCCAGGCCGACAACAATGAGAGAACAGAAGTAAAATTCGTTGAAAACCACAAAAATACAACGGAAAAAATGACAAATTAAAATATGACTTGACTTGCTGCGGGCGACCACTGTGTATAAGCGCGTGTTCTTTGTAACTGACATGATCACGGGACTGAATCAATTGGGAAAACCCTTGTGGTGTTAGAAAAAACGTTCATAAAATAGATCTAGTTGAACTGCAGAATTTCCAGACACCAACTGTTATCTTTAAAATGATAAGTTTGTTCTACAACTCATTTGAAGTAAACTTTCATAGTTAAAATATTCTTTACATTTTTACGAGGGTACTTACGTATTATACGACCACACCGATAAATCGACTTCCTAATAAGATGGTAATTAGTTTAAAGAAGAAAATCTTCCTAACCTAAAAAATTAACCTAACCTTTTTTTATAACATTTTATTTCATTTACAATCTGTTCAACAAAAAATAGAACAATAAGCAAATTTGATAAAATTTAAACACAGTAGTTAGTCTTTATCCAACAATAGAGCTAACACACAAACTTTGCATATTTGGTACAAAGTTTGAAGTCTAAAAACGACTACTTAAGTCCAAAACATGGCATCTTTTCAATCTGTATGTATAGTTGCTGTTGTCCAATAAATTTATAGCAAGGTAGTAAGGATGGTACTCTAATTTCTTTAAGTATTTGGCACTTAATTTTGAAATTTCTTCTTTGACTGTCGGGGTTCGACTGTCCCTGTGAATTACTTCGTTATTGACGAACCATGGTGCCTGGAGAATGTGTCTTAGAACTTTAGATTGGAATCTTTGGATGACGTTCAGATTGGATTCACTGGATGTCCCCCACAGTTGGATACCGTACGTCCACACTGGTTTTAGAATGATTTTATATAAAAGCAATTTATTTTCTGTTGTTAATTTAGAATTTTGATTTAATAGCCAAGAAAGATTTTTAAATTTTAAATTTAACGAAATTCTCTTGTTCCAGATGTGGCTTTTCCAAGTGAGTCTTCTATCAAGGGTCAAGCCCAAGTATTTAACCTCATTGCACTGTGGGATTTGAACGTTGTCACACATAGGTTTGGTTAGGTTATATTTATCAGGTGTAGTCGGTATAATACGTAACTACCTTTATGATATTTAGCTGTAAATATCATAAGTATTATTGTTTTTCCTGACTCAGCTGTACTAAAATATGATGGGACAATGACACTCTGAATGACTAGCAGTTTTGAAAAACACATGAATATTGATAAGACTAGATTGGTCGCACTTCTTTAGGAATTTACATCCTTTTTAGGTCTAATGATTATATTTAGATCAGGTAACGCTGTAAAGTACGTTGATGTCTTCTTTTCGTGTACGGGGAAATTTAAATGTGAAGCAATGCTAAAACCAGGAGAGGCTACTGTACTTACTAATCATAATTACTAAGCTTTTTCATTCTCAAACTTTTGGAAAATTTAAATTTGAAGCAATACTAAAACTATATGGATACATCACTGCAATAATCATAATGGTTTTCAATGATCAGCTAACCTTAGTCTTATCACAGAAAACATACTACTATAACCGAAATTATAGTAGTACGGTTATAGTAGTATGTTTTCTGTGGCCTTATGGAACTCGACAAGATGTGTCAACGTCTGGTAAAGCTACAGCGTTGTCTCTTTATTTCTATAGGCGATTTTACTGTCTTTCTTATTATTACGACCAAATAGAGTTATTAGCCTGTAACCTAATGTTAATCTTGTAGTTTAAACCCTAAATTAAACCCGCACTCCGCACTGTATAATCCAGCCTAAATCGAGAGAAGTATTTAGTCAACTTTAACGCACATATGTTACCAGTACAGGGCTTGAAATGACCAGCGAAAAAAACTCAAGATTTTACAAATCGTTAGGTTAAACAGCATTGATTATACATTGGGGAGATGTATAATCAATGGTTACAGTGTTCTTAAAATGTTAAGGTCGGTGGTTTGATCCAGAGTGAGATTGGGTCTGTGCCCAGATGTCACTTTATTTGGCGAAATGAGGCAATCAAACAAATGGTCGACGTTGTACGGTAACAAGAACTGGGTTTGGACCGTTTCCTCACCAAAAGCGTAATTCCAATGGCGAAAAGAGAGATTGATGAGCAATTAAGGATGAGTTTTCTTCTTACCAAAGTTATCAGTAAGTTGTGTTGACGTGTGTGGATTAGTTCCCCGAGAAGAGAATGTCATAAGGGGTTGATGTGTAAATAAATAAACTTGATCATAAATGGGTAACCCAGTTTATATTTGATTCGAAAATATTACAAAAAATAAATAGCCTATGTTCAAACAAAGATAATTTTGTGTTTTAATTCTCTGACCCGTTAGTTTATTAAATATATTTGTGCGATAAGGGGACAGTTAGACTAATAATAAATAATTATCTTGGCTTAGTAATTGGATTGTCCGAATTAACGATAACGTATAGTTCATTGGCCCAGGGCACTCCCTAAGTTCTTGAATCACGAATCAAATCACACAGTTGAGCAATAAACTTTCCAACGACTTAGAATCAGTCGTTTGCAATGTTATTTGACTCTTTAGATCATCCAAATTACTTGACAGACTGTTGGTTTATTTCTTTACGACTTATATTTTTTGTTACTGACATCTTCTGGTATTTAAGGTACATGTTTCTGTAAAATGGTTCAACTAGGTTCTTCATTCTTACAAAACTGGATACAACCGTGGATTTAAAAAATAATGCCCCCACCGCAGCAAACCTGCAGACTAAGCAAATTTATATTTTCCTGATGATATTTAAAAAAAAAATACATTTCAATAACATTACGTTCAACGAGTACCTAGGTTTGCTGCCACAGTGAGGGAAATAAAGTATATTTCTAGAAAATATTAATAGCTTAGTATAACATGAATGCATCTGCGAAGTTTGATCAAATTATAACTTATCCATATGCAAGTAAAGTACAATAATTTACTTATTATAAGAATAACATGGGAATTTTATATTATGCTACTTAATATAAATCATTGACTACAGAGCCATAGCGGTTAAAATAGTCAGTGATAAAACTTAAATAAGCAGTATCACAGAAAACATACTACTATAACAAATCTTGGGTTGTCAATCTGGGTTATAGTAGTATTTTTCTGTGCCAGAATGCCGTATCACATCATACTCATAGTATCATATCACACTTTTCTTTGTAATTTAAATAGTTTTCCTCTGGGGCGATTCCTTTTACTTACTTTTACTTACAGACGTTGAAATCTGTGAGAGTACAATCTCATTTCCATGAAACGCAACATTACTAACCAGAAAACTTTACTTTAACTTTAACTTTGTACCATCGAATAAGTACTTCACATTAATGCCATATCAACCCGAGGAAAAAAGTTATTGACAAGTTGTTGTTTCTAAACAAACTGGTTTTCCTCAATAAACATGGTCATCATCGGAGTCCGTATTTGCATGTAATGTAAATAAGTAATGAGTAAATAGTTCATTCTTAAATAAATTCCGCTTTAATCTAAATGACGACTTAAATATATACAATGGATGTTAAATCATAATGACCAAATAACGGAAAAGGCAGCAGATTAAATTTTCTAGGAACTTATATAAGGGTGATAATCAGTTATATAGTGTAGAGGCAAGTGATCGCTTCAACATGTCGGTGTTTTTAAATACATATTGAACATACTTTTATATTGTGAAAAGAAGAAAAACAAAAGTTCATCCACTCATCGTGACGTATCACGTGAAACCGTTTTAAACCATCGTCGAATAATAAAAACATCGTCACAATAACATAATGGCTAATTTAAATAGCAATTTGGCTATCTGTATAACGTCAGCTGACTGGTCATTTGTGAGTCACCTGTATTATTAAACAGCTGATCACAACAATCAGGTGATCAGCTGATCTAACTGTGACGTAGCACTCTCACCTACTCGCGGTTCTAGGAAACGCTACGTCTGCTCCTTGACCTTGCGTACTCGCGCTGATTCATGGAGTATGGTGTCTCTCTGTCTGGGTATGAATTATTGGACAACATACTGTACCTAATTTTATGGAAGCTCTAGCTTGTAATGCATTACTCTGTCACTTTTCCAGAATGACAGAGAGGATGATGTGCAGAAAGTATTACGGCATTACAAATTCAAGCGAGGGCGATTAATTTGATCTTGTAACCTAACCTACAATAGGAACTGACATTTCAAAAGATTAACATAGTTGTCCAATTCATGCTAAAGGATTAGCGAGAGAAAACAAAAACCTCCACACTTGAAGTGTCAGCGAAATATCAGTCAAAATTAACTTAACCATATCAGTATAGAATGGACCATGTTTTTAGTAGTAGAGAATGAAAATCCTTGATGGGTCTTAAAACGTCTAGTGATACATTTAGCTTATATCACAGATTTTATATATACATAATATTTATCTGTTCCATGGTCTATCAGATGTCAGATTTATCTAGACAAAAGTATAACAACATAATAGTCAATATGAGGTACTGTAATTTTCTGTTACATTAGATTGGTTTGGTGTTTGACCAGATATTAGGTACTGTACATATCCATAGCTTAGTAGCAAATAAATTAAACGATTCGAGATAGTTGAACAGTAACTTTGGCCTGTATATTATACATTACATGATACTACAACTTACGTAATCTGAACTAACTATCGTGCAATCAAATTAGTGGGAACGAGAGGTAAATAATAAAAGTAACCAATTTTCATTGTCCGAGACATTTATCACGGTTAAAGATTAAACAATCAAAATCATCTTCAATCCATCAAAGTATGTTTTGCACTCTACATTTCACTTTAGTTCAACCAATCATCTTTCAATATTAGCAAAATTTTAGCACGGAACTTGCTTTAAGAAGTTAGACTTAGCTCACCATCGTTCAAAACTTTGGGGAAAGTCAGAAAACCTAACAACATAATTGCCTGTTTAGGATCAGCTGGTTTATTGGGAACACTGACGGAAGTTTGCACATTCTTCCCAGCTGACTGAAGTTCTGGATGTAGATTACACATGGCACTTCTCCGAAAGAGAACGCGTGACGATTAAATACTAAAATATAGTTCGACACCACACGTCGATTCCCGGTAGTTTGCGGGATGGGACGTTCCCGTAATTCTCTACAGGAAGACTTGGTGGTCTATTTCAGCGCGGGGTTTATCCCGAATTGCATGTGCTTGGGGATTTTTAAATATGATGTTCTCAATAGTCCAGAATGAAATTAAGGTCACACCCACTCGTTCTGAACTTCATGAGGGGATTTACACCACGGAACTTCAAAACACTTGTTCATCCTCTATTTGTACTTTTTGTCCTAGTAAGCTAGGAAATAGTCCGGGATTGTTTTTCACATTACTTCAGACTTGACCTAGGAATTGCGGCATTATCACGTAGATCAAATCCATTTATGATTTGGCGGGATTTGAACCCAGTACCTCAGAGACCGAAGTCCCGCTTTCTACCGCTAGACCAGCTCACTCCCCACCCTCTATTTGTACTAATTGCAACCAAAGTAAACACATTTTATCCGTTATGGATTTACTTTATGCTATGTTCTTACCAATTTCGTAAATCCTAGGCAAGATTGTAACCGGGATTCATTGAAGATTAGGTTGTATTAGAGAACAAAGTTTTATAACTGTACTAAATATGAATAGACATGATAGTAATTAACACGTGAGTAATCCTGGGATTTACCCAACAATAAAAGAACAATTATTTAAGCCAATGCAATGCGGTCTATTGATCACTGGTTTTGCCAAGTTGATAGATAAGTGTGTAGGATTTAAATCATGAATTATAAGAGAGATTTAGATTATTACACGAAATCCTCGATATTATTGAATCACAAACTTCTCAATTCTCACTTTATAGACTTATAAAATCAATTGGTGTTGCATGCTGTTCCAATAACAGTATGGCAGTCCAGTATTTTTGTAGTTTGCTTTGCCACTCGTGTCATAACATACTCTAAAAACGTAAAGTAATGTTTAAGTTAAGTCATAACGTAATTTAGTTCGAAGCTAGTAAATCTCGAGTCACTGTTAACAACCTTAAACGGTAATAATTATTTAACTACTCGAAAGAACTTTAAAGTTCTAATAAGCACTTTGATAACTGATTTCGTCCAAGCAAAGCGCGGGATTTCCTCCAATTCACTACATGATGGTAATCAAATTTTCAATTGTAGGTCTGACAAACCACTGCAAGTCATGGTGAAAACCACATATTCTTTGGTAATGATATTGCAAATAATCGATTTCTTCTTACTCGGTGGTTGCGAAGCATGATATTACAAACATGATGATAACATTTCCCTTATAATATACAAATGGAAATTAATTTCTTTTTGTCATTGGACTACATTTTTGGGCAAGGGTATCCTTGAAATTACTCATTAGTAGCAGGGCAATTAGAATTATTGAATATAGGCCTATGTATAGAAGATCAGTTGATAACTTTGCAAACAATTTGAGCATTTTTAAAAAGCTACAAATTGAGTCTATTCACAAAGAGGTTTGGGCTATGTTGCGCAAAAACCACGTCTCCAACCTCATTCGCGCTATAACATAGATATTAGAGGATAATCAGTACTGTAGACACATAAACATTACATCTTATGTCCCAAAAATTAAACCATCTATTAGAACTATGATTGCCTAATTTTCAACAATAAATTACTCAGTTTACTCGCAATATATAATTTGAGCTTAAGAAAATATGCAGAACCTTCCATCCTTGATGTATGTGACCTCGAAATAAGGAACATTAGTGCATTTTCTAGCTATTAAGTTTAAACCGCTGCTATTATTTTCAAGGAGTCTACAAAATGATTCTCAACCCGCTGTCCCAATGCAGATCATCAACACAATAAAATATTCTATATTTTAAACTACAGACTAAGAACATAGCAATATATCATTTTCGATAGGGGATTGGAGAAGATATCTCTCCTGTTGGACTGGACAAGCTACATACATTTTCGTATTTTTTATATATATTTTTTTTAAGAACATAGTTGGGCTAGTCTGAAAGTGTTATGAGGCAAAAATATAATTGCTCCCTTAGATTTTGTTACCACATTATTTTATGTGATTTAAAAGTCGCTACAGCCGTATCAACAGTGTTTGAGTAGTAGACCTTTAGGTTCTGTAGATTCTGTATAAATTCAACCTAAATCAGTAATTTGCACCAGCTCAGTTGTATGAGACTCGGCAAAGCATATTTTTACTCTAAGTACATAGACATTCCATCCCCCTCTTAATTTTGTAGCCAGATTTTTTTTCATCCAAATCGTCGTAGTTGATGTGAGCAACCTACAGATTGCGCTGATCTAAATAACTAAATTCTGTCGAATACACAATCTTTTTTAGCAAGTCAAACTTAGGTAATGACTTATGATGAGTTATAGCAACTGTTATGGCCCATCAACATGGCCAGCAAACAAAAATAAGGTATACAATATAAAGTTAGACACTAACGCATTCTGTAACTGGCTCACACAACTGCGTTCTTTTTTAATAAAAAAAATAGCTACAGCTGGTCCATATAGATGGGAAGTCTGATAGCTTTAACATGAAAATGGAATGTCTAGTTTTATCCATAGTCACACCTAACCTAACTCCATAACCGCTGACCAAATACGTTCAAAAATATTGCAAAATACAGTAGGCTACACTAAAAACCATTACTTCTGGACCCTACAAAAGCTAATCCTACCTGGACGCAGGAGGGACGGCATATTGCGACTGACTGATGGAATTCCCGTTTCACGGCCACGGCCTCCAACAACCACAACCAGGTCCAGGGGAAATCCAGGAGTCATTACCCGAGCGGCGGTCAACCGATGGGAACCGACCATCTCGTGCGGATTACAGGCCGATAGCACTTCTGCCGCTGTTTGGAAAAAATCTGCAAAACGCTTAACTCGCAGGCGAAGACGCTGCAGTTGTTTACAACTGTGGGGTGTGTCTAATCTGAACTTACGTCACTCGCCCAAAATACATCCCTAATCCGTCCTCAAATGTTATCGGCTTTAGTGGCTTTAAGCACTGATTCAAATATAGAGTTTAAAATTAGTCTGGTGACGAAATATATATTTATGGTTGTAAACTAGGCTGGAAATGTTTATAGTGAACTATGCACGATTCCATACATGAAAAGTTAACATTAACCTTTTGAATGAAGAATTGTTCATTTTTATCATAGTAATTTGGTTTAACAGTTTGATCGTAAACTTGCACAAGGTCTTTTCCAAACATAAATTATGGTTTAAAATTCACCTGGTCAATGACGAAATGTTAATGTATTGATAGTCAACTAAGAGTTGAACAGTTTGATAACTGGTTTTGTAATTATTATAGAATTTAAGGGACAGGACTCTATATAAAATCTTGTACAGAAATAACTAAAACCACAGATTAAAGCAGTAGACGTATGTCTACCCCTTTAATCTATTCTAAAACTTGAATGCAAACAGTGTTCACTTATTGTGATGTTCCATCAAAATATGATAGAAATTTATTTTGAAAACACTGGAAGAAAATACTCTAAAAGACGATTTAGGTACTATTAAGCTCTGATTAGTGGTTTTTGGAAAATTGAAAAAGTATACTTTTAGTTTCTGCAGGTAGAAGAAGGTATTTAACATATTAAATGTGTAAACTCTAATCCAATTTACATAAAGAAATTAATAGTTATTTCCTTTTACTATTGTCACACCACGGTCACAATAAACTCAAAGTTCGATGAGTGTGATTAATTTGGGAACATATCCTTAATTGAAAATATTCAGAAAATTACAAAAAATGTATACAAATGGTTTCTGGAACTTGGGACAATTTGGCATGTATAATTGCGTAGACAAACATATTAAGTGACATCAAACCTAATACCGGTAATCATTAACAAGTCACAATTGTAAAATATAATTTGTAACACTAATTCAAAGAGACAAAATCTTCACCCTTCTAGAACACAATGGAATATTAACTTCATTAGCTCTGGGAGTTCCTAAGTAGAGGAAGTCCAATTTAGGCAAAAGCTAATAACTTATCATATGTCAATTTTCGACAGAGTTCGGTCGTTATGGGTGACCTAATCTAATGCGCAGCCTCTTTCGGAAGAGAAGACGAAGAAGTAGTGTTTATGACACGAGAACAGTTCAGCGACCGCAGCTGATCTTAACACAGCATCTCGCGCCACTCCGGTCCAATTAGACCCACTCCGGACCAATTAACATGATACGTGCCACCATTCAGGCATTGTTTACGGACTGGGCTTGTCCTATCGTACTTTTGAAAGAGTTTTGTGGCAGCGGCACATAACTTATCTAAATCCAATATTATTTCTTGAACTTGATGACGTTCAGAACAATCTTAACTGATAACAAATTGAAGTACTCGTTTGTGTATATTTTTAAAACTATTTACTTACTGATTATTCATTTCTTTACTCTACAACTAGTGACTTACCTGTCAAGTCAGCGTCGTTTGAAGTAGGAAAGGAAAGTGAGTAATGAGGCCCCTTTATCAGCACACAAGCGACTTATCAGAGCCTTCTGGAGTGATAAGAAACCGGACTTTCAGAAGGTAATACAGTCATACGCAACAAACTAACAAACTGTAATTTCCTTGAGTTGTTAACCCATATTCGTTATTGCAATTCGTCTTGACTAAGATTCCTTCCCCTTCTGGAGTGATGAGAAAACGGACTTTCAGAAGGTAATACAGTCATACGCAACAAACTAACAAACTGTAATTTCCTTGAGTTGTTAACCCATATTCGTTATTGCAATTCGTCTTGACTAAGATTCCTTCCCCTACAATAGTTACAATATAAAACAACAAATTAGGACTGTAGTCCTAATTACAATAATACAACGAACCATTAAAATAATTAATTTATTATTGGCAACAAAAAGTATGATCGCACAAGCCATTTCATAAAATGACTCAATCCATATTGAATGTACAGTTTTATGGTGGAATGGATTGTAATTTATTTCTAAAACCTTCAAATAGCAATCTCAGCTCACGATTGTTTACGTCACTTCCAGTGTTTGTTCATGGGATTTGTTCAAGGTCGGAATAACATATCCGATCCATAATAAGTTATCCGACCCAGGTACAAAGTTTTAACGGTACAGAAGTTAACAGTATGTAACAGAGCGTATGTAACAGTATGTAACAGTATGCAACAGTATGTAACAGAACGAACCTTTCTAGGAAGTAGTGGACTTTATTCGATCGTTTTTACACTGGGATAGATCTATGTAATTATTGGAAGTTTAAACGGAACAGACAAAATGGTATTGGCAAATGATTTTTTTTATAGTCTTGTGGTATGGCTGTCGTAAAAACTCGTACAACCGACCATTCTTCAACATATCTTTACGTAAAGCTGGTGCCCCCCCTACCATAGCTGTTTGTGGTCAAAAGTATATGGAACTACGGGAGATGATATAAGTGACGTCATAGACTGCAGGGGCGTCGCACGAAAAAAATATTGGGGCGGGAGATACTTAGAATTTCTTAGCTATTTTACGCAGATTTCATAAGTCATTTATTTAGCCAAATTAACCAAATACAATCAGCGTTAGCCATGTCAAAGTATATTCCCAACTATATTACTCTAATTTTTCAACTGTAGTACTCAGATTTTCCAACTAATTAATATTAAGTTTTAACAGTAAAAAGGATATTTTACCTTTAAATCCTCTTTATAGCTGACATACACAAATAACAAGAAATGAAGGCTTCTCAAATTATTGGTTTGACTGTCAATCTTCATTAATGATTGTGCCTCAACAAATGGTCACACTGTGTAGGTCTACTGATCAAATATACATTAAGTTTTCAGCCTGTTAAAATCAATTAATAATAAAAACTCAGTGGATACGGTTCTCCACACGCAGCTCAGAAAGATATTTCCCTTAAAAGCCTTGTATTCCTGTGTACTACAAATACGTTAATTTACGTACCATTTTACTCAAAAATGAAATTTCTAAAAAGTTTAACTTTAATTATTAGTTTATAAGGGTAAAAGTCTGCTCAGTTTGGAATTAACTTTTAAGTTGACAGTTTAACAACAGTTTCAAACTTCCCAAAATACAATATACACAAAGTATTTTCGTTCTTGATAAATTACTCCAGCGGCTGTATTAACTAAGCTTAGCCAGTCAGCTGTGATTATGACCGAGGCTTTATTTACAGCTGATTTTAATCTTTGGACAAGGTCATTGTTTCACCTCGTCGATCTCCATTGCAATGATAACTTACGGGTCTTTGGTTCAGGACCCATGTTATATCGTTTACTACAAATCTCAGGCAAAAAAATAGGGGAGAATGAGAGAACGACACCTATTGTAAATTTCTGGCAAACGATTAAGAAATTTCGGGGAATTGTATACTTTATAAGTTTCGTCCAATGAGCATTTTCTCCCCCCCCCATCGACAGATATTAGTATTAAACTGCTTAATGCTCATCTTAGAGGTTTCGTATGATTAGTATTTGATAATAATCATCCATGCCGAGAAATTATAGCTCTTTTGAATGTGTAAACTTGTAAAGAAGCACTGACGGAAACTACTCAATAAAAATAAATAAGTAAATAAGTATAAATAAAGTAAGTAAGTAGTTGTATAAATAGTAAGTTAGCAACTTATCTACTAACTCATTTTAGGTATATGTATTTGTCTCAGTGTGATTTCAGAGTAGCACAAACATGCTATATTTTGTAAACAAACTTATCACAGAACGAGGAGATGGATCCGTCTGAATTTAATATGTTTGTGTCACGCTTGAAGAGTTTTTGAGAACATTGATATTGCGTGTTTAATGATTAGGTTTGAAAAATAATCAGTGAGAGATCATTCATTGACCCTTTTCACTTAAATGGGCTTAAGTTAATCCATGGTTGAATGCTTTGCTCTAGATTGATTGAATTCATTGGGAGAAAAACACCACAAATTTATCGTAGGCTAATGGCTGGACGAACTGGACAACTTTTCTAACTCGAAGTGGCAGACTTAGAAATTTTCTTATAATCACCGAGCTTGTATTGGGAAAATTTTTCACACAAGTAAAAATGGTGGGATGATCACGAGCTCAGACGAAGAAGCATATTAGTTTCCTAACGTTGAAAATGAAAGTTTTTCCCCTTAACGTTCGAAAAAATTGTCAATATCAGCCTCTTTTAACTGTTTCATGTCCAAAGCGCGCTTGAGAATTAGTGAGGGAAGGGAATTATATCCATTCCGTGCCCATCATGTTATGGTTTTCATAAAAAATTGTCGTCAGTGTTTAAATGAAATTTTACAGCTAATCCATCGTTAATGTTTTAAGCTCTGTTATATTGGACGCTTATGTTTGTGGCATCAATAGCGTCTTGTACACAAAATACATGTAAAATCTTAATGTACAATCGATTTACTAAATAATGTTAGTGTAATTTAAGCAATATTCTGTCGTGCCAAACATTCTGGTTGCCGAATGGTGCACAGTTAGTGTAGTTTTTGTTATTTATATTGTGTGCTTGAAAACAGTGATCATTCAAAGTAGATATAAAATGTGGAGTCTATGAGTTTTTGAGCATAACTAATATACGTTATGTTACCTGATAAGATAAAAATTATGTATAAACACATATTAGGAGCTACTTACTCACGAATGCAACAACCTAGTAGTCCAAAATATTTCATCATCCATTCCTAAAATAAACTCTCAAAAAAGCACAAAAACTGAATCGAATTTAAAATAAATATTCCTAGTTCAAAAATAACGGCGATGTTCTAGATTCAAAGCACATTGAAACTCGAGTAAAGTTGCGACTGCGTTTGTTTACCAAATTGATAAAATTGATAAAGACTCTAGTCTAAGTTGACGTGTTGAACCTGACTGACGCGGAACTGTGTGTGTACGTGTCTTCCGTCGTGTACATTTGTACAAGTCGTGAAAATGTTGACGGTTAAGCTAAATAGCTTGGGGATCAGATGAAATGAGACGATGTGTTTGACTAGTGAATGTGTAAGTGTGGATAAAACTATAATAATGTTGTTAACATCGATTAAAACTAAAGGCGATAAAGTAATAGACCGGTAATCTATACTTTTAGAAAACGTTTAGTGTGGTCAGAAGACAAAGGTGATCAAAATGAGTCGTGTTCAGTGACAATGTTTTCAACAAGATTCCTCTTGGCGATGATCCTCTTCAGGCTCATCACTCCTAACCAAGCCTTGATCACCCTGGACTACTGCCTCCTGAGTTGTGGCGACGTCAACCACACCATGTGCGACTACCTCCCAGGGGGCGGCCCGGAGTGTGGGGAGTTCCAGGGGGGGTTGTCAGAGGAAGAGGAGAAACTCATCGTGGATCTGCACAACCGTCATCGGCAGAAGATAGCTTCTGGAGACCACGACCAGCCTCATGCCGCAGATATGCTGGAAGTGATTTGGGACCGAGAGGCAGCCATCATCGCACAAAGATGGGCCGACCAGTGTGACGTCCTGGGCCACGACAAGTGTAGACGAACTCTCCACGCAAAACACGTAGGACAGAACACTGCGTGGATGAAGGGCGTAGACTATCCGGGCAGACGTCGCAACAGAGCTGACGTCATCGAGTACTTCATCACCGGGTGGTTCAACGAGGTGGAGAACTACCCAGGGGACGTTGACGGGTTCAATCCTACAGATCAAGAACTTCCGAAGTTTGCCCACTACACCCAGCTGGTATGGGGGTCCACGGCGGAGTTGGGGTGTGGGTTTGTACAGTGGGTGACTGATATAGAGTACGAGTATAAACTTGTGTGTAATTATGTCCCCGGGGGCAA
The DNA here is from genome assembly GCF_028750875.1 of Macrosteles quadrilineatus. Taxonomy (NCBI): domain Eukaryota; kingdom Metazoa; phylum Arthropoda; class Insecta; order Hemiptera; family Cicadellidae; genus Macrosteles; species Macrosteles quadrilineatus. The sequence continues at coordinate 204,289,276 of NW_026542595.1, forward strand.
TCTGAGGGGGGTGCGGGTTTACAGAAGGGGGGAACCATGCTCTGGATGTCCTTTGTTCACCAAGTGTAGCGAAACGTATCCTGGTTTGTGTGCGGCTCACGATTGGAGTAGAATTGGGGACGTTAAGACAGTAGATACCGAAGAGAAGCAAAAAGACATAATTGATCAAAGAGAAGAATGCGATAAAGAAGATAAAGACGAAGACGAAGAAATTGAAGAAGAAGAAGAGGCCATTGAAAGCCCCATAGAAGACACCATACACCCCATGGGTAGTGACGTTAGTGTTGGTGAGGAGGAAACTATAGAAAATGACTCCGGAGGCCATGGCCATGCTCTAAGGTCATTTTTAATCGTGACAATTTTTACCGTAATTTTAAACTGTTATTTATTGTAAATGGTGACTGTTAATTAAGGGAAACTCTGATTTAAGGTAATGTTCACCTATTATATTTCACTCAAATACATAGTAGTGAGATTAGTCGGTTTAGATAAATTGTAGAACCATGTTTAGATTTTTTAGTAAAAAGAATTGGAAAAATCTTCCAGTTGCGTTTTTTACTTGTTAATCATTAATCATTTCTCAAATCAAATTCATCTGGTGCAGAAGGTTGATTCAAAGCTATTGTCATTGATTTACAAGCTTGGAGACATTTACAAGCTTGGTGTTAACAATTTTGGTTAATCAATTTGCTATCTAGGTGATTTGCCAAGCGTCCTAGACATAATTTAGACTTTAAGAACGTACGCTAAGATTTAACATTACGCTTTCAATTTTGCTTTGGTACATCGATTACATCAATATTACATCAATTAATTGTCATCAGAGCACTTTGATGACGATTTAAGTAAAATATAGTGGGTCAATTTTCATACTGAAAAAACATTATCTTTAACCATAGATAAAAGGAGTATTTAACATGGGAATCGGGGAAACATGGGAAATTTTCATTCAAATTGAACTTGGTTAAATCTCACTCACAAAGTGTACTCACCTTTGTTAATTGATGTGACATTATCCATTATCATTTTGAGATGGGGACGCCACCTATGTGCGTATGTCAACCCAAAAAGTGGAGGATGATTTTAGAATGGAGTAAGATGCCTTCTGTAGTTTTGTTACTGACCAAGACCAGCATTTCCATTAAGTCAGGACCATTTACTGAGCCCAATGATCAAGGAAGGCTGGGGCCATCAAATAAATACATTTGACATAAAATGGTTAAGTTGATAGTGTGCTCTCCTTTCGATTTGTATCGTTAAAAGTTCTCGTATATGAAATCGTGCAATGATTAACATCAACTATGCCGGTTACACTTTATTCAACTACTATACCTTCATTGTTATGTTAACATTGGCTACAGCTTGACACAGAAATTGGATGTCTACATCAATATTCAATGCTACAACTCATAAAGTACCAATCATAAATACACGGAAGGAAGGTCCATATGATTTGTAGACCGCAGTGACGTTCATGACGCAATGGAAACCCCGAAATTTCACTTCCAGCTGACTCCTAGACCATTGTTGGTAAGTCAATGTCATAGAGGAAAGTAGGGAACGCCCAACCATACAACATACAGCTTTCTTTTGGAATTTCACTTGATGCACTCTCTGCTATCTGTTCTGCGGGGATTTCCAAAACATCGTCCGTTAGCGGGGAAATACCAAAAACTGAGATAGTGATACATTTACGTGCTATGTTTTATCACTGACTCGTGCAATGATATCTCTGTATTTGGTTTGGCCTTTTGTCAGCAAAGATGTATTATTTCACAGCTGGTGTTAAACGCGTTCAGCAAATTTATGCGGGGAATAATCCATAATCGGATTCATTGTGTTAAGACCTGGTGGAGAGCCGTTACAAACATACTGGTCCCTAAAATAGAAAAAAAACCTTGAATGTCTTAAACTAATATCTATGATTTTGATAATTAACAGACAAATCCATACCTGTATTTCATTTGAAAGCCCGATTCACCAGATGACGTAGGTAAAAAATACTTTTTAATATTTTAATAATTTCGTATTTTACATGTCTGCACGCTATTGGGTATTGAGATGCTATTACAGTACTGTAGTAACATATTATAAAATCCTCATGGAGAATAAATAAATTCCTATCGCTTGTGCTATGTCTCTCCTGTCATGTTGATATTTTTACAATTTACTGTTTTTCTAGTAGCAGCAAACGTTAGAACTCATTGGACAAATATTAATTTATACTGACCGTTGGTCCAAGTGTAAATTTTCTTTTGATGCAAATCAGTTAAAATAAACAGTCGATGGACCTAATGTATTTTCGTTCAGTCCGAAGGTTTGCTGCGACGAGGGTTAAACTATTTTTACTGAATAAGATGACAAAGATATGGTATTAAATCTGGTGACGCTTAAATTATTCTAATAGAAAGTTGATTTTAAAATTATTTAAGTTAATCTTAGGCTATATATTAAAAAAACTTTTGCAAAACGTATGACAGATACCCTGACCATACTACTGGACCGAATTACACGTGGGTTGTACCAAAAGAAAGGTTATCGGTCCTATATGTACAGGTTTTAATTGTATTTTGAAAATATTTATGTTAATTGGGTCAAAAATGGAAATTAACTTTTACTATGGAGATTTAACATGGGGCATGGGGTTAATTCTATATATTTAATAGACAAGCATGTTTATTGAAAACCTTTTTTTCAGCTCCTGTCCATGGCAGGGAAAATATACGCATAGTATTAGAAAGATATTTGCCTGTAGATGTGCAAAATCCCTTTGTAAATTAAAATAGACTTAAAAAACACAAAAGATAATTAACAACCAATTAACAACAAAATATGAACAGAAAATCAAAACAAATGGAAAAAATTACATTCACATGTTTTATTTACAGCGTGGGGTGAAAATAGAGAAGTTTGCACAATACATTTTTGGTAGAATTTTCAACCACGAGGCGAGCTCTAGTACAAATAAAAATATTTGAAATTCATGAATACACTTTGAGAAAGTGTTCCTGCAATGATAAGGCAGGCTTCATCCAAACCATATCTGACCGAATAATTGCCCACAGACGTTTGAAGGCAGTTAGATACAGCGTTACAGCATAGTTCAAGTTAATTACTGCAATACAGTAATCCTTTTAACAAAGATCGCGTCACTCATCCTACACTCAACTCCATTAATACTCGGCTTAAAATACCTACATTCGTATGGTTGCAATTTCAGAATAAAGTATTGAAGTATTAAGTACGGTATTAAATATGGTTTGATGTAAAATTCATCGTTGACAAGCTGCGTAAGCATAAAATAAACACCAATTGGTGTTTACAGATGTCGACTATTTTTTCTCTCTTAATTCAGGAGACATTTTTCGATTTGTGGTATACCGTAATACCAAAGGCGAAGCAAAAGTCTACAAATATAATTATAATCTTTTACAAATAGAATTTTACTCAAATAACAAGAAACAGATAGTTTACAACAATCACCCATGATATAAAACGAGTAGAATGAAACACCTGAAAATTATAATCTTTCAAAATTTTCTTGTGTGGTCCTCTTGCCTTCTCCTCACCTACCCCAATATCACAAATACCCCAATGTTCTCATCTCCGGTGGTATTTTCATGTCTGCTCCTATCATCATCTCCTCCCCTAGGACCCCAATATCACAAATACCCCAATGTTCTCATCTCCGGTGGTATTTTCATGTCTGCTCCTATCATCATCTCCTCCCCTAGGACCCCAATATCACAAATACCCCAATGTTCTCATCTCCGGTGGTATTTTCATGTCTGCTCCTATCATCATCTCCTCCCCTAGGACCCCAATATCACAAATACCCCAATGTTCTCATCTCCGGTGGTATTTTCATGTCTGCTCCTATCATCATCTCCTCCCCTAGGACCCCAATATCACAAATACCCCAATGTTCTCAACTCCGGTGGTATTTTCATGTCTCCTCCTATCATCATCTCCTCCCCTAGGACCCCAATATCACAAATACCCCAATGTTCTCATCTCCGGTGGTATTTTCATGTCTGCTCCTATCATCATCTCCTCCCCTAAGACCCCGATATCCCCCCCCCAAACTCATGATTATATGTTACATACATATAATTCCTCTACCCGCAACCCGACCCAACCAAAACCTAACCTCCCTTTCCGAAAACCACAATCCAACCGTAAAACTATCCTCAATAAACAAATACCACTCAACCCAACCACAACCGGCAGCGGGGGCAGAATAGCGCTTCGTTATTACACACTCTCGTTATTTACACGTCTCCGCTACTGCTGCTATCCTTTCCCTGGCTGAAGAGGACTATGTCCTAAAACAGCCTCAGTCCAGTAGGGTTTCAGCTCTCTGGATTGGAACATCACGAAGAACAAACGAATCTCAACTCCGGTGGTATTTTCTTGTCTGTTCCTCTCGCCACCTCCTCGCCTATGTGACGGGTAGTCACCAAAAATTATTTTCTAAATTTTGGGATTATATTTCAAAAGTAAAAGACCTGGTAAATGGATTTCTCAATGCATATACCAGTGTCAGAACATTGCCATTTAGTAGACAGAATTCTTGATGACACGTAGCTTGCTCAATCGACCGACCCACAAAAACCGTAGACTTAGCAATTGTACTTTGGAGAGACTGAGGTTGGAGTTGACCGAAAGGAAGACACTTGGCCTCAGTCTATTCACGGGGACACTTCGCCGGTCACCGGGTTTTTGGTAAGGCGATTACTTTATTAATATTTCAACTTTAAAAAGACCCCAATATCACAAGTACCCCAATGTTCTCAAGCCTGCTGCTACTTCCTTGGCTCGCTACCCCTTTGTTACACCGTCAATTGATGTCGTCAGCGATTCAATGTGCTGCGCGGGTTGCCTCTGCTACTTTCGCTGATCATCTTTGCCAATTCTAATCCTGTACACGTGGAGGCCTAGAGCGCATTCTGCCGGACGTCGCCGACACTACCGTAAGTAGAATTATTCACTTTGGTAATTAAAATTGCTTGAGAAAAATTTAAACGTTAAGGAATGACAATTATCTCTAACTATAATGTATAAGATATCAGAAATCTTTGTGTAAGAACACAATTTTACCATTGTTGTTGTGAAAAACGCGTTTTGATTGTATTTAATCCCCAACTACCTCAAGGTCACTGTTGTGTTTCCCAAAATTAAATGTAAATTTGAGCTACTAAACATTTTACTCTATATAGCTTGGAAAACGCAAATTTAAGTAAACACATCAAAAATATATGATTTTGTTAATTTCTAAAGCGAACTTCGGATAAGGAAAATAAAAATACATACAGTTTTAAACAGTATACTTACCGTGCTATTCTTAAAATTATAGTCATAGAGAAATAATAATTTAATATATTTAGGTGAGCAGTTGTATGTTTCATCAAATGCCTACAATGACCTTTTTTGTCTACCCCAATGCGCCGCCGCAGTTTTTAATTTATGCAGTTCGTTTTGATTTCATCATCATTGGATTGTTACATGTGAAAAAAATGGTTGGAAAACATTTTAAATTATTTTTGGACTTAAATACATTATTCCTATAATTATTTATGTGTCAAAGTGTTTATTTTAAGCTGAACTTTTTGAGCAAGAACGCAGTTTTTAGAAATTTGTGAGATTACTTGTGTAACTTTTTACCGACTATGATCAGCTATTTCTGTAGCCAAGACCATTTATTTAAGACCCAATGATAAGAACAGCTTTTGGACAAGGACATAGGCCTACATGTGTGTATTTTATGGTTAAAATTAGTGGAATTATGAGTGCATAAACTTGTAAATGCAATGTGTCATTTTTGCTTGTGACATATATCAGCTGATTTGGAAGCCAGGACCATTGAGTTAGGTAACCCTCAATGATTTATATTGCCTTAAAATCATAAAATCATGTTGTTGCACCACAACAACAATGCTACAACTTACGTGTATTTTTTATGGAAAAAAATAAAAATCTCCAAGAAAAAAACAAACAATATTGTAAACAATAGACAAGAGCTACATATTATTGGTGAAATTATGACAGTCATCATTTGTTCAAATTGCTTATGATTGTCGATGTGTTTATTTACTTTTATGAAACAAATTAACCAAAAACTCGACGACACACCTGATCTACTCAGGTTTGTGACAATGTTGTGGGAATGGGCACACGGAAGGGACTAAGGCTAAAGGTGTAGTGACGTCATATCTCTAGTGGTTAATGTCTTCTCTTGAGGCGACACGATTACCGTAACGAAACGATGTGATTTCAGCGGCGTTCGTGGCATAGTTGGTAGCGTTTCGGATTGATGTTCAGGAGGTCTGGGGTTCGAAACCCGCTGGCAGCACTAACTTTTTGTCAACAAATTTTTCATATCAGCAAGTTTGGTTGGTTAGGTTAGGTTATGACAGTTTAATTTTATAATACTAAATTTTAAAATTAACTTTATAATTAATTAAAAATTATAAGTAATCATTAATTAGATTTTTATCTTATATAGTTTTTATATTATCAGCAAGTCTGGTTGGTTAGGTTATGTTATAACAGTTTAATTTTAAAAATTAAAAATTTATTTTATAATTTTAAAACAATATTTTATAATTAAAAAGTTAATTTTATAACAAAAAATAAAAAATTAAAAATTAATTTAAATTTTTTCAACTTAGCAGTCCTAGCGGCGAACGCTGACACTACAAGATATGTTAGCCTTAGTCCCTCCCGTGTGCCCCACCGCAATATTGTGGCATATTTTGCTAACCACACAGAGCTCAATGTTTGTCGTATGATTAGTAGTTGGTATAATTAGTTGCTGTATATTTAGCCACAAGAGAAATGCTCTTCAACTCAATCGTGAATAATATCTTGCTGAGGGAACGTATGTTTATTTTGTTTCATTTAGAACACTATCGTGTTGATTTTTAAACCAGAAACATTATAACTGTCTTTAGAACACAATGTAAACTACTTATTGATTTTTGAGATTCATTTGGTTTTAGACCACTCTTCCTCTAACTTGGACTTCCGTGTACAAATATGAGTCGTTTCTCTGTTGAATTTTTGCCTTGCTGATGAAATAGCTTGTCACACTAAATCATTGTTGAATGCCACCTTTGTTGTTTGCGGCTGGGTTTTCCAAGCAATAGAATAGCTATCCGATGAGCAGAGAGCTCTATTGGAACTACAGTATGGTTTTAGTTATCTGTCCACAAAATAGATCAATCAACTCTTCCTAGAAGTCGAAACAAACATTTACCGTCCTTTGTTGTTCGTGGTTTGAAAATCCAATGAATCACATTGTTTCCTAGTGGAGTAAAATCATCGACTTTGGATAAAACAAATTGAACCTTTCAGGCCGAATTGCAGCATTGTGTTGCTTCAACTTTAATTCGATCTATGCTTACATTGGTTAATTGAGAGCGAAAATAAGACAGTTTAAATTACAAAAAATTTTTATAAATAAGGACTTGTGCATTACAAATAACATCATGCATAGGGAAATTCTTACTGCTGAACATTCAATAGTTATTTGTAATCGGTGGGTTGAGTTCTGGCACAATGTTCTGCTATATTGCCCAACTTCTTCAATTAGACTAGAATTATTGCCAAATTACTGCTCACATACGGTTTGTATTGTCTAAGGACATGCTTAACCACTCAAGGCGACAGATTAAAATCCAACATTTTGGAGAATGTTTTGCTACTTTATTTTTACAGGTTTAAGCTAGTTTTGGATAGCACGTCCTATCTCTCAAGAAAGCAAAAGTCAGTGCACATTGCGCAATCTTCATAAATGATTATCCCACACTCAACAAACATACAATATTTTAAACTTGTTCCAAGCTTTAGAGCAACAAGCTTACAAGTTTAAATTAGCCTTGTTTTAAGCTTTGAAGTTTATACTTTTCCTACCTAAGCTTGAGATTTCAAACCAATCCCAGATCCCAAGTCTGGGGATCAGGCTTAAAGCAGTCTTACGATAACACGCTAATAACAGTACCGTACTCTAAAACAAGCTTTGATGACCAAGCTTTAAACCGGCTTACTACTAGTTTCTTTATCATCAGTATCCATATTGAATTTCAGCCTATACAAGACCGATGTTAATTGAGTAGCCTTGCTCATGACCAAACAAGTTGTCATAAAAAATGGATTTTCCTACAGTCACTCGACAAAGTGGGCTTCCTTGCAGTTGCACAGATTATAGTACAGCCAGCCTTACTCTTTGGCGCACAGTTTTAATTTATAGGGAAGTACCTAGTGTTTTTCGCACTATATTTATGTCTAATTTTGAAAATCAACGTTTTGAGGTTCAATTTTGAACGTTAAGCAGTATACAAACAGCAGTAAACCGATAGATTAATTGGATAAGTTACTAAGAAACTTTTTCTATTTGTGTTTTTAACGCTATGGACATTTACTAACGTTTTTTCTTTTGGGAAAAGTCAAAATCGTGGTTTTGTTAATAATTAGCATCAACCTTTGGTTGGTTTGCGTCATTAATTGTTAGCCACAGTGACAAATGACTTGGCTGAGTCTAAAATCAATCTCACTCGGGGCCAATCATTATAGCAGCCTTCGGATTTGAAGGGAAGCACTATACAATCAAGACTTAAGAATTTGTATTAATCAGGTGCCTATACTTCATGCAATATGGATGAAATTAATTTGAATATACTGATAATCAATTAAACAGGCAAGAGAAGAGCGGTAGTACATGAAACAAGCGCACTAAAATGCCTAGTGAGGTCTTGACTATAACCACACAGCACAGCTACACAGACAATTATATGGGCTTAAGTTTACATGGAACATTAATCCATACTGAATCCATACCTTGCCTATAACTGTTTTAGATAAATGGCGTTGTACTTTAAAACGCTATTTCCATCTAAAAATTTGAATTTATGAAATCGTATTGTAGTAAAATAAAATAAAGAATTGTACAAAATTGATGACTCTGCCATGTGTATTACGAATGTACTGCATGAATGAGTAATGGTGACTAGTTAGTGTATTATAAAATCAAGGGAAACCAAACTGCACAGCGTTTAAAACTTTATACATAGATGTTTGATCATTATGCGCATCAATCATTATGATCATTATCATTGATCATTGATCATTATGTTTGATCAACTTGCGCGGAACAATATTAATTTATTCATAGTTTCAGCGAATTTTTATACTTTTAATTTGCTTACAAGAGGTCGTCGCCCTTTAGAAGCCCTTATTTACATATTGTAATCGACTTTTTGTCAGAACTCCGAATAACAAAATGTAATGCATTTGCGATGCTTCGCTTTATGAGACTTGGAACGCATAAAGTGTGAAGTGGGTTTAGGAACCATGTGACTGCCTTGATGCGCTCACTATTGAATACATATTTAATATATCATTTCTAGCTTTGAAAGTTGCCTAATTTTATTGAAGCACAATACTGCATGAGCTGCTGGGCTAAAATCAAGAACAGTAGTATCATTTCAGACACATTTTTTGTTATCGAAAGTGTTTTTAACGTTTTAAAAAGTCTACTAAAAACGTATAGTATTGTTTTTTAGACTTCATGTTCGTTTTAGTGCATGCATGCATACAAGTTAGGATTCTTCTGCACAAGACTTTTTTATAACAATTGTGAAATATATCTGAATCTTATAAATTTGATCGATTTATCGAGGGGGGAAAATGCAAAATAAACCAAGAGAAAGCTAGCCTAAATACGGTAATTGATTTGAATTAATGTACACAGATACTCTTTACTTGTACTGTTTTTTTTATCTTGTTAATTCTCTGCTAAACATAGCCGTCCTACCTACGTTTGTATCTATAACTAGCTGTAACCCGCGGGCTTTGCCCCGTTTAACTTCTTAATTTTCAAGATTATCTCGTTCGCATGGCTCAATCACGTCCTGGTTGAAGTTTGTTCGCTACGCTCACTCACCTTTAGGTTGGAGCTCGTTCGCTACGCTCACTCACCTTTAGGTTGGAGCTCGTTCGCTGCGCTCACTTGCCTTCAGGTTAGCTCGTTCGCTACGCTAACTCGCCTCCAGGTTGAAGTTCGTTCGCTACGCTCACTCACCTTTTGGTTGCAAATTAGCTGTTGTCATAAATGTAAAAGAAATAATAGTGCTGCACTCTGTTGGTAATCCTTGTAACTTTAATGCTATTGAACATCATAGAACAGAACCAACTTGTTTAATTGAAACAGCTGTTAAGATTCAATAATTCCATTTCTCATAAGGTTAACATGGGAAACTCCAGAGCCACTGGGGCGGAGCCCGAAAGGATTTTTGAAATAAGAATATGCCTATATGTTAATCGGGAATGTGAGCTATCATCATGCCAAATTTCAGCCCAATCCGACCAGTATTTTTCGAGTTTACTTTTCCCATACACACATACACACATACAGCAACCACCTCTTTTAGCGAATTTCCCATATAGGGAATAAGCTATTACCGTAGTACTCATGGTAAGACCTGGACGCGGGACCGATTTTTTTTTTCGTTTTGAGGTCCCTATAGGCCAAAAACACCATCCGTTCAAATTCATATATATATATTTATATATTTATATATATATATATATATATATATATATATATATATGTGTCCGTTAGCACGATAACTCGAGCAAAAATGATCCGATTTTGATGAAATTTGGTACAAACGTGTAAACCTACGTTTATTCGAACGAGTTCGCGATCCAGCATGATCGAACCATGGGAACGGGGGTTTACGGGGGGTTTTATGGGGTAAAAATGGGGTTTTCCCATTTTTGACCCAAAAAACATAAAATTTAGCAATTTCTTTCCAAACCATTCTGTAGAGCTTAAAAAAACAAATAATTTAGTATATTGAAGCGTTATTATGCGCCTAATGGTTACGGAGAAAATTCCAAAAAATTGTAAATTTTAAATTCCCATGTTATTCTTATGGAGAATAAGAAAACTGTTGTAGTTTGCTTGTTTATGAAAATATTTTGATCAAATTTGGAAAATGTTTTTATTTCTTACCAACTATTAACATTTTACAAAAAAAAACAGTTTTACCCTCCCTGATGCAGCAAACCTAAGTACTTGTTAAACTAATTCTATTTAAATAGGGAATAAATGTTATATTTTAAAAGTAGACATTTCAGTGTGAATCCAATCAGTCAAATGGAAATTCGCTTAGTCTGCAGGTTTGCTGCGGCGGGGGTATTTTATAATAGTATAGATATATAGATAGATAGATAAATAGTCCTACTAATACGATCATTTACGTGTAAAATTAAGGTGTTGCACGATTAGGTACAACTTATAAAGTGGCGGAAGAGTGACGATAAAAAAACCTATTTTAATTATGAACCAGTCACTAAGGCTATCAATTGTTACAGGTGAAACAGGTAGAGGTAACAGGAAGATGCTAACCATTAGCATGATTTATTGACAGAGCTGTACCAAGTATCTCACTCATCCCAGTCTCATCAAATATTCATATGTAGCTGGGTGATTAAAGTGCTCGCCTTGCTATCAAAAGATCACGGCTCTATCCGAAAAAAACGTCAGAATATTTTTGTTGGTTTGAATTGCGAAGCTTGCTTCATAATTGGGGTTTTTAATAAATGGTCCTGACTAAAGAAATGGCTGGTCTAAGTCTACAACAAAGCTGGACACTCCATTAAACGCTCATAGCATTCATATTCAGCTTAAAATACACAATTGTAACGTTTTATAGGTTTTGATGATGTCTTAAAATTAAAAATGCAATTTTAACTACAGTATAACTCTTAAATATACCAGGCACCACCTTTTAAATGCCCCCGTCGCAGCAAACCTGCATACTAAGCGAATTTCCATTTACCCGGCTTGATTTCTACTAAAATATTCCCTATAAATTTTCAGATTTATTTCCTATTTAAATAACATTAATTTTAGTGAGTAGTTAGGTTTGCTGCTACGGGGAAGATGTTGAGATGTGTTTTTGATAGCTTAGTATGAAATAAACCAAATTGCCAAATTTGATTAAAATATATCCATAAACAAGTAAACTAGAACAGTTTATTTATTCTCCATAAGAATAACATGGGAATTTTAAATTTACATTTTTTTAAATTTTCTCCGTAGTCAATGAACATTCAAAAACACTTCAATATACTAAATTATTAGTTTTTTAAGCTCTTCGAAATGGTCTAGAGAGAAATTTAGAAATTTTCAGTTTTTAGGGTCAAAAATGAGAAAAACCCATTTTTACCCCATAAAACCCCCATAAACCCCTGATCCCATGGTCCGATTATGCTGGTTCGCAAACTCGTTCGAATAAAAGTAGGTTTACACGTTTGTACAAAATTTCATCAAAATCGGATCAATTTTGCTCGAGTTATCGCGCTAACGGACACATATATAAATAAATATATATATGTATATATATATATATCTAATATATAAAATTCTCGTGTCACAGTGTTTGTCTGCAAACTCCTCCGGAACGACTTCACCGATCGTTATGAAATTTGGTGTGTAAATTCTGTAGATATGCGAATCGGACGTAAACTATTTCCCGTTTCGAAATTCTTAAAAGGGCTCCGCCCCAGTGGCTCTGGAGTTTCCCATGTTAACCTTATGAGAAATGGAATTAATGAATCTTAACAGCTGTTCAATTAAACAAGTTGGTTCTGTTCTATGATGTTCAATAGCATTAAAGTTACAAGGATTACCAACAGGGTGCAGCACTATTATTTCTTTTACATTTATGACAACAGCTAATTTGCAACCAAAAGGTGAGTGAGCGTAGCGAACGAACTTCAACCTGGAGGCGAGTTAGCGTAGCGAACGAGCTAACCTGAAGGCAAGTGAGCGCAGCGAACGAGCTCCAACCTAAAGGTGAGTGAGCGTAGCGAACGAGCTCCAACCCAAAGGTGAGTGAGCGTAGCGAACGAACTTCAACCAGGACGTGATTGAGCGATGCAAACGAGATCATCTTGAAAATTAAACGTAACGGTACTTTCTTTCCATCGGTCTGTCTTAGGGGAAACCTAAAACTTAGGCGATACGAAGTTCGCCGGGTCAGCTAGTATATATATATATATATATATATATATATATATATGAATTTGAACGGATGGTGTTTTTGGCCTCTGGGGACCTCAAAACGAAAAAGTAAATCGGTCCCGGGTCTAGGTCTTACCATGAGACCTACGGTAATAGCTTATTCCCTATATGGGAAATTCGCTAAAAGAAAAGATTACAGTATGTTTGTACTAATACTATAATTCAATAATGGAATGGCCATAAAAACTAATGCCAAAAGCATATAAAATTGACCCAATAAATTGCATCGCATATGGTACACAACAATAGTCATGGTTGGAGGGTTTAGGGTGGTTGGTCGATATGGGTTGAAACTGGGCGGGAGCTTAGATACCACCCTAAACCCTAACAGCTAACATCTCAGTCAGGTGTACGCAGGCATAGTGGATACAGTTAGTCAATGTACCGTGCTAGTTACAATCAGCTGGGCCCATTGTTGGATCAGCTGTTTTGGTATTGTTAACCATACTATCATTTCGTGTATTATGGTCATACACAATTTTACGTTCTATACGTATTGATTCAACAATTTTTCCTTCAATCATGTAAGTTCATGGGTTAACGTTTTCATAATTTATCTGGCATTTTTTTGTTAATTATTCATAGTTGATAAGTGGATCAAAATTTATTCGATTCGACGGCCTATTTGATATAGCCTCAATTCACTACTTATAACAAAATACAACAAGGAAAACCCAAAACGCAGTATGTATACTTGAAATTTCTACCTAAACTTACTTTGTACGTTACTTGAACCGAAATTAAACTTAGTCCTACTAAATTGAGAGGGCACTAAGTGAGTTGTTTGTTTTAACCATGAAAAACACATCCCACTTATATCTCTAGTGTAATCTTATTGACATTGTACTCACGTTTCGTCGCTTGGGAGACATTGCCTCCTCAGAGACTTTTAATAGCTTAGTTTTACCCTTCCACTGATCACGCCTCGGCATGTCGTTGCCTAGGGCTCCACCCCACCGGCTAGACAAGATGTCCAGCTCCTCTAGCCAGTGGTCAGGCTCGTGTCTGCGACGATGGCTCCAGGACAACCTCTTCCTGATAGCCACCGCCGCAGGAGTCCTCGGAGGCCTCAGTACAGGTTAGTGAGTTTTGCTCGACTTTGCATGGATAAATGCTATGAAGCCTTAATGTTCCAGCTCAATTCATGGATTATTGTCAGTGGGGATGTTTCATATGTAACTTACTGTCTGTAGGTTGAAGAGCTTTTTGTTTTTTGATGTCCTTACTAAAAATCAAATGAGTCCAGTTTACAATTTGTTGGATTACTGACTACAATGATTATTCATTAATAACATAGAAAATGTCGTTAAAAAGTACCGGTACTTATTTACAACTGATCTAGCTTTTAGCATGTCAAAAACCCCTTATTTTGATATAATATCTAAAATGATTTTATATAGATTCACATACAACATGAAGTACGGTGCAATTAGACCTAAACCTCAAACATCGGTTGTTTCCATTTAGTGCAGAGCGTACAATTAGCCAAAAAAGGCCTAACCTCAACATCCAAAGTGAAAGCTAACCTTTGACTCCAAACTGTTCTATAGTCCCCTAATATTTGGTAAAAAGGTACACCATTTTATGAGTCGTGCTTGTGGAAAACGGGGGTAACAATTGAAAAATTCGTAGTTTTTTGGTTTTAGGAAATATTTTGAAAACTGTTTACTTTAGAGCTAAATATATCAAAAGCATAATCTACAACAAGAATGGTCCTTTTCATAATTTTGAAACAATAAAGTTACAGTTTGGTGAAAGTGTTAGTTTTTTATGGCAAAACATTGGCGCCCTCAAGTTCAATAACCATTACCAGGTTTACCAATATAAGTTTTAAACCTATTGAATTATTTCCAAATCCCCTGTGTTGGACAAGGTGATTGTCTGATGAGTTGGCATGTTTTGTTATTTATTGTTACAAGTAGGGACATGAAAAATGGTTTTGCTCACCCATCACTTACAATGTTGGCAATGGTAGTGTCCCATTGCCAATCCGTCTATGAATGAAATATAACTGAATGTTCAGTGAGAACCTACCTCTCAATCTTACACCATGAACGAAGTTTGAAAATGAAAGAATTTGACACATAAGTAAATAGTTTAGCAAAAAAGAATGAACTAAGCCTATATGAAATTTCCAATTTTTTTTAGACCAAAGTATTATAAATTCGTTATCACCATTACATTAAACATCCATCTCGTAGATTTTATAAGATGACAAAGTCATGTCTAGGACGGCAATAACTTATTCCTAATGGGAAATTCGCTAAAAGAAGTACCTACAATTCTTTTATTGTGCATGTAATAGGAGCAATATGTTGTTTATTTATTCAAAGGTTTTGTTTCTCTTAAAGTTAGGGGACCATGCCATACCCTATAAAACTTACAATTGGTGTTATTCTTTATAATTTGAAGCTATCATTTCAGTGGGCTTACTTGCTTTATATTTTGTAAACCCTACCTCATTAAAACTAAATCAAATATTTTTTTCAAAATGATCTAATGATATATCTAAATATATCTAATTATAATTGTATAATCTAATGTTTTTTTTAATACCATCTATTAATTTTTTTAATGAACTAATGGTTATTTATGATCACATAATTTAAAAAAATTATCTAATGATTTTTTGCAGATTTAAACTTGTTATACAATATATTTTCCAGTCGAAATGCAAGTAATATGAATTTGTAAATAATTTTCTATCAATACAAGCAAATCTGACAATGTTATCCACATCATCCTCTGTAAATTAGCTCACTATCAAAAATGAAATATGTTAACCATTAAAATTGGTAGACATGCACTAAACTATAATTACAAATGCATGTTTTATAATCTTTTATTTATTAGACGTTGACTTACATTTACAAAATGTTACATGGTTCACTGTTTTATTTGCATGGTGTTTAAACATGCGACAAAAAATGTGTTAATTTAAGCCTTCATTTAAATTACTAAATATCCAATATCCTTTGTGCTATTATATTACGAACAGTAGAAAAAGGAATCAATATCTGTACTAATTTCAGTCTTATAAGATAATTACACAACTTAAAGAAACCACCAAGGAAAAACCAAAAAATATACCAAAACAAGAAATATTTAAGGTTCCTTTACCTTAGCCAGGACCCTCATAAAGTATAGTCAATATTGGCTTTGGGCAACCATATTCTCTCTCTAATAAAAACCTTGCACTTACAAGCCATGGTTTTACCTAATATTTTCCCTTTAGAATCAGTGATTATATTACTCTATTCATGCTGGTGTACTGGTTTTGTTTGTTTGTATTCATTCTCAACTAATATTTTTAGAAAAATAAACATTTGCTTAAAATTTGGCCACTTACTAATACTGGTGGTAAGCTATTAATTCTTTTACATGTAGTTATGCTAAAATAGGTTATCAAATAAATTTTGATTAGCCTGTTTTGTTAACAAAATATTAAATAAATGATAAATGTTATAAAAATGTCTATAATTTAGTAAACATTTACTCAAAGTTGTATTAAAAGTGACCGATTTATACTATGTACCAGTCACACTGGCCATCATCAGGACATAGATTACCGCATTGTCAACTTTATAGTCGTAGAAATATCGGGAAGTTTTGGAATACATATTTGATTAAATTTTTATACATCACCAACATGTAAAATGCTAACCAAGAAGTTATTTTAGACTAATCAATCCTTAGATTTTGATTCTTGGATACCATTGTATTACTTTTTATTACATTATTACTTTTACCTTATTATTACATTATCTATTGTCTTTATTTTACATTATTATTTACCTATTGATTTTGCTTTAAAATGTTAAGTAAAATATACATTTTCTATCCAAACCATTTCCTTGTGTAAACAAAGTTACTTCAGTTAAATAGTAAAAGTATTTGCTGAGCTTTGCTTTATCATGAAGCCTCATACACGGCCTTAATTAAGTTTCAACCACCTCCAATGCAAACACCCCTTTACGTGAGTGGAATTTCTAAAAGCACTATAAATAATATTGTTTTATTCATTTCTATCATCAAATATCAATATTTTTGTATATAGTTTGTACAATATTATCATTGTCTTGGATGGATAAGTTTAATTAAGTGTACACTTGAAATGAAACATTGGAATATATAGTTTAATTTTATCTGTGATATGTACATTTCAGTCATACTCAATTATTTAAAATCACCCATTTACAGTCATTATTCAAGCCTTGTAAAAATGTTTAAACATGTTTTTATTTAATCATTGAGAGTTGATAATATTAAATATAAAATTCATCAACTTGGTCATTGGAAAAAGAACCCATTTTTTTATATTTCACACATACACGTACTCATAACAAGAGTAGATACCTAACATTGACTTTGGACTCTGGCAGTAAACTTATCATTCTAGGCTGAAATATTATGCCTGTTTTCTAGGACACTGATTTAAAAAATGAAAACACAAGTTGGTGTTGATGTGTGAAAGTTATAAATCTGTGGCTCTAAGTATATTGGCACTACAATTTAAAGAACTCCCTGACAAACCTAATGTGTTATTATAATGGCTGCAATTTGGCACAAGTTGGCAAAAGTGAAAGGATGAGGCAATGAAGTCTCATAATGATAATGAATGAGCCTACCACCTGCCTCAACATAACATCACTGGAAACACACCTTAGAATTACTGTCCCTGCTTCATTCATGCACATCTCTAATTTAAGGTGGTTTAGTTTGTCATCTTCCCTGACCTACATCTTAGGTTTTGAGCTTATCATTGGCAAATGAGAAGGTGTAATGATGTTTGTGTTCTTTATTTGATACTGGTTCAACAGAAAAGCTTAGTGATTTGTTTTGCAGTTGTTAAATAAACGGGAACTACCAATTCAAATATACTGGTGCAAGAGCTAGTAAAATTGATGGCTATTAATTTACTACTCACCTACCTCTTCTTCAGTGATGCAAATAAAACTATATCGGAAAAACTAAACATTTTTATTCCACACTTCTATTTACAAAATTGATATAACACAAAGACAATAACAAAAACAAAACCATATGATAAATTAATAAGTTAAATGAAATATTCCTCATATTTACAGGCCAGGATACATAACAGCTACATAACTAAAAGCAGGGAACATTCAAGGCGCCACTATAAAAACTATTGGGGCCTTGGATTATTACTTTAAAACCAGAAAAGTTACATTTTAATATTTTTCTTTGATATTTTGGTACAAAAATATTCAAAAACCTCCATGAAGGTGTTAAACAAACTCAAATAGGAACTGAAATCTTCACTAATGTCCTCTAAAGAAACAGCTACCGGTAATCTTATGAAAACTAGCTACACAAAGCATCCCTCCATTCTACACCATCGATGTTCTACACCGATCCTTCACTCATAGTTGGGTTAAAACACACCCTTTGCTTCTCCAGATTTGGTAAATTATTAATTTAACTGTACCAATGGACCATCAACTTTATAATCTGAAGTAGACAATGGACAAAGTAACCTCTTAAGACTCCATGATAAAGTCAAGAACAAATAAAGATTTTCTGATCCAGTTGAGCAAGCGATTTGGCATGCAGCCTGCCATAAGTAATTTATATGAAACAGCTGTTGCCAGAATTTGAGTCAATGAAAACACGGTTGAATAAACCTATAATAGAGTCACTTAGACTATCCGACACAAGTAGACTTCTCATCCCAATGTAAATATTGAAGCTCGTTTTTCGTGTCTTATTCTTGTTTCTATTATTTTAGGGTTAATTTCACGAATTGTGCTGTACTATTTGGTTTTATAACTAGGGGACAAGTTATTGTTTATGATTTTATCGGTATTATTAGATAGTTTTATTTGGTTAAACAGAGTTTAAATGATTGAAATAGCAAGAAACAAATTGTAAACAAACAGAACTTCTACAGTGCACCGGACAGAACTAACAATAAAATTGTCTTCTGCTGATCCATAAGGACGAGAAATATACTGAGGGAGTGTGTTATCTATGGCAGTACCTCGACTAGTCAAGACCACACTGTCTACACTAGACTAAGTCAAGAACAAATCAAAATTAAGAATTTCTGATTAAGTTGAGCTAGCAATTTGGCATGCATGCCACAGGTAATCCATATGGATTCTGGCTGTTGCCAGAATTTTACTCAATGAAAACACAGTTGATTGAACCTCTAAGAGCCACTGATGAGATCTTTGATATCCTATTGTAGTTTCATGAATTTTATGGTATACCAATTACCTTTTTTTCTAGCTTGCATTCCTTGTACTTTTGTACATTTCCTTAGGGTGAATACAAAATACCAACTCAAGATGCAGGCAACAAATGGGTACGGTTCTATTGTATATTGTTTGTGCAGGATTGATCCTCAGACCCATGGGATTGAGTGAGGATACTGTAATCCTCATATCTTATCCTGGAGAGCTATTCATGAGAGTCCTCAAGCTTATGATCCTTCCCTTCGTAATTTCCTGCCTTATCATTGGTGAGTATGACTAAGTTGGCGGAAGTATAAGAAATGTTATTGGCTCAAAATAATCCTCTACACTCCTGGATTTGTGAAGGGTTATTATAAAGACATATTCACCAACTGGTACTTTTTTTAAGAAAAATATCATATGACCAGTCTGAACATGAAATAAAAACATTTTAGGATGTTAGATCCTCATATTTAGGCTACTTAAGTTGTTATATAATGATTCAAATAATTAATTTACATACATTCAAACATTTTGTGTTTTGTACCAGGTATTGTAACAGATATGTTTTTAGAAAATCTTGCCTAAACTTGGTTAAATGCACCCTATAGCTATTATTGATAACTACTGTACTTATGTAGGTCTACTCTGTGTTAAGTTACTTTTATTGCTGGTACAGTATTTATATCTTATTTTTGTTTGATTTTCTCCATAGAAAGGTATATGTTACCATATATTCCTATATTCTCTATATGATTTCAAATTTATCAAGACATGTTTTTTTTTCATACCATTCAACCTACTAGAATTAATATTTTCCCCAATCAGGCTAGCACATGTCACTTAAATTGCATTGAAATATTTTTAAAACAAAATTTTGTATTTTATAGGGACAGCCACCATAAATGTTCGGAAGAATGGACGCATCGCTGCACGGACAATACTTTACTTTATATCAACTTCAGCACTAAATGTGGCATTAGGACTGGTAAGGCTTATAATATCAATATATTCATTAATAAAATGAAAAATTTAGTAATTATTGTAAGTTTTTAGTAATGCTGAAATAAACCAGGCTTGATATATTTCCCCCTAGTTTGAAAGACATGATTGCATTAAGAAAAAATTTTTTTGGGGTTCTGGTTTTTTTCTGTTTATGTGCCCTTGGCAACTCTACTTTACTTTGCAGAATAAATAAAATAATAATAAATTATCATTAGGCCTAAATGATAATAATTTAATGGAACAATAAATGTCTACAAGAATACCGTAATTGAAACTCATTAGGTCATGTAGAATAGCACTCTAAATGTTTCAGAAAATTTTCAGCACAATTATAGGTTAATGTCCAGCAATTAAACATACAAAATAGCTACAGAAACATTAAATTTGTAAATATTAGCACCTTTGATTCAAAATAAAGAACTACAAAATTTTTAAACAAAAACTTAAACAAATGAGTTTGAAATAGTAAACAGTTCTATCATACATTATAACACTGAAATAACAAGAATGATCTACAATCTATGTAAAATAATTGCAAGTAAAAAGTACCGGTAAGAGTTTATCTTATAAAGCTTAATAAAAGTTTAGAGGATTAGTCCCTCTGTTGCCGATGCTGTTAAAGATTTTGGCCTCGTGTTTCTAATTACTAAACTGATTTTGCTGGCAAGCACAGCACAAGCCAAGAATAATTCTTTTGTAATTGCAAACATTTGGTTGTCAATTTCTTCCTTGGCTGAAAAGTACTAACTGTTGTATAGCCCTCTTCTGAAAATGTCGTGCTTTACCATGTCTCTAAAACGCCAATACCTTTTAAATGTGAATGATATAGCATATTGCACAGTGACCGAATCGTACTATAGTTTATATTTGCACAAGGAAGACAAAAATTTGAAATCAAGGAATGAAAAGAAATTGGAAGAGATATGTTTTGTGTAGATGGAGTCTTTAAGTAAATGGTCAAGGAGTTTTAATTACAAATTCACTTCCTAGGTATTGACAATTCTGTCAGTTCAGTAAATTATTCTAAATAATGTGTAAAATGTTAGGTTTTGTGCTGTTAGTGCCAGATTTAGAACATTTTCCAATTAGATACGTCTGACACCCCCAACAACAATCTGTATAATCCTTAGTGCCAGGGGAAGGTTTTTATGTAAGGAAATTTATAATCAATCCAACCATTATTTAGCAATTTGATTTTTAAAATTCCAAAAAAATTGCGTTTACATTAGCTCACTCACTTCAATCTAGAGGCAAGTGTGCGTAGCGAACGAGCTAAACCTGAAGGTGAGTGAGTGCAGCAAACAAGCTCCAACCATAAGGTGAGTCAATGTAGCCAACGAACTTCAGCCAGGAAGTGATTGAGCGATGCGAACGAGCTCAGCTTGAAAATGAACCAGCATTTGACATAAAACCGCATTAGGACAGGACGATGTTTGTCGGGCCAGCTAGTCCTTAAATATTTTTTAATTGTATTACGACACAATGGTAATTAGAAGTTTTAAAGAATTTTTTATCATTTTTAGTTGTTGGTGATTACTATACATCCAGGAAGTCCAGACTTTCACAGCAACATTACAAACGTTGTTGACATGAGAAACACCAATTTGCTGGATGGATTTTTAGACATGGGCAGGTATGTTGTTGTCTCATATGTTTAAGTGTAGAATTAGGTAACACAAAAAGACTGCATTGTTATTATACATATGGTAGGTAATGTTCCTATTTCAGTTGAAGACTTATCCAAGCGCATAACTGGCAAAAAATACTCAATGTCAAAATCTTTACCATACACTTCCTAGGACGTCTTGTAAATATGTGGATTTACCTAGGTACTACAGTGGCCTACTACTGTACAATAGTACTACTGTACTACGGTAATTCACGAATGCGATACAGGAAAGCAGTAGGTTATACCATGTTATACCATAGGATAAACATACTCCCTTAGTAAATTTAACACCCTTATAGATCAGCTGAAGACAATTTTATTGTTACTTCTGTTCGGTGCGCTTTAGAGGTGTCTACCGTTTGTTTCTTATTTCAGTCATTTAAAACCTCATTTAACCAAATAAACCAATCTAATCATAAACGATAACTCGTCCCATTGTTACCCAAACATTAAAGCATAAATCATTATATTAAATCTAAAATAATAGAAACAAATGTTGTCGACACTAGTGATCAGTGTCACCAACATGAACTATTAACGAAAAACAAGCTTCAAAATTCACAATTGGATTAGAAAGTCTACTTGTGTTGTTTAGTCTACGGTTACACCTATCAACAATTAGGGACTGAAAATAGGACTGCTATATTAAGTTTCTTCTTGGTTCTTGGAACTTACATGGTCTCACAAAGTATGGTACAAATAAAATACAAGAAACCTTGCCAATATTTATTCACTATCCATATTTGCCATCAATCAAATGTGTCTATATAATACTGTAAATTGAAAACCTAGGATTTGTAAGATTTTGTGAGGAATTAGCATGATGGTGTTTTGATAATTTTTTGTTCCAGAAATCTTGTACCTGACAATATCTTTCAGTCTGCTTTTGAACAGGTAACATTGTATGTCAAGTTGTTCTGTACCTTTGTAATTTACTTTTAAATTTCAAAACCTACAACTCATATTGATCACAAAAAACTGTTATATTCAACATAACACTGTGGAGTAATTTAAAAAATAAAGTCTGAATTCAGGGGAAAATCTTGAAAATGTGTTTAATAGTGTAAGATTTCAATTTCCTTCTTCTGAATGTTTCAGACATACACAGAATATTACACGCCTGGTCAAAATGCAGATAATTTTTCTCTTGAAGTAGTAAATGTCTCAGATATTGCAGTACCAACCAAGCGAAGGCTTTCTTTCAGGTATGTGGTTTTATCATGGTGTTTCACCTAAACGTATTTTAAAATGTGATAGAAAAACTTTAAAGAGGATGACATTCATAAAACCGTAAAAAAACTATTTTTAAACTTCAGGATAAATTTTTATTTAGTGTTAGTGGCTACTGGTTTAATGCATTAAATAAGCTTCACTTATTGCTTTTAATCTGGTTTTCATAATAACGAATACAGAGAATTTAATTCTTGCAACAGTGATGGACAGAGATTTTAGCAACAATAAGTAGATGTTTTCAAAGTTATTGGTTGGCAAATTAGTTCTTTACTGTTTTTGGACCCCATAAATCCCAATTGTTATCCTAGCAAATAACAATTTTAATATTCGTCGAACCAATCCATATACATTTCAAAATTGCCGACAAAATAACTGACTGGCTAGCTAAGTGGAGATACTGCTCACCTTTAGATCTATAGTTACTGGTTCGATCCTGAGAAGATCAGTTTATTTTGGACTCACCTACCATTTATAAAAACCAATTGTGCTATCAACCAACAGATTTAAGTCAGGTATAATCCAAACAATGGTTTATATTGTTCCCTCATAAAAAGTGTAAAATACACCACTGTCATACTATCACGTAGATAAAAACAAATTGTTTTTTTTTTAGGAATGGCACCAACACCCTGGGAATTATTTTCTTCTGCATAATCTTTGGATCGGTGCTTGGATCTATTGGACCTCAGAAAGCTATTGTGATAGAGTTCTTCACAGTGATCTACCAAGTGTTGATGAAGATGCTGATGGGAGCGATATGGTGAGTGTAACTTGCCTTTGGTGCAGATTCTCATAGAGCTGATGGTGTTTTTGTGTTGAGCGTATTGTAAAACCTTTGGCTATAGAGATACCATCAAGAATGAGACACGCTGTTTGGGTAGCCGAGTGGTTATAACGCTTACCTTCAAATCTGAAGGTCGCTAAGTTGAATCCAAATTAAATGCATCCTGTATTCAGATGAAATTTTTCTTTGGGATATCTCTTAATGGGCTATCTTACAAAAAGTTCAAGTTTAGATAGTGACAAGAAAAAGCTTAAAAAACACCAATGGTGTCCACAAAAACACAAGAAGATTTTTAAGTAGTATCTTCTCTTCTAGATTAGAGTACAACAAAGCTACACCTGGTAGATGGGATCTCTACTTCAGTATTCAAAAGAGTTTATGGTTAAACCTAAATTAATTGTCTCACTCTTTACAATTTTTAAACACCCATCACAACATGGATTAACATTGAAAACTTCAGGAAGTGACAATTTGGCTTTTAATTTATGATGGAGCAATGTTATTCATTATAAGGGTTGCGGTGAAACATTTCTAGGTTTGTAAACTAATCTGGCCATGTTCTGAATTCCTTTCCTGAAGACAGAGCCTCCAGATTCTGAAATGTTAAAACGTTTGTTTTATTGTGATGGAAAATTGCTGCCCTGACACTTGCAAAAAAACCTAAATTTTCCAACAATGTTCTTTAAACATTGAAATGTCTACACAGGTTTACCCCCCTGGGCGTAGGCAGTATCATCTGTGGGAAGATGGTATCCGTGGCCGACCTTAGCTTGACCCTCACCCAACTGTCCTGGTTCATCCTCACGATGGCCACGGGAGTCCTGCTCTATCAGCTGATCATCCTGCAGCTCATTTACTACGTGTTTGTTGGTAAAAACCCATACACCTTCTACTCCGGTCTAGGTCCAGCCATCGTCACTGCTTTTGCAACGGCTTCCAAGTAAGTTGTTTTGTTGTAGAACTCCCATGATAAATTGTTAGTTATCTGTCTAACTTATATAACATTTTTGGAATAAGGATACAAAAACAAAGGGGTTTTTTTGAACTCAAATATTTGAATGAAAAATTGTGAAATTAGTGATTGATTGAATGCCTCTTTAGAGTAGCATGAATACTGGCTCTGTCTTCAGGAAAGGAATTTAGAACATGGCCAGATTAGTTTACAAACCTAAGATCAGCTGTTTCTTTGTAGCCAGAACTAAGAGCTCAAGGATCAAAGACAGATGGGTTAAGTTTCAAAGGAAAAAAAATTAGTTTTTCACATTTTTGACCCTGAAAACACAACATTTCCCAATTTCTCTCTAGACCATTTTAAAGAGCTTAACTAACAAATAATTTGGTATACTAAAGTATTTTTGTACAATATTTTCGGTTACGGAGCTCCTTAAATCTAATGCTCCTTAAAACTCCTTAAACCTAATGTTATTTAAATAGATTTAATTGAAAATCAATTCAGGTGAATGGAAATTTGCTTAGTCTGCAAGTTTGTTGCGGCGGTTGTATTTTATTAATACAAGGAGTTTTTTTTGTGACGGAAACCCATTCTACAATTAGTGCAACGAATTTGCGACCCATTTAATGAACTTTAATTTATTGTTGGGAAAAAAATATTAAGTAGTTGTGTATACAAAAATTACAAACATTTTATCTCTGAAAGAACAATGATCCGATCTTGAAAGGGTGCAGAGGGAAAGAAAATTCCTCCGTGCCAGTAGCATAAATTAGTGATAAGCACAATTGGATTTGTTTTAATTGAATTGTAAATAAAACACCTAGCACATTAAGCATGAAATATCAGCCTCTTTCATAAAAGAAAAAGTGTAGACACTCTCTTCTGGTTATTTCTAGTGAACGCAGACCTATTATAGCGCTCTATGAAAGGACTCCCAATTCTATTTTGTTGCCAGCACTGAAATAGTGCCAAAAATGAACTACAGCTGATCCCATGCATATATAGATGGAATATTTCTACAATAATATGCATATTCAATTAAGTAATAATTCTGCAATACTAACTTCATCCAGCGGGACAAAAATACTCACATATTGTTCAATTTCAAACACGTTTCATTGATATGTTGATTGATTATGTAACTACCTTAGAATGTGATTTTACTCTTTCATTTAATTGATGAGAATTTTAAATTTAAATCACTAAGGATGGATTAATTAATTACGTCTTTAACCATATAACTTGTAACTGTTTGTTCTTATGCTAATCCAGCATACTAACTCCGTAAAAAATTAAGAAGTAAAATTATTTGGTTAAAACCACAGTAGACTCCCTTTTATCCGGACATCGGTTTAACCGGACTGCACTTGGCGGAAATTACATCTCTTTAACCGGACAATTTTTATCAGCACAACGGTTTAACCGGACTAGAGCGGAAGGAAGTGCCCGGTACTCTATTGAAACGACTGTTCTCGTGGGAAAGATTTAAGACCAGAGATCACGTGTCTAAATACAATGCTCTCCTAAATTTAAGTCAAATACTGTATACAGTATGCATTTAAACGGTCCGTTTTAACGAGTTTTTGGGGAGGTCAGTTTAACCGGAAAACCCGGATAAGATTCATTAGCCAACGCATCCATTGACATCAGCCCTGTTTACAATACGTTAATAGAGAAAGAAATTAAAGGATGCATTGACAAATCAAAACAAAAGAAGATAATGCCATCAGCTGATCTAGATAACAGATCCTCCCCTCCCCTTCCCACTCCTCCACAACCGGGGTCGTCAATCGTGGTTAGGCACTCACAACATTTACGTGAGTAGAAAAAACCTTGAAAACGCCGCACGTTTTTATTGGTGTGGCGAAACGTCGGAGATGAGAACTTTAGTCTGTGATTTTGTATTTAGTTTTATTTTTGTATTTTTATCAATGTTTATGTGCAATTAACTGTGATATGACAAGGACTGTGTTCTCCTGATTTCAATAAAGTGAGTGATGCCCAAAAATATTGATCATACTGGAGTCTGGATAAGAGGGAGTCAACTGTAACAGCTTTATGTGCATTATGAAAACAGAAAACAACAATAAAAGAAGCTTGATTTATGTTAAAAAAGGTTGAAAAAGTGATTTTTTACAGACAACACCAGCCTGTATGGTTCTCATTTTACAAGGGTTTGCTTTGCTCACTTTACTGAAAAAAATCCACCGCAAGAAGGAAGAACTAACTGTAAACTATTTCCAATTCTCTTTAACCATCTCAGTGACAAAAATTAATAGAAAGAAAAGGGATACAGTAACACACTTTATGAAAAATTTCAACTGTTCTTTTATTATTGGCTAAAGCAAAGCCACACTAAAAAAACAGGCCGTAATGCTCGTCAAGCATGACGTCACGATAGAAGACGGCAATGACGTAGGTATTTATTTATTTACTTTCCAAGGAAAGATTAAAACAAGCAGCTGATCACAAAAGGCAAACAATATGTCATTGCCGTCTTCTATCGTGACGAAATGCTTGACGAGCATTACAGCCTGGTTTTTAGTGTGGCCTTGGCTAAAGCCGGTATATATAGACTTCAGTCAGTGTGACTTAAGTTTTGTGTTTCAGTATTGCGTAGTACTTCAGTATCAAAAAGTCAATGTTTTAAATTAAATGAAACATTGGTTTGTTGTGCTAGAGCCGCTGCATTTCCAGTGGCCTTCAAACTATTGGATGAAAGACTCAAGGTAGATTCTCGCATCTCCAAGTTCATTCTTCCCATCGGAACCATCAACATGGATGGAACTGCTCTGTTCCTTAGTGTGTCTGTCTGCTTTCTGGCACAAATCAACAACATTGCACTCACTGTGGGAGACCTCCTAACACTAGGGTAAGACTTCTTTTTTTATATATTTTTATATGGAAAAGATGTTGGTAGCCTTGAATTTTCGCTTGGCATTGGACCTTGACCTGTGGTTTGCATTTTATGCGCTGTATGCCTGAGAGACAATTGCGCTACCTTCCTTGTAGAGGAATTTTACTCTTCCGAACGCCCCCAAAAAATCTAAGACTTGCCTCCCTGGGTCCAGGCCCATTAACTAAATCGGCACTGTGGCCTGCTTGGAACGTTTCTGGAAAGTGTGGGTAGCCCGTTACAGTGAAAATGAGTTGTGATTTTAAGTTACATCGATGCCTTGGATTACAGTTTGTCCTTGCTGTTGATTCAGCCATTAACTAAACTTTATTATATCTGACTCCAACTTATTTCTCCAAATCCTGCAAAGTAATTTTGAAACCTTTTTGTAAACGTTAGTCAGCAGTGTTTAATAGTGACTTCCAACTACTTAAAACATTTGTTTTATTAAGTCATGCCCACAAATATGTTTTTGTTTTGTTATATTTGTCCGCTTATCCTGTCCTCGCAGGTTATCATGTACTGCAGCCTCCATGTCTAGTGCCACGGTCCCCTCAGCCGCCCTCGTCCTCGTATTGATGTTGTGTTCCACGGTCAACGCTCCTACTGAAGACGTTTCTCTGCTCTTTGCCGTTGATTGGTTTGTGTAAGTGGTTTAATGTACGATTATTGTACTGACTTGGGAAGTGACTCGTTTTGACACAAGCTTGAAACAACTAGCCAGTATGGGGTTGGAAAATGAGCAAGGGTTGGTACAGCACTTCTTCTGGCTGGTGTGATAGACAGTTTGGCTTTTCTGCACCATTATTTACGCTAACTTAATCACAAAAGAATAATTTCCTACATTGTTTACGATTGTAGGTAAGCCCACAAAATCAAACATCTTGTTTTGCTATTACACATACTAGCTGTTACCCACGGGCTTCACCCCATTTGACTTCATAAGTATTAACTAGTGTACATGTTGCTTGAAATCGAGCAATCGCAAAGAAGTAAATGAGTTATTTAAAAACAAATAACTTATTTAAGAAAAAATATAAGTCATAAATTCCGATGAGTTTAAAAGAGTCAACTCAAAGATTACGTAACTAATGATAATACTCACAATGTACTTAAGAGTTCAATATAATCAACATTTCTTGTAAATATTTTATCATTTTTCAAAAGCTGCTCTGGCTTTTAGTGTATTGTAGAAATGTTTCCCACTTATAGCTGCAATAGGTTGTCTATGTTGGTCTTTGTCAATGATAATGTAGTCTGCATGGTATCACCCGGCACCCATTGTCGCCAGTACGTTTACAAATTTCAGTCTTTATTTTAATAGCACCAAATAACCATTAACTACCTGATTTTCTGCATAACCTCTCTGTCACAATTTTACAATTAACATTTGTTTATGTTCTACTTCTCAGTTTTAATTTCTAACAACAGCTGGAGTTTCATAACTATGTTTGTTTCCCATGTTAATCTTATGGAGAAATACAAAACTTTAAAGGGCCCCAGGGCCTCACTCTCTAATTGTTTCCCTAAAAAGAAAGTTTCCTGCACAACTTCACAATACGCTCTTTCCAATGACACCAAAAACATGTCAATCGGTTCAGTAGTTTCGGAGGAGTAATTGTCACAAAAAACCTGCTTGCGTATTAAATAAGTAACTAGTTGCTCTGCCCGTGCTTCGCTACGGGGTGAGAATGCTGAAAAGAATAATTTGGTTTTACTTTAAGATACTATAATATACTATAAGGAACAGTTACAACACACTTACCAGGAAAAACATATAGGCAAAGGCTCAATCGTACCTATTGATTATTTAAATGAATATCTCTTAATGTATTACAGTACCATCATTTTATATAGTGTATATCATTTAAAATATATGCAAAAGTGTAACTCATTGACCACATGGCACCAAGAAACAATTCTCCTTGTAAACAAATTAAATTAAATAGCAGAACAGCATTTCTGACAACAGCTGGAGTTTCATAACAATGTTTATGTCCCATGTTAATCTTATGGAGAATAACAAATCTTTAAAGGGCCCCAGGGCATCACTCTCTAATTATTTCCCTATAAAAAAAGTTTCCTGCACAACTTCACGTTACGCTCTTTCCAATGACACCAAAAACATGTCAATCGGTTCAGTAGTTTCGGAGGAGTAATTGTCACAAAAAATCTGCTTGCGTATTAAATAAGTAATAGATATAGATAATAAATAAAACGATTGATTGGTTAAGTTAAGCTAAAATAAACAAAACAGAATACAGTAATACAAACAAATAATCACACCTGATTTTAATAAGGTAATAAATTGAAAGAATAACAAACAAATAAGTACAGCTGAGGTATTTTTAACATTAGGTGTATGGAAAGTTCCCTTTAGAAAGGAATTACGACCTTAAAGGGCATTTTATGCATTAATGGATAGTTTTGCGCAAGGGTTCTCGTCATGACGAACATATTAAGTATATGGGTGTAGCATAGAGCACAAGGGCCTAGATTTTTTAGGATTTTTTGAGAGGATAGCAGGCTTACCTGAATGGGAAAGAGTCCAAACTGAGGATCCTGTGCCAGTTTGGACTCTTTCCCATTCAGGTAAGCCTGCTATCCTCTCAAAAAAACCTAAAAAATATTAAGTATATGGTTTATGGGGTGTAACTTTAAGTTTTCTCAAAAGTTCATGGGTACTTTGGGATTTATATTTGGATTATACATTATATATGTATTATGAACAACTGTTGCGGTTATTTAGAAGCAACTCCTATTACTCCACTGACAAAAAAAATTAATTCAAATTTATCAAATCGGTTTGAATTTTGATACAATGTGACACGATGATCATAAAAGATTTTTCATAACGATGCAATACTACTTTTATCAACTGTGAATACTTTCTATGGCAAAATCTGTGATTTTATAATTTTGAAAAATGTACAGCTGATGACTTATTTGACTACAGATGATTCTTTTTTGGCCGAGGAGTAAAAGAACTTCTTTTAACCTTTCTTTTCTTCTCCCCATAATGCATGCCTTTATTATGTCTCAAACTTAAAAAACAAATTCAAGAAATGATGTTTGAAATTACCTGTTTTTATAAGCTATTGTGTATCTATTTGATTCAATTTTCTATTTGATTACCCTTTTTGTTATGAATTGTTTATAGAGACAGGATGAGGACAACAAATAATCTACTTGGTGACTGTTATGCTTGTGCGGTGATAGAAAGTTTGTCTAAAAAGGAGCTCAGTGAAAACTTTGATGTAAGTAAAGGCGGTTTTTATCGTAACTTTAATTGGAATTTTGTTTTTTTTTACAAAAATATAATTTATTTTAAAGTATTGTTTTCACAGTGATATTTTGTCAACACGCTAACTTTACAATTAAATAGTATGAGTTCTTGATTCAGTTTTAACATAGACTAAATACACTAATTTTCTTTTACAGGACGAAGAGAATACACATTGCTATGGAAGCGCTTTCTCATGTGCGGCGGATTTGAAAATACCAAAAAATGGTCACGTAAAAGTAGATGACTCATTGGAAGCATGAAACATCTGATGGGTTAACGAGGGTTGATTTCTGTGATGTTAGGTTAGGTTTAGGATAGGAGCAGCACAACTATTACACAATAAGACAGCTTATTTTTGAAATGTATTATTATTAAAATGTATTTGTTATTAGTGTATATAAGGGAACATTGGGAACACATTTTTAACGTAGTTTTTTGTATACTTAAAAGACAAACCGTACAATAGTAATTTCTAACTGTTTTTTAGATGATTTTTAACAATTTTACTGCATTGCACAACTGATGTGATAGCTCATATTAATGTTTCAAACACATATTATTGATTGGTATCGCTTTAATTTAAAAAAAATTGAGAATACTATATTTTCTGGTGAATTTTGTTAAGGTTTTTTAACTTTTAAATTAAAACTCTTTAGAATACAAATCTATTGTTCTGCAGGCCTAAACATTTTGCTGAAAATGTTTACAGTTACGAAATGTACCTTAGAGTTGAAGTGAGAATTTACAATAAGTTGAAATATGTTATTTTTATACTATACCTACTCATACTCTGGGCTTTTGCTCATATTTGACTAGCTTAAAGTCGTTGATATCTAATCCAACATGTAACCGTTGACTGTAAATCCTTTTACAGACAACGATGTAACTTAAAACTTAACAAAGTTGGTTTGTTGCATAGGGTATTGATTATGCATTTTGAATGGGACACAGAGGTTAATGTTATATAAACTGTTCATTGTATACACAAAAGCAGTTGTTGAAGTCCAAATTACTGTCTCCAAATGAAATATTGTCGTTATGGCCCCTTTGAGTTTGCCAAGATTTTAATGTTAAAAACTATTGAATTATTATAATTAGACAGATACTTCAGGGGCGTGAATCTCTGTATTTCTTCTTAGAGTTCTTTAACACTTACGTTTTCTGGTGAACAAAACCCGGTGTTTCAAACTACACATATTAGTAACAAAGCATTTATGCATGTCCAATTATACACTGTTTGTATCCAGTAAATGCAAGCATTAAAGGACCCTACTTTAAATGATAACTAAAGTCCCGAACCAATACTGTATATTTTATGGTAGATTGTCCTATATTCCAGTGTTTTTCCATGTAGCACCGCAACATTTAAACATTCTTTACGGTATTTACAAACTAGTTTTTACCACGTGTGAGCATAGTGCATGTGTTTTTCACTGTGGGTGGATTCCTCTGTGATTTGAACGAATGAGTGTTAAGCAAAACTCAATCATAAAAGTATTATACAAAGGAGATTAGTCAATTAATAATTCAAAAAGTCAATTAACCAAAAATATTTATTTAATTTTCATAATTAATGTAGTGGTACAATAATTTATTATTGTTTCAAGTATTGACTTGAATCTTCATACCGGCAAGTTTTTGTTAAATATTCCAGAAAGAATATTTATGGTTTAAGTTGATTAGTTTTTCTTATTTTTTCCAAACGCCCGTTCTAATTGAATTCCTTCCTCCAATCAGATGGTTTAAAAATGTTACATAAAAAATACAGAAGTTATGTATTTTTTACACCAAAGAACTTGAATGTGATATAAATGTACCCTAGGGCATTTTATTGAAATACAAATAAAAAACTAAGGTAATTTAAAGAGGTAATCCGCCTATTTTTAAAACCTTAACCCAAATACTATTTTGCTTTTAAACATTTTTTGCATAAACTCATTTTAAAAGATATATTTTGTAAAAATAACAAAAAAGTAATTAATACTTGAGTTTTAGGTATGCATTAGAATCTCAAAATTTGCAAAATAATGAGAAAACGTGTCTTTAAAAAGTCTTTGGGTTTTTTTGGGTTACATACAATATTCTTAGAAATTGTTGTTATTTTTTAATACTTTTAAAATGTACTGTTAGCTATCCTTTTAGCTTCACAATACATTTCACATAGGTCTACTATTAGTGAACAGCTAAAAAGAAACTGAAGATCCATCCGATGCAAAATATTACGGTATAAAGAACTTAAATACCCCCGCCGCAGCAAACCTGCAGACTAAGCGAATTTCCATTTGACTGATTGGATTTACACTGAAATGTCTACTTAAAAATATAACATTTATTCTTGATTTAAATAGAATTAGTTTAACTAGAATTAGTTTAACAAGTACTTAGGTTTGCTGCATTAGGGAGGGTAAAACTGTTTTTTTTGTAAAATGTGAATAGTTAGTAAGAAATAAAAACATTTTCCAAATTTGATCAAAATATGTTCACAAACAAGCAAACTACAACAGTTTACTTATTCTCCATATGAATAACATGGGAATTTTAAATTTACAATTTTTTGGAATTTTCTCCGTAACCATTAGGCGCATAATAACGCTTCAATATACTAAATTATTTGTTTTTTTGAGCTCTACAAAATGGTTTGGAAAGAAATTGCTAAATTTTATGTTTTTTGGGTCAAAAATGGGAAAAACCAATTTTTACCCCATAAAACCCCCCGTAAACCCCCGTTCCCATGGTCCGATCATGCTGGATCGCGAACTCGTTCGAATAGACGTACGTTTACACTTTTGTACAAAATTTCATCAAAATCGGATCATTTTTGCTCGAGTTATCGTGCTGACGGACACATATATATATATATATATATATATATAAATATATAAATATATATATATATATATATATGAATTTGAACGGATGGTGTTTTTGGTCTCTAGGGACCTCAAAACAAAAAAAAAAATCGGTCCCGCATCCAGGTCTTACCATGAGTACTACGGTAATAGCTTATTCCCTATATGGGAAATTCGCTAAAAACAAATAATGCACCAAGTTAAGAGTTTCAAAAATTGGAGAGCACAGATAAAATTTACAACATATTCGACAACTTGATAATTTTCCTGGTTTTCTTCATAAAGACTTTAAAGAACAGTTACAAGACCCAGTTCTATATCTGGAGTAGGAATAAATATTCTTTCCTTCTTTAAAGTATTCCTCCAAAAACACAATATACAAATTATGATTTTTGGTCAATATCTGATCCAAGACTAACATGTCAAACTTCCACTATATATAATTTTGCAAAAAAATGCTGAAAGCTATATTCGGGAGTCAAGTTTCTACTGTCCGGGCTTTCGGTTGACAAGTGTTGTTAAAACAGTGGACCATTAGGAATAATCGCCGAGTCGTCTAAAGAGTTGCCAGCAAGGAGACAACTCTGAGTATTTAGGAGTTTGACTCACATACCAGTCAAGTATGGTGTACAACTCCAACTCATGAGAAGTTAACTACCTATGGTAGAGTGCCCACCTGAATAAATGCGGGACAAGTTGAAGTAGACAACAGGCAGACAGCTAGGTGGATACTTTATGATTTTCACATCAAATCAGGCATTTTGCTTTTACTTATCCATGAAAAAAACTTGTTAAAAATTATTAAGATTTTGTATTTTTAAAATAGTTATCAACAAAGTCACTGCATACAATACTAGGAGTTTAAGCGGTTCAGATATTGAATTATATACAGGGTGAGTTTTAAATGAGTTCCCCCCCTACTTTTTTCTACATTTATTAATATATTAACTCCGGACCACGTCAGATCATTGTAGTACTAACATCATCATTCATATGTGAATCTATATATCATATATATATATCTATATATCATTGTAGTAAGTACTTCATTTTGACTGGGTATACATTTTTGGCCGCCATCTTGGATCCGCCATATTGGATACAAAGTTTTTTTCAAATGTAAAGGTAGGGTTGTGACCCATTATTCTAAACTAGAATTTTACGCTGATTACAATGCCGCAATTAGTTTTTAAAAATCTTGATCCGTTCTAAAGTTATAAGGACTTTTTATAACTTTATTTTTAGCTTATTTTAACATTGTGCATTTACAAACTAAGGCCATAATCTCAAAATAGTGCTAGATAAAGATAAGTATACACCACTATTCATTGTCGACCTATTTTCACTTGGTTATGAGAGATGTAATTTTTTCAGCCGCCATCGTGGATCCGCCATTTTGAGATGTGACAAATTAATTTAAATATGAAGGTGGTGTTGTGACCCATTATTTTGAACTACTTTTTTATGCTGAACTCAATGCCGCAATCGGGTTTTCATTTGCATATTTGGTTTTTCAATTATTGAAATTTTAAATAAGATAATTTTAATATTTCATCAAGAAAGCTTGATATCCAAAAACGGATTGCGGCATTGAGTTCAGCATAAAAAAGTAGTTGAAAATTATGGGTCACAACACCGTCATAACCGGGTCACAACTTACATACTTAAATTATTTGATCACATTTCAAAATGGCGGATCCAAGATGGCGACCGAAAAAATTACACCCGTCATAACCAAGTGAAAATAGGTCGACAATGAATGGTGGTGTATACTTATCTTTATCTAGCACTATTTTGAGATTATGGTCTTAGTTTGTAAATGCACAATGTTAAAATGGGCTAAAAATAAAGTTATAAAAAGTCCTTGTAACTTTAGAACGGATCAAGATTTTTTTTAAACTAATTGCGGCATTGTAATCAGCGTAAAATTCTAGTTTGGAATAATGGATCACAACCCTACCTTTACATTTGAAAAAAACTTTGTATCCAATATGGCGAATCCAAGAAGGCGGCCAAAAATTTATACCCAGTCAAAATGAAGTACTTACTACCCTACAATGATCTGACGTGGTCCGGAGTTGATATCTTAATAAATGTAGAAAAAAGTAGGGGGGGAACTCATTTAAAACTCACCCTGTATAACGCCGGGGAGATGTCACGTCTAGATGGTGGGGAAGAGGAGATACCTTCAGGGGAGATGAGGGAAGGGGGACAGTCGCCTGACCAAGGGGAGATCCAGCTGTCCGAATTCTCCGAGGATGAGAAATACATTTGTAGACAGTAAAAGAAGACGTTTTTGAAAACAGTAACCATATATTTGCATACAGTATTACATTCTGAGGACCACATATATTTCATCTTAAATTTAACAACACATAATTGAACATAATTATAACTTATTTGTTCTAATAAACGAAAATCTGTTTTGAAAGTCACACCAATGAGTATAAAATGGTGTTAGTCTTCAAATAAAAAAACACCTCCACCATAGCATGCACTCGAACCACCACCACCACACTCAATTTACATAAATAACAATTATTAATGAAAAGTATTTCTATTGAAGATAATTGAACGGAAATTTGAAATATTACAATCAGGATGGTTAGTAAAACAGTCAAAGACTGGTAAGGCACTGAAAGGATATTTTAGTGTTTTGTAGCATTGGTTAAAAATATTTCAACACTTATTTTTGGTCGTAGTACATCCGTCACTTCACACATTATAAAAAAACAAACTGAATATTTGTAAGAAACTAAAATTCAAAAATACAGTCAAATATATTTACATTTCAAAATAGGAATACTATTTTACAAAATTGTCGAACCTCCCTCTCAACATTATTTTGTAATCCCCTCAACTATGGTGGTTTGATACACTTAGACCTGATTCGGATAGACAAGCATAACACAAAACTGAACTTCAATACCACATATATTTAAGCGTTTATAATTAAAATGATAACTGATTTGAATTGATTTTCTACCACATCGAATCTACTTTCCACTTACATTTTACACATCCCGGATGTAGAAAATGTACAAATGACGCCAGATGTGACGAACTGCAGTTTATTGTCGCTAGGTACAATGTGTGGTCTACAGTTTGCAGGGGGTGGTGGGAGTTGGGGAGGGGGTGTCGGAGGGAGGGGGGCCCCGTCAGTGGGAGCAGACCGCCAAAGCTTCCTCTCTCTCTTCCAGCAGCTCCTTCGCAGTCACGTCCATCTTGCTCCGGGCAAACTCGTTGATTGGCAGGCCCTAAACAGTGAAAATACATTTAAAGTTTTAGGAAAGAAATAGTCAAAAATGTATAATATTAGTTTCTGGCTTAGTTGTTAGCGAGAAGTTTACAAATCCAAGGCAGCATTTTGGGTTCGTTTCTTAGTGTTGCAACTAATATTTATCAGTGTAATTCATTTTTATACAGTACCGACTAGCCCCCTTGCTTTGCTTAATATGTTTTACACACAGACCAGAGACCTATGTGAACAAGGTTAAAGATGCCACCTATCTCTTTTTTTTATAAATAAATTAGGGATGGACGGGTCCCGAAATTTCGGGAATTTTTCGGGAAAAAAATATTCCCGATTATCGGGACGGGATTACGTTTGACTCGGGAATTTTTCGGGACGGGATTTGGTCCGATCGTCGGCGATTTTTCCGCTTCGCGAGTGCCGATAACGCCGTTATTGCGAGCGATAGGTCCGCGAACGCAGGAGAGGAAGTCATTTCGACGATTACGCCGTGACCGCGGAGTCATTACGACGATCGCACCGTGACCGCGAGTCAAAACGACAGTCACGCCGTGTCCGCGGAGTCACAACGACGATCGCGCCGTGACCGCGAAGTCCTACCGACGATCGCGCTGTGACCACGAGTCATACCGACGATCACGCCATGTCCGCGGAGTCCTACCGACGATCGCGCCGTTACCGCGGAGTCATACTGACGATCATGCCGTGACCGCGAGTCAAGACGACGATCGCGCCGTGACCGCGAGTCATACCGACGATCGCGCCGTGACCGCGAGTCATACCGACGATCGCGCCGTGACTGCGGAGTCCTACCGACGATCGCGCCGTGACCGCGAGTCATACCGACGATCGCGCCGTGACCGCGAGTCATACCGACGATCGCGCCGTTACCGCGGAGTCATACTGACGATCATGCCGTGACCGCGAGTCAAGACGACGATCGCACCGTGACCGCGAGTCATACCGACGATTGCGCCGTGACCGCGGAGTCCTACCGACGATCGCGCCGTGACCGCGAGTCATACCGACGATCGCGCCGAGACCGCGAAGTCATACCGACGATCGCGCCGTGATCGCGAGTAATGACGACGATCGCGCCGTGACCGTGAGTCATACAGACGATCACCCCGTGACCCGCGAGTCACAAGTTACTATAGGTACCTGTAAATTGTTACCCATTTTTTTGGTTTTTATCGATCAGTGCCACAAATGGTAAAAATTGATTTCGTATGTCTTTTTTGGTAACTGCAATACAGTACTTTCTTTTTATGCACAGAAAAAATCCCGTCCCGTCCCGTCCCGAAAGTCGGGAAGGAAATAAAAATCCCGTCCCGTCCCGTCCCGAACTAAAAATTCAATCCCGTCCATCCCTAAAATAAATAGGCTATCAACTATTATTGTTATTAAGTAGAGATGGGTTTTGTCTGGGAAGTTGTTTTTCCCTGTAAATGGAAAAACTACTGAATCAACTGGGCTATTTTATGCAAAGACAGATGATGAACTTATTCAACTCATAGACTTTAATATTCCCTCGAACTATTACCAGTGGACGTTCATTGTGTTGATTTCTGGTGAGCAATTTTAAAATGGAGCATTCACAATACCCCATACCTGAACAATGGTCCACTTCTTGTCCTTGACAGTAACTGGGAAGCTGTACATGATGTCGGCTGGGACTCCGTAACTGCCGTCACTGATGACGGCCATGCTGGCGAACTGACCGGGGGTGGTGCCCTACACACACACACACACACACTTGGTTTGCAACAACAGTCTACTACATACTGAGCTAGGCCTGCTGAGGTGTTGAACATTTTATAGGCCTACTAAAAATGCTATCAAACTGCTATCAAAATTAGAAATCTTTGGATAGTTTAACACATGTGTCGGGCAATGAAACCCTCTGATTCAACTACTAAGATTAAGAAAAAAGTAAATGAGCGCTCTACGATCGTTGAGCTAAACCGCGTTGAATGTAGTCATCACGGTCAAAATTTGAACCCTATTGTGTGGCTTTTGTAATGTACTTGCCTTTGAAAAGGTGCTTGTACACTTTTGTATGAATTGTGACTTATTCTGTTATTGAGTGGAATTCAACAGCTATTTTCTTGCTATTGCAATATTGCATGTTACAAAAGTAATATTTTTTTAAATTTACTACCTTCGTAAATTCTATAGTTGTAGTCCTATTTTGAATTAGACATTTTCCTAACAAGAAGTCCTGAGATGTCAAAAATAAAGAGAGAACCTTATCAACAATGGGCAATGCACCTACCCCGGCCCCGCCTGCCCTCCTCCAAGCTCAGCTGATCCGACAGTCATGGTTAGGCGTTCGTCCCGCGTGCGGGATAAAAATAGTATTTTTCAACCCTGAGGAAGCGGAACGTTTTTTTTTTAGTTCAGCGAAACGTCTGACTTTTGATGCCATGGTCGATTTTGTGTTGTGCGTATGTATGTGCTTCTATGTGTTTTGACGAGTCATGGACTTCACAGACAAAAATAAAGGTGAGTGAAGCCCACAATAATCTTCGAAAGAGAACCTTATATATTACAAGTACAAACCTTACAAGAAACTTAACTGGATATAAAATTAATGGCCAATTGATACATGTTCTCTGAGAAAAAAACTAATTACAACTAGGTGATTGAAACAACAGTCATCCATATGACATTGAGGGGTTTATTTACCTGCCACAAAGTCTTCATGTGGTCACCAGCAGCCTTAGCAGCTGACAGTGCAGACGACATCTTACGAGCAGAGATCACTGCGGCTCCTCTGGTTTGGACGGTCTGTAAAAATTACAATGGTCTTAGTTACATAAGTTGCAAACTTCATCTAAACACTCCTCTCCATATCCATGTACTTTATAAAGAGTTTTGATTAGGTAAATATTTTAAAGATGTTTTTTAACACTCAATGAAGAAACTCAAATGACCAAGAGCTAGGACACCATTGGTACAATTTTATGAAATTCCGTTACAGTAGGCTTTAGGTTAGTTTAGGTGAAATAGGGTTATGTTTTTTCTTCTAAGTCATGTCTCAATTTTTAGTTTCATACAATTATTATAACGGTACATGTTTTTCTTGTAATCAATAAGAAATTATGACCAAAGAAAACATAAGCCAATGTTTGTGGAATTGAACAGATTATGTGAGGTCTGTACATATGATCAATTAACTGTTCTCACTGCCCACTGTATGCCAACTATAAGTATGTTTACATTAGAGTTTTTTTGTTTGAAGACATTTTTCAGGCATACAAATAATGTAACACACACACATTATTACACTTAGTAGGAATAAAGCAATCAGAAGAGGGACAGTTGAAGACAGCTTAAGAGGAGAGAAAAAGTAGGAAAAGCAAGACTATGGTTTGGACATGTATAGAGATTGCCTGGGAAAAGGACTTGACAGTGATAGAGAGAGGGGGATTTAGATGGAGGTGGATAAAGGAGCTGAAGTAACAAACAAAAGAAATATGGTGTAGTATAGGAAGAACTTTGGAGGAATATAACATGGAGAGGTCTATTTATGAATTATGACCAAACCTGAGAACAACCGGAACGGAAGATGATACCAATTACTCGTACTTACCTTGACAAAGTCATTGGTCAGCCAGGGGTCGTTGTTGAGAGCCTGAGGTACGGGCACGTCCTTGCCATTAACGTCCACAACAGCGTGAGAAGCGTCCGGGAACTGAGTGTTGGAGTGGTTACCCCAGATGATGGCGTTCTTTACCTGTTAACGAGATTGTAAAATCAGGCGACAGTTATTTAGTTCATAAGGACAAAGAAAAAGAGGGTGAAGTATACAAAGTTGAAAAACATTAATATTTTTCCAAAAAAACCTTTGAGTTCTAACGTTTGATGTATCGGACACCGTTGATACAAGACTAACATAACCAAACTTTCATTTACAATTCTATCTATGCATCTAGTATAACTCAACAATAACGGCTTAAAGCTAGACCTCTATACAAGTGCTGCAACCTGGGAGTCAATTATGTAACTACTAAGCTTGGATTTTCCGTTGATCAGTGTTCACACACATTTTAAAACTAGTGGCCATTTTAACATGGAATGTGTGGTTCAATTAATAATCAAGATACACCATTATGAGGGGGATCTTGATGTGGGAGGCCTAAAACAAACGGTGAACAGTTTGAGTGGAAGTTGACAGGACTGGGTGAATTTCAATGAGTAGTTCATCGAATCAAGTATTTTTGGGAATTTGTATTGTCTTTACTCTGTGCCTACTCAATGTGTTTATAAAACACGTAAAATTTGCTTTGTTTATTCTTCATAAATTAGCAAAGTGTTTAATCGCAGGCATAATTAACTCACTGGATTTCAGAGGGTTAAAACATCTTGCAAGTTGATGGCCTACCTTGTCCACGGGCACTTTGAGCCTGGCGGCCAGCTGTGCCTGGGCTCTGTTCTGGTCCAGACGTGTCATGGCGGAGAAGTTCTCCCTAGGTATGGATGGAGCGTACTTGGAGCAGATCAGAGCGTTAGTGTTGGCAGGGTTACCAACCACCAGCACCAACACACTCTTCTTGGCGTACTTGTCTAGAGCCTCGCCCTACGACAGGAGAATACTTTGAGATATCACAACAATGTTAGCTGTTCCATATATAAGCTTGCAACAGGGGTGTATTTTTCTGCAGGTTACATCAAAGGCATAACTAAAAAGGCAATGTTTGAATGTATGCCCCAAAAAATTATTATTATTTAAAAATTATTTTGAGACCTATAAAATAACCTATACTTTTTTATATTTTTAATGAAATGGCGACCATACAAACTAGGTATTTTAAGCCAAGTATGAATGGAGATGAGTGTAGGATGAGTAGGATCTTTTAGTCTTGTTAGTGACTAAGGCCGACATATTCCTTAGACACAGCTGTTAATTAATAGCCCACACAGCTCAGGCCCGTTTTTGACCATGTCAGCGCCCTAGGCACAACTAATAGTAGCGCGCCCTTAGCAATATATAACAGGGTGACCACCAACCGGGAAATCCGGAAACTAAGCGTGAATTTTTTTGAACCAGGAATTATGTGTTAATTTTCTACCTGGAATTGTCAATTTACAACAGTGATGTTTCCGTGACCACGGGAGACGGGAGGCGATAATATGTCTCCACAAGGCCTCGAGGGAGGATCAGAACTTTGCCGCGATCGCATGAGATGATAATAATATCTAAACGACCGCGGGATATGATCATGATTTTACCGCGATCGCACAATACGATAATGAGATCCACAGAGCCGTGAAGGATAATCAGAATATTGCCGCGATCGCATGATACGATGATAATGTCTAAACGACCATGGGATATGATCATGATTTTACCGCGATCGCGCGAGACTATGATAATGACTAAATGACCGAGGGATATGATCATGGTCCACACAACCACGGAAAACAGTCAGAAATTTGCCACGATCGTGGAAGACGATAATGATATCCACATAACTGGGGGATATTATTAACAATTTGCCGTAATCGCGGGAGACAATTACGATGTCTTCACGACAGCGGGAGACGATTACGATGTCTTCACGACCGCGGGAGACGATTACGATGTCTTCACGATCGCGGAAGACGATTACGATGTCTTCACGAACGAGGGAGACGATTATATGATGTCTTCACGACAGCGGGGGACGATTGCGATGTCTACAGGATCGCGGGAGTTACGATAATGATGTCTACTCTACACGGCTGCGAGGGATGATCAGAATTTTACCGCAATCGCGTTAGACGATGATAATGTCCGCTCAACCACGAGAAAGATCAGAAATTTGCCTCATTCGTGAAAGACGATGATGATCTCCAAACAACCGCGGGAGATGATTACCATTTGCCGCAATGGCGGGAGAGGATGACAATGCCTCACGACCACGGGAGGCTATGATGTCTTCACGGCTGTGAGGGATTATCAGAATTTTATCGTGATCACGCAAGAAGATGATAATGTCCACTCGACCCCGGGAAAAGATTACAATTTTGCGTCATTCGCGGTAGACGGTGATAATCTCATCACGACCGCGGGATGTGTTCATATATTGCCGCGATCAAGGAAGACGATAATTATGTCCACACATCAGCTGGAAATAGTCAGAACTTTGACGCGATCGCGGGAGACGGACGATGATGACGTATATACAACCGCGGTAAATAATTAACATCTTGCCGCAATTGTGGGAGACTGTTAAGGTGTCTTCACGGCCGCAAGGGATTAT
This sequence comes from Macrosteles quadrilineatus, assembly GCF_028750875.1. Lineage (NCBI taxonomy): Eukaryota > Metazoa > Arthropoda > Insecta > Hemiptera > Cicadellidae > Macrosteles > Macrosteles quadrilineatus. Next base: position 204,332,744 of record NW_026542595.1, read on the forward strand.
CAGTTTACCGCGATCGCATGCAAAAACGGCCACAATTTTTTTTTCTATTTTCCAACTTTTGGCGCCCCCCAAAAAAGCCAATTGCCTCGCGCCCTAGGCACGTGCCTACCTTGCCTATTCGGTAAATCGGCCCTGACACAGCTAATGGCAACTAAGGGACCTACAGTTTATAGTGGAATCCGAACCTCATTTTTGTCTTGGCATTATATATAGTTATAAATATAATGCATCGTGTACATGAACAAAACACGAAACACAGTCAGAATCAATATTATACTAGTTCAATATAAACGTCATGTGTATATCGTTCCATATGAGTGTTACTGTGTCATAGTTGCGTCAGGCTCGCCATAACACATGGATCGGTCCTTCTAATTGAACTATGTTGACGCAGCCTATACAAAAGTATGATTTTTGTACATTGGTGTCCTGGAATAAAAATTGATTTGATTTGAAGTGTAGCATGCCTATAGAGTTTTTATTTTAAAACTGTTATGTGTTGGTGTGTGTATAGTGACGAAGACATTCATTGGATGTTACGAACTCTCTTCAGATGTTACGAACTCTCTTCAGTTTTATGATCATTTTATAATGGGTCTTAAGACCTAATCCGTTGACTACTCGGTAAGACAAGGAAGGTTGGAATTTATATTTTTCAATAGGCTTTAATTATTTTGCCGAAGAGGTTATACAGTAGTGGAATTAAGGTTTAACTGAATTGTTATTGTGGTCAGATATCTGGTAAACCTGTGTATGGATAGTTCTCAGGCTCAAAACTGTTATGATATCCTGAAGCAAAGTGAGTTCAAGGTTAAGATGATTAACTTTAGAGCTGTCATGTCTTAACATTCAAAATAGCTTGATAAGTTTTCGTCCACACGTTTTAATGGGACTCATGCATGAAGAGTAAAATTAAATAAAGATTCAAATAACTTTAAAAATATTAACCAACATAGTGAATTAGGGGTAAATTCCAATTCAAAAACCATTTCTTTTTTTTTTTTTTTTGCTAAATATCGTTGATAGATTATGTCTGTTATTTGCAACACATATTTGTCTGATGAAGTCTGCACAGTGGAAAAAACCGAGGAGAAATCTAAACCTTTCAAGTCCAAGGTCATCAAAACTATCAGTTTCTTGGCACAGGTAGCCGGCTTCACATTCTCAAAATAACAGTAAACATGGCTTAGCTACTGAGCTACCGACTGTTAATGGATTTGTAGACAAAAAAACATTCTAATAAAGTACAAAACGAAATTGACATATGAATAGTCACAATTCCTTAAACCTTGATGTCTTCAACTTAAAGTTAATTAAAAAAAATTATAATAATAAAATCAGTAGTGGTAAAAAAAAATTGGAACAAATAATATTTGACCAATACAATTCTTTTTCTCTGCAAGTAACATAAATCTCCATTTGAATTTTTTGAATTTTGTATCAACCTACTCTACTTTTTAATGAAATGTAAGTTTGTTATACATGTTGGGTCTGGGCGGGGGGGGGGGGGGGTCTGGGTCCCATGTAGTGGTGGACAAATTGAATAACCAATGTTTTGCAGATTTAAATGAATTTTTAAATACTGTAATATAGTCATTAAAATTCAAGTAGGAATTTTGAATTTAATAAATAATCTCTTTTTTGGGGACTTCTACCTAACAGATATTTTTTAGGAAAACAAAGTTTTTTTTTGTTTGGCTAGATGATTTCTATACAGTTATTTCACAATTAATTAATATTGAATGAACGTATGACATTGAATGGTAAATTATTGTGGTTTATTTTCATTCAATTTAAGAAGTATCAAATCATTCTAAGAACAAAAACCGTCTAATTCTATACTTATAGATAAAGTAGTTTGCTCACATAATTGATAATTATGATTTGTATCTACAGTATTTCTATACTAAGAGAATCATAAATCAACTTCATGAGAATTCATATTGTCAGTATTGAGTTGTACTTTATGGGTATGTTCATTTAATTAGCAAATAACTCACAAAAATGTAGTCAGTTAAAAATAAAACATTTGTAGTTATAGGCTCACAAATCTAAACGTGATTATATTTTATTTTAGGAAGATTGAGTTGGCAAATTTAAACATTAGTTTTACAAGTGACTACTTGCTCAAGTCATTAAGATTAGATATGGCAGACACCAGTTGATTGTGACTACTATTTATATATTTGCTGCCAATACGAGTTGTGTAACAAGCATTGAAACTGAACACAGCTGGTACAAACTATATATACATTTTAACTAGGCATAGACTGAGATTGTTTATCACATTACTTCATGCTAGGCCTAGAGGTTGCGGCATTATCGCTAGATAAAGTATATTGGTGATTGGCAGGATTTGAACCCGGGACCTCAGGGACCGAAGTCCCGCTATGTACCACTAGACCAGCCAACTTCCAAACTAAAGGCAATGAATCACATCCATCCAACTTGAGCATAAGAACACATTAAAATAATTTTCTTGACCAAAGTAAAGATTGAACACTATTTAAACCATCTTTATACTATTTTTAAACCAGATTCAGTACAGCCTACAAATTTGTATTTCCATTGTAAAACCCATACAGCTATGTAATGAGAAGACATTATTGTTTGATGATAGGTCAGTTTCAAACAAAAATTGTATGCTCCTACATTTAAAATTGCATTGCAAAATTATAAAGAAAATACTTAATTAACTGTGCAAAAATAGTTTATTTCAACATTTTAGGATTAAAATACAGCCACTAAGACAGAGATGAGCTAAAAGTGACCTTGAAAAGATTTCCCAAGGTCTAAAATGATAAACAATGCCACTTATGGACCAGCATTGCGACCCGTGAGCCCATGTTAATTTTTTTTTATAGTATATTTCATCACTAGGGCCTAAAGTGGCTAACTTTTTACCCGAGGTCAAGTTTTATGATCGAGGCAAAGCCGAGGTCGGAATATGAGCGAGGGTTAAAAAGTCACTTTTTGCCAGTGTGTTGAACTATATTTTTAGTCATATTGCATCATTTATTAAAAAAACAAAACTAGAAAATTAAACTACACACAGGGGTAGTTACCCCCCCCCACCCCTTTACCAAACACCACAAAAACCAGTGTTGAGTATTTGCACAACCTGCCGCGGGTCTTCACTGCTTGTTATTGCTATTTATTTTTCTGTGAACCAGTGCGAACCCTTTAATTATGGGCCATCGGTTTGGCCGGCTCACAGATGATTTAGAGCTCAATTCCATTGTCTAGCGGAGCTCGCGGCATTGGCCGTGCTGGAGCTCGTGTGCTTGCTGCTTGCTGCGTTACCACTTAAGCACAAGACTCCGGTTTGAACAAAATTGTCTATCATTTATTATCACATTATCACCTTGAAACTGTAGTCCTTGAGAACTGTACCGTCTTATTGTTATGAAAAACTCAATACTGGCTGCTCACAAGTTTTTTAAGAAGGGCAAATCGGCAGGAAAATACATAATTTTTAACATTCCAGTTTTCCCTCATTTGAGTACAGAAACACAATTAATTGTGGAACTTCCGACCAAATTTAATTTTAACATTGGTCGATTTTTGGAATACATTTTATAGCCCCAAAACTGAGTAACAACTGAAATGGAACTTGGTAATTGATGAGATTTATCCTGGTCAGGTTCATGTGTATTCATGTGTATGGTGATGCTGCTTTGGATTTACTGAGACGGTGGCGTCGTCCTGTAATCCAGCTACTAGGAGGTCACGAATTGTGGATATTTATAGGCATGCATTGTGAATGTGATACTCCCTGGTGTGGATTAACGTCCGCACTAGTGAGTACTATGACTATGCACAGTGCTATCCTGATAATTAGACCAATTCGTTAATACAAAAAGGCGAGGTTAGGATTCCACTATAAATTGTAGGTCCCTTAATTGCCATTAGCTGTAGTATGGGCTATTAATTAAGGAATATGGGGGTCTAAGGAATATTTATTTATTTATTTATTTATTTATTCATATCAACGGATACACCATTTACAAAATATGTGTTTTAAGCACATGAGCAGAATGAAAAGATAACAAAAAAAAAATACAAGATAAGTAACATAATGACCATGAAACAAAGCAGCTTTGCAACAAAATTATAACAAGAAAACAACAGCGTGGCAAAAATTACAGATAATAACATTAACAAAGTATTGTACAGATAATTAAAAAAAAAAATGTAATATTAATTTGGACTTCAGAAAAAGCATATGATTTTGAAAGCAACAACAACAAATATCTCCTCAAGATTTAACAAAATATAAACTATGATGACATTAAGTTCAACGTGAAAAAATAACAACAAACAACAATAAATCTATGAATGAATAACAAGAATGAAAGAGATTTAGGAAAAACAAACAAACATCAGCTACAAAACAGGCATAACAAAGATAATGTTGGAGCATTTTCTTCTGAAGGAAGACAACTGTTCATTGAAGAAGTCAACTTGTGACCCGACTTCGTTTCCAAGACGCTGCAATCTGGCCAATCCACAATTGAGAGAGTAGTTAGTTGGCAAGTACAGGTGAGCAAATGTATCCGAAGATCGTGTTCCTCTCGGTATAAGGAAATTAATTCCCTCCAGTAGATCGGTAGAATCGATCTCACTACGGACCAGTTTAAACAAAAAAAGGATGTCGTGCAGCTTTCTTCTGAGATGGAGAGGTTGGACGTTGAAGCGCTCCTGAGGCTCCAAGATTGGTGGGGCACGATACTCATAGCCCAGTCAGACACCTAGGACTCGGAGGAAGCGTAACTGTACTTTATTTATCATTTCAATATGGCCAAGCTGATATGGTGACCAGATAATAGAGCCATACTCCAAAACTGGTCGCACTAGGGTCTTATATAACACTAGAAGTGACTGTGGGGACTTGAAGTCTCTTGATGATCTAAGGATGAATCCTAAGATGGAATTAGCTCTTGCGATAATATGAATGATGTGCTCAGCAGGACTCAAGGTAGAAGTAAGTATGACACCAAGATCCCTCACACGATCCTCACGTCTCAGAATATCACCACCAATTTTTTAGTCGAAGGTGCTACATGTTACAAGTCTTGTGAATGAGACAACATGACACTTAGAAACATTGAGTTCCATTGCATTTTCATTGCACCACGTCTCAACGTTGGTGAGAGATCGTTGGAGATGTTCATGGTCTAAGGATGAGGAGATCCGGGAAAATATCTTGAGGTCATCAGCAAACATCAAGCAGTCCGACGTCAGTACACCAATTATGTCATTTATGAATGTATTAAAAAGTAGTGGACCGAGGTGAGAGCCCTGAGGAACACCGGAGAGAACATTGAAGGGCGAAGAGAAGGTGCCACTACACTTGACAATCAAGTGACGATCTTTTAGGTAGCTTTCCAACCATTTGATCAATGGACCACTAATGCCATAACCAGCAAGTTTGGCGATCAACAAACCATGATGAACCTTATCAAAAGCCTTGGAAAAATCCAAGTATATGCAGTCAACCTGCCTTGAACTAGTGAATCCTGATGAAACATATTCTTGAAATGATAGTAGGTTAGTAATGGTGGAGCGGCCTCTTAGAAAACCATGCTGATTACGAGTAATATATTTTTTCAAATAAGCATAGAGATGGTCCAAGACCAAAGACTCATAAACCTTGGCCAAAGCCGATTGGATCACAATTGGTCTATAATTTGAAATACTACTTCGGTCACCAGACTTGTAGATCGGTACGACAAAGCCTTGTTTTAAGGCTGATGGAAAGATACCAGAGAAAAGTAGGGCATTGAATAGGACGGCCAAATGAGCGGCAAGAACAGGAGAGCAGAGTTTCAGAACAGCTGGGGGTATGCCATCTGGACCAGGGCCTTTGGATGGGTCGAGTTTGTCAAGCCTCGATTGAACCTCAGTGGCTGATATTTTGATCAAAGAAAGGGAGTCACTAGTAGCGAAATTGAAGACAGGAATTGGAACATCACTGTCACCAAACACTGAAGAAAAGTGACCAGCAAAAAGGTTGCATTTTTCACTTGGGTCTTCAGCCACTCTATCATTTAGGGCCATCTTCGGTGGGAGACTGGATGCGCCTTTCAGGCTGGAGACATGCGACCAAAAGGATTTGATGTTATGAGGAATGCTGTCCTCAACCCTACCAATGTAACATGCATAGCAATTTCCAGCCAGGAGTTTGCATTGCCTCCGCAAACATCGAAACCGTTCTAGATCAATAGGGTTTCCAGAAGTCTTGAAATTCCTATGGGCAATCTTCTTCATGATGACCAGATTTCTCAGGTCCTTGGAAAACCATTTAGGGAAACTAGATGTTTGAACTCTCTTCATGGGTGTATTCAGCGTTATGATGTGAGACAGCTGACTGCAAAAAAGGCTGAATGACTGTTCGCAGTCATGCAAGTCATCTAATACGGGCAATGTAAGAGCTTGCACTTGGTTAAATATTGATTCGTTGTTACATCTTCTAAAGTCATGAACAAGCTTTACGCAATTTTGACTCACCGGAACAGGGATGGCTGCAGTAATTTCTAAAGCAGGATGATGTCTATCTTCCGGAAGAAAAGAGTCAAGGGCCGGAGCAACTACAGTGTCAGGCATTGACGAGAGAACGAGGTCAAGTGTGACACCTCGATAGTTGTGGACATTGTTGTTGTTGTGGATTGTTTAGTTGTTGAGCTGTTTAAGTTCATAGAAGTTGGCCAACTCAAAGATGCAGCGTGAGGATTCATCAGTAGCTTGAGAGGATCCAGTCCAGTCCGTATTGGGCAAGTTGAAGTCCCCAACCAGTAGAATGTTGTCATTACTACAGCCAATAACTTCTTCAGCAGATTGACAGAAATCACTATAAACTGAACTATGAAGATTCGGGGGGATATACACACAACCTATTATTGTGCTTGATTGGGCAAAGTTCGTTTTAACAAAAACACTTTCAGTATTGAGATTGCAAGGAGAAATTCTATTGCAAGGAATCGAATCACGCACCGCAATGAGAGATCCGCCCCCGCTAGACTTATCACTAGTCATGGTTGACCGATCGCACCTAAACACAGAAAAGTTTTTAAAGCCCAGTTCAGAATCTAGTATATCATGCGTAAGATTTGTCTCAACTAGAGCAATAATATCATATGAGGTGGTTGCTAAAGCATGCATTAACTCACTAAGTTTACTTTTTAGTCCATTAACATTTTGAAAGAGACAGTTTAATTTTTTTGGTGTACCGTTGAAGCTTACTAGTTTTTTTTATTCTTAACGATGGCGGGGATATTATTTTTGTACTTTATTGTCAGATCTTTTTCACCTTTGGAGATCCTTTCCTCAAGTTCAGATTTTAAAGATTTGAAGAAGGCCATTTCCTGAGGTGTACGATCACGGGATGCTTTGACATCAGAGAGACTGTTATCCAACTCGGCAGCAGATTCAGAGGAGAAGTTAGATAGGAAACCTAGCACATCAGATTCCTTGCTCAGTATGACTTTCAAAGGTCTTAGTCGGTCTTAATATGTCGGCCTTAGTCACTAACAAGACTACAAGATCGCGCCACTCATCCCACACTCATCTCCATTCATACTTTGCTTAAAATACCTACCTTTGTATGGTCGCCATTTCAAAGAAAAGTATTAAACCTATTTCTATATCAATCTGAAATGTGTCCAGCCAGAAACAATAGGCTAGTACAAGGAGAAGTAAGGTACAGAGGAAACTCGCTTATGGGATGAGCGCTTTCAGCTCTTCTATTTTGTGCCGGAAATATACTTGTGACGAGCAAGGAAGAGCCCTAACGGCAAGCACTCTATAGAAATCCTTATCGAACAGGACAGAGGGTCCACCTCCACTATGAGCATTGTAGTACATGAGGACGAGGGGTGTGTATCACTTATGTGTACCAATGAGTGATTCTTCTATACTTTACTTCTCTGTGGTTGGTAGCGATATTTTTTTAATATAAGTAAATTAATATTTCAATTTCCAACAACATTTTCTAATTAAGTAGGATTTTTACAGATACGGTGCGTTGAACGACATTGAAGATAATGGACTTTACAATTTTAATACTATTTTTTTCTATTTTTACAGTAAAACAAAGACACATTTTTACTTCTTTAACCCTCCAAGTGTCCATAGTTTAGGCCTTAATGTCCACCTATTTTTGGCGCATTTGCAAGGTTTTATTAAAACGGATCTGAGAAGCTTAAAACAATGTTAATTCTAATGTTCTATATACCATTTTGTTTGGAAAATCATGGGCTTCAATATTATATATAAAACATAAGGAACATTTTATAAAAAAAAAAATTTTTAGGTAAAAAAATTTAATTTCGAAAATTTTCAAAAAAAAAATAAGTTTGCGCTCAATGAAATTGTATAAATTATAGGCCTATAAATATTTGAAAATAGCCACTTTGTTCTAAATTTTATGAGGATTACAAATATATAATAATATAAGGAAGTAGATTTGCAAATAAATAAGTTATGGGCAAAAAACAGATTTCAGTACATAGCGTTTAGCTAAGAATGCATAGCCTAACCATAGCTAGGAATCTGGCTGATAATTTACATCAATATCACTACCTACTTCTTCAGGATCATCAAAACCACTTAAATCTTCTTATAATGCAACACGTATATCACTACTTTTGATTTTTAACACTAAAACAATGATAAACGTAATAAAACACATCAGTCATCGGTCGGAGGGTAACCTAGCTGTTTACAAATACACGCACGTCAGCTGTCTGCTACATATTACGATCGGCTCAGATAACGTACAGCGCTGAGACAGACCTCTGGAGAAAGCTTAGAATGAAACGGAAAGAACGATACCTAATTCGATCCAGTTCAATCCGATTCAGTCAGTTATAGAGCCTTCGCCGTAAACGATGTCTGCTTGTCGAAAAATCGACAAGTAACACTACACAAAGTGTGCTGCTTGTCGAATTTTCGTCAAGTAACACTGGGAGGGTTAATAAAATAAAAGTGGAAACGAAAGGAAAGACAGTGGCATGTAATAATTAAACACAGCCAAAAGCCCTTGAAATACCAAACATAGATGGTTTTAGTTTTAATATTAAATATATAGATTCCAAATACAAATTCGTTTAGAGTCGAAAATCTTTAGTTGTACCAGTATAGTCGATTCTAGTATTAGTTTTGGCTTCTGTTTTATGGTTACTATTTTGGGAAAACATGTTGTACCCTAGAAGGGGAATTTTACCCTTTTGAAATAGCACTTAACATAATGAGTTATAAAAAGAATTGGTACTGCAATTTCTCGAACTATACTCATAAGTAATAACTGATGGCTATAAAGTTCAACTCTGTCTTGTTGTAGATGCCATTTATCTATAGCTATCAACTAACAATAAAGGTCATTGGATAGTAACAAGACTAGAACTTGGACCATTGCCTTAAAAAAAAAAAAAAAAAAAAAAACAACAACTTAAAGTATTCCAATAGGTAGCGTTAAAACTAATTTTCTGAAATTTCTAATTAGATATAAGTTTGATGTACATAAAATTCATAAACTGTATTAATTTTAAGCAAACAAAAACACTCCTTCAATACTTGGAAAAAATCTCATGAGTGGAATACTTCAGGAAGATTTCTGCATCCGTTATCAATGCGACCTTTTATCATTGAACTGTAGAGGTTGTTATTTTGGACTTGAATAAGATAAGCAGTCAGTAGTTGATACTGGTAACTGGTATAAATAAGTTTGATTCAAAATCATAGACAGAACTGATTACAGAGCTAACACATTATGATTTATGCTACATGTTATTAGTGATTTTATTATCATCAAGCTCTAACATTACCCAGTTATAATGGAAACATTTTCTCTAAACTTCATAATTACAGAAAATGTTGGCATCATTTATGATGGTTAATATGAGTTGAATATGCATGCCTTTTAAACTAAAACAACCTTAATATACTTTATTGGAGAAAAAAATGGTTTATGTATTGTAAAAGCTATCAGAATGACGGGATTATTAAAGTTATAACAAAAATCTCTAACTGCTTAGAATATAAAGTATTCCAACAGTAAAATCTTGACCTTGAAAGCATCCATTGAGTAGTGTCCATTATAAAATCAGTCTGGTACAATATTTATGCAGACCTCTGGACTAACATGTTGAATTAACGATAATGAGTGATTGTTAACAAATACAGAAGGAAAACAACTGACAATAATGTTGAAAAACGTCACAGCTCACAGTTAAACAAGACTAAACTATCTAATCAGAATGGGAATTGTTGGAACTTATAAAGATGTTCAAGAAAATATTCCATACTTAAAATACTGTAATGACCTTGAAGTAAATAATGAAGCTGAAGTTTTACTTTTTGTTATTTTGATTTGTGTCAAGGCAAAATCACCATCACGTAAATTAAAAGCATAAAATGGCTTCTACGCCAATCAAAACGCCAGTCACTCACACAAACAAACACACCAATTATAAGACTTCCGCTCTCACAATGAATTCATTCATTGCAAGAAATGTTGATCTAGCTGTTCACCATTGAAAAATAAGAGATCTTTCAGAAATGTCTGTTTGAAGTAGGAGTGCAACATGTAACTTTCTTTAAACATCAAACCGTTTGAGAAATTGAAAGAGAATTGATAGAGGATAAAGCTAAATATTATATTTTATTCCACGAGATTTTAGTCTAGTCTATTACATGATGTTAAATCTATTTGCTTTCAGGTTTTTTTTATCAAACAAAACAATAAAAGAGTGTACGTACATTTCCTGGGTTCTTGTTATATTTCTCAAACCATTTTATTTATCTGATTTCACATCTTAAAAGAAAACTGAACGAGAATACAAAATAAGATAAACTATGCTTTCCTGTTTCTTGAACTAGTTAAGTTTTTTTTAAACAACCATTAAGATCTTTTTTTTTCATGTGTGGATTTGAAGCTTTAAATTCAAACTTTACCATTATTATTCAAGTACACTAACAAAAGAAATGATAGCTGTTTTAATGTTTCCCTTAACCTTCAGTTAATAATGACAGATATGCGTTAATAGTGGCAGATCTAGCCAGTACCCCCCCCCCCCCCCTTGGTTAAAGAATTGCCTTTGATCGTGGCAAAATGGTGAACATCTCCCACTATCTCGGAAACATCGTTATCATTACTCCCTAGCGTGGCGAATCATTAACAGGGTTGGTACTAAATTTGGAAAATAAAATTCTCTGACTTTTCTAGTTTTCCAGACTGATATTATACTTTTTCCAGGTATACCGTAAGTCAATATCAACTAATCAAAATCAATAAATATTAGAACAAATGTAAATATATAACTTATATTTAATCACTCCCATACAAAACTTATTTCAAACTATATACATATTGATTCCTCTTCCGTACCGATAACTATCTATATAAAAATGTGCATCAGTGCTTATGTCGTTCTTTTTGCTGTTACATTAGTCATCACCCTGACAAAAACATATTGAGCAAAATGTAGCATATCTGTAAAAAGGTATTCTTTCAGGAGAAATTCCAGATTTTTTTCATAATTCCCTGACTTTTCCAGACCAACAAAATTCCCAGACTTTTCCACGTTTTCCCTGACCGTAACAACCCTGATTAATTTTAGAAAACAACTCGTTGTTATTACAATGCAGCGGCCCCTTTTTGCTTGTAGTCCTAGGCTGCGGCCTGGTGGTAAGTCTGGCCATTGAGTATTATACATCTCTGCAATTATAATCAATGGTCTAGCCCTGGTCCTACTTCTATCTCGCGATTGCAAGAAAATCCTCAACATTACTGTGAGCACCAAGATATTAAATCATCACCTCCCCCGATTGCAGCAAAATCTTGAACATCGTCGCGAGCACCAAAACTTGTTGTCGTCATCCGTGACTGCGGCGAAATGATTGCATGACAACCAATAAAATGAAACCGTCATTTTTTACCAATCCTCAATTTCGGGGGTTTTTAAAAGACCAGTAAAACGACATCCAACCTTAAAAATAGTGTTAATTTGAACCCTGTTATAAAATGCACTAGGCCTACAATTTTTTTGATGGCAAAAAAGTAAATATATAAGTGTAATAATGTATAAGCCCCCCCCTTCTAAAAATTCCTGGATCCGCCTTTGGATAGATTCGTGGCTTGATGGGATAAAATGAAGTACGGTATAATACTTTTGATTGGACGATTCCTTGATATTTTAGTACCTGAATTATGTAAATTTAAAATAAATATGGTGTGTACTTCGTTTTTTTTGTTTTTTGTGAAATTGGCTGAATTCAATTTTCAATTGAATTTTCAGAAGCTTTGGAATGTAAGCATCGTGTAAAAGTTTTGAGTTGGTGTGCAAAAACTAGAATTTTGAGCAAAATTAACAATACAGAAATTTCTGCTGTGGTGGGTCACTGTAACTGGTGTATAATAATGACTGTGTCATTGGTCTGTACAATGTTTAAATAAGACTGTTCACAAAAAGGTAACATTTTTCCTCGATCTCCTATTAAAATTACTTTTCAAAATTGAAACATTTTTGCATTATTTAAGGTATTAGGGTTAGGTACCTAATCTATTTGTAATTTGCAAATATAGCTCCAATAATCCAAATCTAATGGAACCGTACCCCATTAGGATAATCTAGAATAGTCAAAAACTCAGGTTCAAGTTGATTTTTACAGGAATTCAAAGTATTTTATAGAATATAGGCTATACTTCATTTTCAGTAATGTATGCTTTTTTTATTAGGCCTAAATAAATAGCTTAGTGAACAAAAAGAGATTATTTTCGTAGAGTATATATTACACATAGGTAGGCCTACTATAAGTTATCTATTTAAGTTGTTGGTAGAAGTGTGTAAGCGGCTCAATTAGCGAGCCGAGCCAAGTCTGGTCAAAGAGCTCAAGTGATCGAGGATCAACTAAAGATATTGAGCTTGAGCCGAGCTTTTATCTATTGCGATAGCAGAACACGTCTGCAAAGATTTTGCTATTTCAAAATTCACACTTTCACCACAGCTATGTCTCAGACTATGCTAACAATTCCGTGACCGTGGAAGACAAAAAGGAAGCTAGTTTTACAGTTACCACAATGTATGACCTCAAAATACAAGCACAACCATAGGCGTAACTAGGATGACCCTAAGGGGGGGGGGGGGTTTCCCTCATATCAGTTCCAGTTACTGCAATTAAACTTATCGCCACCAGTGGGAGCCAGATAGAATAGGGCCATTCCATGGAAAATGAGCCTAGTAAGAAAAAACCAATTTATATAAATTTAATTGTTTTTTACTGTTTTTACTATCTAGACATGTTTAATTTTAAGAAATAAAAAAAAATTTTAGGAAAAATTTTTTTTCTTCTTATTATTTCAGTTTACAGATTAGGGAAATCAAGCGTTGGTAAGGGGGTAATTTTTTGTTGAAAGTTTGGCATCACTTTATCTGCTTATTAAAAGGGCACATGGAAGCTGGCTGTGTTTAACAGATAGAGAAGAATGTCAACTTAAGACCCATCTTGATTGTTTGTTTTCAGGTAAGTCTTATATATTAATTAGCATTTGTCCTAAATGATTAAGAGGTTTTATTGTCCCACCCGTGACAAAAAAAGAATAAAAAGTTAAATACTAATAACATACCATTTTTTGGTTATGCTTCTTTTGTGATGGTTGTAACAATTGGTATACAGCATAGCTGTTAGTAGTGTTACATTTTAAAATTTGCTGTATATTAAGTTGAAATTAATAGTCAATTTTCTGTCCCACCCGTGACACTTATTGTATGCTATTGGTTATCCACAACCTAGACTTAGGCCTAAAATGTCAGACAGTGTTTTTCTGTTCATGGCTAAATCATAATCACAGCCCATTATTTCTAGATTGTTTTAACATTTATTGTAATAATTAATCTAAAATATTTAAGATATATTTAGGCCTACTGTCCCACCTGTGACAGAAAAAGTTAGAGAAGTCAAATTCAAGTAACATAGCATTTTAGGTTATGTCTCAATTGCCATGGTTGTAACAATAAAAACTTCAACAAAGCCATTAAAATTATGTAAAATTAAAAAATTTGCTTTAAATATGGTTTTATTTACTAGTTATTATCTGTCCCACCCGTGACACTTTAGCCTACATTACGCTGGTAATTATCTACAGCCTAGATGTAGGCCTATAAGCTGAATTTTTAAGGCAGTGATTTATAGTTCATAGATTAACCTTTGTCACACCCCATTATTGCTTGACTGACTTTAACATTTATTCTAATATAAGCTATGTTTTTGATAATCTTCAGCCGAGCGGATGAGAAAGCTGCGGGAGAGAATGAAGAAGGACAAGAATAAGTATGAAGATTCATTATAGGCTATTTCTAAGTTTTGCAGTTCATCTGAAGTGTAACAAACCTTGTATAGAAAGTTTTCAAAATATAAACTATTTTTGTTGTCATTATTCATTGTTTTAGTTACTGTGTCCCACCCGTGACATTTTTTTGTCCCACCCGTGACAGCAGTTAAATTTAAATTTAAATTAATGTATTGAAGATAGAGATTTAATTTTGGAGATATTAAAATAAGGGTGTTTTAATCCATCCAAATAAAAATTACCATTCAGTTCTGTTTAGTATTTTCACAGAGTTTGGTACTTTTTTAGAATGATACATAGTGGCTCTTCCTTTTTCTGTCCCACCCGTGACAGGTTTTTAAAGTGTTACAACTCCCTTGTTAAGTAAGAAACAGCTCTAAAATAATCCACAGTATTTGTATAACTATTAGTGAATACAGCAATAAAGTTTTTGTTGAACTGTGCTTTATAACTTAGAATATATTGTCTTTAAAATGCAATTAAACACGTCTAACTGTCCCACCCGTGACGATGGAATGGCCCAATAGTAGGGGAAACTAAAAGTACAGTTTTAGATACTTTTAGACCTTGTCTGGAGCTTGCTTGGTAGGCTACCTTATTTTTTTTACTCTTGTAATATTTTTCATCCATTCATATAAAACCACATAGCCTACCTGAACCTTGAAGATTTTCACATTAGCAGAAAGCAAATCCTTCCTTTCCATTCCTTCCCTACGAGGCATGGCTCCAACAAGAAAAGCTGCTTCCACGTCCTTGAACGCAACAGCAACATCAGCAGTGGGGATAACCTCTGAAACCATAAGTTATATGTCATTTGGTGAGCTTTTGTATATAAAATGTTGGGATTGGTTGCACTAGAATTTTGTATGAAAAGGATTGAACATTGCCTTAACATAATAAGCCTATATAACTTAGCCTATATAACTAGACCATCTGTGCGACCACTCTATTTAGCAAAATGGCCCATGATTCTCTAATGCAAACTTCATATATAGGCTAACATAAACTACTCTACTTACTTGACTAATGATTATATTTTAAAGACCACTTTGAAGTGAAAGTAAATTGATTGTCACTATTATTGTAGGCCTAAAAGCTAGAAGGTAAAAACGTCAGCTGTGCAAAATTTTTCTATAAGCTTCAAAGTATCTTATGGATCTAAATTGTTTAAAAAATGCTTTAAACTGTTCCTTGACATCAACAATGCAACTTTGTTAGGCCTAAGTAACCTCGTTTGTCGGTGAGGCTTCCTTTTATTACTAAACCTACAAAACAGTTGGTGAAAGTAAACATCTGCTTTAACATTATAATTTATTTGCAAACATTTTAGATCCAAAAGTCTGAGATTGGACCCCTTAAAACCCTCTGGGGTGGAGCCCTTTGGACAGATCTGCACCAAACTTCACACAAACCATCCTTGAATAATGCTTAATAATGTCTGAAAGTTTCATTAAAATCTGTCGAGCGGTTTCTGAGCCCATAGGGTACATACATAATAGTTCCTCTTTAATAGATATAGATAGATATAATATATCAGCAATAACCACAAACGTTATAAAAAAATAGGATAGGGCCTAATTTAGGCCTATGAATATTTTTTACATTTTTTTTTAAGATTTGCGATTGTTTTATTAAATTTACAAAACAGTCAGCTGACTTCTGTTTGAATACAAATATAGCCTATGTTGTAGGGAATGGGCATACGGGAGGGACGATGGCTAAAGGTGTGGTGACGTCATATCTAGTGGCTTATGTCTTCTCTTGAGGCAACACGATTACCGTAACGGGACGATGTGATTCCAGCGGCGTTCGTGGCTTAGTTGATAGCGCATCGGACTAGTGTTCAGTAGGTCTCGGGTTCGAAACTTGTCATTGGCACTAACTTTTTGTTAAAGATTTTGCTTTATTTGATTTTTATCTTATATCTTTTATATATTATCAGCAAGTTTGGTTGGTTAGGTAGGTTATGACAGTTTAATTTTATAATTAAAAAGTTAACTTAAATTTTTCAACTTAGCGGTTCTAGCGGCGAACGCTGACACTATGTTAGCCATCATCCCTCCCGTGTGCCCCACCAATGTTGTAGGACTACATACTGTAGAACTCTTTTTATAACCCATTGTGAGGTTTCGTACTTTCTTTAGGCGAGAGGTAAAAATAATCCTGTTTGGTGTTTCAGTTCAGTTCAGTAGGCCTACACACAACCACTAAGTTAAGAATAGGAACAACTTTGCCAGTTTTAGGCATATTCATTAATCGGTGAGAGTGTAGGCCTTCTTAGCTTGTAACTTATTAGGATTATTATAAACAAAACTAGGCCTACATTTTTTCAACCTAGGTAAGTAACAAAAGCTAACTTAGGCTAAAGCCGCGTTTACACAAGGCCAGTAGAGCATGCAGGTTGCTTGTGTCTAATGTATTTCAAGTTACCAAAGGCAAGTAACTTGCCCGCCAACTGGCCTCGTGTAAACACGGCTTTAGGCTCTTAAGCTAGTCTATATATTTGCACACTAAATTTTGATCTCTAACTCAAGGTATTGAGACAAGATTTTACACGTACCTCTGACTAATGGCAAAGCACAGTCTGCTATTTCCATAACAACTCCTTCAAGCACACCCATCATGGGGGGAATATCCAGCAGGTGTAGAATGACAGGTTGGTTGGGTCCAAAGACATCTCCTTTGGCTAGTTGGTAAATTAGGGAGTAAGCAATTTGCCCTGCTGCTCCAGTTACGACCACTCTTATTGGTTGAGCCTAAAAAAATTAAGATTACTGAAGTAAAACAATGATCATCATGACATGAGACATGACACTGAAGGTCATTTTCATAATGGTAACTACTCACTTCCTTCTTAGCAATATCAATAATCTGGACCGAATTGATTGACACGGAGTCTTTGAACTGAAGCAGTGAGTTGTGTTGCGTGTTTTGTGATATTTAGAGATATAGTTAACTAAGTTACTCACCATTTTGTGTCTTTCGGTCTACACGACTATAACCTCAACCAATGGAATTTCAAGCGGTAGTGGGAAAGAAAGAATGACAGATGCAGACACTTCAAGAGACCGGGGAGTGAAGATCGTCTTTTCCAGCAACCAACCAGCTGATGGCACAAAAGCTAGAAAACAGTCTGTGACTCAGGTTGGCCAACACTGTTTGTTGAAATTGTCGAGTTTTGGCATAATGTTACCAGTAATAATTCTCATTACCGTATTTATTTTCGAACACCTCATTTTCTTGAACTGTAGCTTTTTTCATCAGGCTATATCGCTCTTTTGAATTGGAATTGGTTATTCATCAATGATAATAACCGGTAAATTTAACAGTGTTGAAAGTTGTCATAGCACTTGAATGAATCAATCTACTGTACTTTATTTATGGCACAGCTACGCTTAACGGAATTAAAAGTCATTTTAGTCTTATTTCTTTAATTTCTGTAATTTTTTGTCTAAATTGCCTTTAATTAATTAATTATAATTTTACGTAAAACTTTATAATTTACGTTGAACTTTGAATTATTATCTCTAAACTCGAGTAAGCGAGTAAACCCACAAAACACAAAATTATACACTATCAAGATCGCCATGCGCATAATATAAAATTCTCATACCATAAAATAAATTACTCACAACAAATTATATACATAGGCTAGGCAAAGGCAACGTTCCTTACTTAGAAAACAGAAAACTATTTTTTATTATAGTTCGAAGTTAATCTGTACGAGTGCAGCAGTAACCGAGATCGGCGTAAAGTTTCTAGTGTTCGCCAACAGATATCGCAACCACATACATAGACTAACTCTGTTATAGTATAGCATATACTATACAATTTTAGTATTATAGTACATTAGTATAAATAGTATAGTCAATGGTATTGTCGAAAAGAAAGCATTTATAATGTAATATAGTAATTAATCTTCGTGAGTTTACAAATTAAATTTTATTTGTATTCGTTCCTGATACTAATTTTGAGGATTTGTTAGTACCGTAACATGATTATATTACATGATGTCAGCTAATATCCATATAGGTATTTTTATAATATTCCCTTTTTAAACTTTGTCGACTTGAAAACTAATTTATCTGCAATTTTTTTTTACGAATCAAATCTAGAGGACACATAATACACGATGTAATTAGTAATTTTATAACTATTCATTAAACTTCCCGACAGTTTTATGTTAGTATAGATAGACTTAGTCAAAATGTCGACAATGTATAATTTGCCATTTTATCAATTCCAAGAGCTTTTATCATGCTAGCTTTAATTAATACACCAGAATCTACCGAGATGTTTGTTGAACTGGTAAAACCCTGGACACTTTTTTGTTTTAATTGAGATGAGAATAACTTACTTTTGATTAAGAAATCTTTAAAACTTGTTTATTGAACTTTAAACATTACTGTACTTTTTCCAATTACTCGTCCAATTGCTTTATCTTTATGTGCTACTTAAATCTGTAAGCCAACCCGTATCAGTTATATGATGGTAGCAAGTCGGGTATTTTTTATTTTAACCGTTCAGTGATCTCGAATTAAATATCTTATGAATTTATGTAATTGAAATGTGCATTTATTACTTTAGAATCTTCACAATAGATTACTCATCATACGATTCATAACTGTTCTAACTACGCACAATAGCAAAGGCTCCTGATAAACATAATATTTCCCTAGTCTGCGATATGATGTTCCCCCAAACTATAATATAGGTAATAGGTTAACACGAACTACAAACTTTAGAATAGTTGGCTGTCCAAACTACAAAAAATAATAAGATGTCTGCCCAAACCAATGAATTTTGTACAATTGTTAAATTTTCAAACTTCAAATTATGCAATAGGCGTTTGTCTAAACTCTGTTCAAATTATGAACTACAATACTTTCAGCCGAATTACAAGCCATAACAAAATTGGCGACTTTCCAAACTACAAACAATACAGTATTTACCAATCAGCTATAACGATTTAGTTGTGTCAGGCCCACACACAGTTTATTACTATCTTTGATTTGTTTGGTCTTAAGCTTCACTGTATCACCATCATTATCGTTTTGCATCAGTCACCATGTATGTTCGTATCCTAATATAGTTGAGTTCGTTGACCTCCCGAAAGAGAAGTCTGTGACTCATTAATTTCATAGTTTTCCTTACTTTTAAAACGCAAGCCAGTTTTCCAAATGAACCCAACAATGTGATGTTTTGTTCTATTTAAAATGTGTCCACAATGATAAGAGATGAAGTACAAAATAAAATATTGATTTTCTGTTTTAAAATACAAAATTATAATCATGTTTTTAAGGGAATCAACGACCCCTTATAGCGAAGAGTTATTGTAGAGAAGCAAAAATGTAGCATAAGCTAGTATTACCGCTTCTAACAATCGGGTTTTAAACATCGGGAAAACAAATTAGCGTATGCAATTTGGGGTTTCAGCTATGTATCTTTAATCATGTTTTAATAGGTCAAAGGAATACAAATTAAAATACCTATTTCTGGCTACCTTAAATAACACGTTGCGTTTGCTCTGGAATTACGGATTCGATTTTACATGTGTAAAACCTCGATAACAAGGTGCTCATAGGGATTATTAAATACTTACATAAAGATTGACTTCTTATCGAGGTTTGCAATAACATGTGACTAGGGGTAAAATAAATCCATCGGGATTTAAAAAAAGACCCTTGTTATCGAGGGTCTTGCTATCGAGGTTCCATTAGTAGCTTTAAAACATTCTATTTCAATTAAAAACCCATCCCATGTAGCACGTCGCAACTCTTCCACTTCTGTGCTGTATTTTATTACTTTACATGACGTGCGTCAATCATATTTTCCTGTACAAGTACAATGTAAACTCAATCGTGTTCCGTATCCTCTTTTTCGAATACATACGTTAGGTATCGCGAAACATGACGTATTGTCCTGTACCGTATGAGTTATGTATAGTTTCGTTTCGTGACAAAGATATTCTCCTGTACCGCATGAGGTTGTAAATGTTTCGTGATTATGACAAAATCTCCTGTACCACATGTACTGCTATTTTATGATGAATCGTGACACTAACGTATTATCCTTTACCGCTTACGAGCAGTGGCGTTTTCAGGGAGGGGACCAATGGGGCCGCCCCCCACGAAATTTATTGATACATTTATTAGGGATTTGTTGTCTAGAAACCAATACTCGACACCACCGATACTTATACGTTGGTAGGCCTATCAGTATCGAGAATCAATCGTCAAAAGTGCATTCCGATGCATCAGACCCTTTTGTGAAGATCGCGCGATCGGAAAATAAGTTACGAGGTTTCTCTGTTGAGTTTCGTGACACACGCCGTATTCTGTACCACACACTTGGTTGCTCTATGTACCATTCTGTCATGCTCCATCGCCTTCCCTATACTGTATTGTATCGTGACATGACCTATTCCCCCGTATCCCGTTTCCCCCAAGTAGCCCAACACAAGACGTGTACTCTATGTTGTAGCTGTAGCGCCGCCATGTGACGCTGATAACACTATCACAGTCTCGCTCAGTCATGCCGAGCTGACAGTGAGCGAATGATGTTTGAGAATGTGGTTCCTAGCCGTGCTGGACGTTCTGCTCTCCAGTCTGGTGGTGGGTCCGTGTGTCGTCGGCTTCTGGCGGGGGACATGGGAGTTCATGGAGGCATACCGGGAGTCCTTCCCGCTCTGGTGGACCCTGTGGGTGTCCGGGGCTCTCCACCTGGTCTTCGCTCTCCTGCGGGAAGCTTTTGTGGAGTATTTCCAACACACCGGGCTGAAGTACACTCTGGCTTCTCGCTGCTACATCTACGTGTTCGCCGTGTGCTGCGCCATGCAGTGGCGCTCCACCTGGGCCCTCCTGGAGGACTGTACCGCCTGCGAGGACGTCCCTAACCTTCTCTTGTGGACTGTACCTTCCACTGTGGTTCTGTTCGTGTTTCGCCTCTTCGGCAACACATTGGCACCTCCCTTCTGCATCGCGTTGGACTTCAAGGCCGAGGATGTCTTCGTGTTTCCGACCATGTTCAATATCTCGGTGAGTGAATTACTTGCTCTTCTTTGCTAGTTTGCATCGAATAGTTTTAATGCACGATTGTGAATAAGGGGCTCAAAGAATCAAATTACATCCTAAGATTGAAAATAGCAAATAAAGTAGTTTTTTTTATTTGTTTTAAGACTGCATGCATACTCATAGTAGTTTTATAGTCCCAAGGTTTATAGTAAGTAAAATGTTTAAATTAACCACCAATAGTTAACTGCACACTTATAAGACCAGTGACGAAGACAGGGTGGGGTCCTGGGGGGTCTGGACCCCCCCTTCCAATCTTAAATATAATATTTTTTGGTTAAATTCAATGTAAAATTATATAATCATACTGTATTGACGTTGGGGTTGATTTTTTTCAATGCCTAGAGAGCTAAAAAAAATACCGTTTTAGGGCCTATATTTTTAAAATTTTTCTCGGACCCCCCTTTTACCTAGGCCCCCCCAGTCGGTCGACACCCCCTATTTTGAAATCCTGGCTACGTCACTGATAAGACAATACGTTAGACCTATGTACCGGTATTGTAATATTCGACACAGAAATAAATACATTAACATGTTTGTAAACATGACAGTTAAGAATTTAGTCCCCAAGTGGACAAGTATGCATAAACATATTCCTATGAAGTACAATGAGCTTCAGGATAGCCTAATAATCTTAAACCAGTATGAAAATGTTCTAAAAACAGTATTTACCAGGGAAAGTATTGAACAAATTGTATTATGAACCAAAAGCTGACAACTGTAATATTCTTTGAGATAATCCTTTGTTGTGTTTCGTATTAGTTGTTCGTTTTGAATTCAGTGCTTGTTTTTGCTGATACACCTCATTAGTTAGCAATCAAAAATAATAAGAAAAACACACACTCCTCTTACTATAATAACGTTTCATATACTGTAATACTTTCCAGTAATATAACATCAGAGTTGCAATGTGATGTTACAATACACTTTTGATCGAAATCAACGAAGTATAAAATTTCCAACGTGACTGAGTAGCATTTCACGAAATTCTAAAATAAATCACACTTTTTGACACAAAACTGGTAATTTTCATAAAACAATATACTTATGTTGAGATTTAACCAGCCAAATACACATTCACAATTTGTAATTAAATTACATGTTTCGCGGATTCAACCACTCATGTTTGAAACTAGTTTATTGTTAACAGATATTAAATCTACAACATTCTGAGAAAATATCTCTCAACCACTGTGAAATCACAGTTATGCATTGCGTTTGGACTGATCTCCAACACGAGTACATCTCTTGTATATAGAGTATGTATATGTCTAGTGCGCGGAGAACGAGTGCTATCCACGAGTTATTTCCGTACCGTATTAGAAGGTTTTAATTGGCGAAGTTTAATTCTGTGATTTGCAACCACACGTGGAGGAAATAGTGTTTACCTTTCTATAAATAAACAATCTAAAGTCGTACATTTCACTCTATACTGAGTGGTTAATTTACCTCGAGTGTTCTAAGCTTAAGTTATTTCTTTGCGACAAAAATGTTTGAATAATTTGGTTCAGTTGAGTAAGCCAATGAAGAACAGATAAACAATCGAAATATCTAGTTAAAAAGGGTCTCTTCTATCGTATGATTGTTTGATTGTTTGTTTGGTGTGTATATATAAATCGGTTTTAATGTTTAAAGCTATTGCAGAAAAGGGAAACACTTTAAAAAATGCGGTTTAAAACCATTCTCCTGCATTCTTCCCTAGCTTGTTTCCTTACTTCTAATAAACACATTTGGAGCGAATGTAGAATTGAGAAGTGCTCTGAAACAAGTCTAGTTCGAAAACCTTCTCTCACATTTGTTTTATGTTTTCACCTCCTCCCTTTTGACAAACAGTCCTAAATCTTTTTCGCCAACTGCAGCAAATGCAGCTAATTTTAACACGCGTTGCGGGTCTAGGTCTATATAGTTCGGCCGCTTAGAAAACGACCTGCGCGCTAATGCTAAACCAATGCTGGAGGAGGTCGCTTTCTAAGCGGCCGAACTATAGTTATTTTACTCGCTAACTAGGTTCTAAAAGTCAGCTGCTGTAAACTTCGATTTTAAGCAACCGCAGGACGTTACTTTCCTGTTAAAGGGAACATTCATTATTATCGATGATTTATTTTCGATATATCGATATTTTTGTTTTCCATCCGATATATTGATAGTAACAAATTGAAACATATCAGCTGCCAAGTACGATATAGGATACAGTAAATAAATATTGTTCAGTATCAACAAACAATAAAAAAAATTATATTGAAATGAAACTGTTCTAAACTAACCTAACCAACCAAACTTGCTGTAACATTTCAAAATTCCGTTTGATATCCTATTCCCCATATGCCTTTTCTGTTACCAAATGGAATTTTGAAACGGTAACTTAGCCTATACAGCAGGTTTGGTTAGTTATGTTAGGTTAGTTTAGAATATTTTCATGTCCTAATCCAATATATTGGCTATTATTTTTGCCTAAGCAAGGTTAGTTAATTTGTAATTTAAATGCGTTTGAAGATATTAAAACAGAAGGAATACCAATCGTGAAGTAAAACAAAAATATCGATATATCGAAAATAAATCATCGATAATAATGAATGTTCCCTTTAACAGGAAAGTACCCAACCGCACGTATCGATTGTTTACATCGTCGTAGATTATTGTTGCATTCTTGTCAATAGTTAGTTAGACATATCGCTAGTATAATGTACTAACACAATCGTAATGGACGAAATGATTCAATCACTAACTAAACAACTGCTTATTTGTAATAACAAAATTGAAAACAAGTTGAAAGTCGTTGAGTCGTTGTTATCTTTACTTGAAGAGTATTTCAGTTTTCTAGCTTGGTTTGTTGAATAATTGTATGACAAAAATATAGTTCGTTGCAATATTCATTTTCCTACAATCACCCGATAAAGTGGGCTTCCTTGCACAGATTATAGTATAGTAAGACTTACTTTGGTGCACAGTTTTTACTTTGGCGCACACCAGTATTCAAACCAAACAACAGACAACAGAAAACAGCATGCTTTTAGCGAATTTCCCTATAGGGAAGTAGCTATTACCGTAGGTCTCATGGTAAGACCTAAGCCCGGGACCGATTTACTTTTTCATTTTGATGTCCCCAGAGGCCAAAAACACCATTCGTTCAAATTTTTATATATCTACTAGCTGACCCGGCGAACTTCGTATCGCCTAAGTTATAGGTTTCCCCTAAGACAGACCGATGGAAAGAAAGTACCGTTACGTTTAATTTTCAAGATGATCTCGTTCGCATCGCTCAATCACGTCCTGGTTGAAGTTCGTTCGCTACGCTCACTCACCTTTGGGTTGGAGCTCGTTCGCTACGCTCACTCGCCTCTCTCGTTCGCATCGCTCAATCACGTCCTGGTTGAAGTTCGTTCGCTACGCTCACTCACCTTTGGGTTGGAGCTCGTTCGCTACGCTCACTCACCTTTAGGTTGGAGCTCGTTCGCTGCGCTCACTTGCCTTCAGGTTAGCTCGTTCGCTACGCTCACTCGCCTCCAGGTTGAAGCTCGTTCGCTACGCTCACTCACCTTTTGGTTGCAAATTAGCTGTTGTCATAAATGTAAAAGAAATAATAGTGCTGCACCCTGTTGGTAATCCTTGTAACTTTAATGCTATTGAACATCATAGAACAGAACCAACTTGTTTAATTGACACAGCTGTTAAGTTTCATTAATTCCATTTCTCATAAGGTTAACATGGGAAACTCCAGAGCCACTGGGGCGGAGCCCTTTTAAGAATTTCGAAACGGGAAATAGTTTACATCCGATTCGCATACCTACAGAATTTACACACCAAATTTCATAACGATCGGTGAAGTCGTTCCGGAGGAGTTTGCAGACAAACACTGTGACACGAGAATTTTATATATTAGAAGATATATAGAGAGATATATATATGTGTCCATCCGCACGATAACTTGAGTAATTTTTGTTCGATTTTGATAAAATTTTGTTTGAAGGTGTAAGGTGAGATAAACTTGAATGAGTTCGCGAACCAGCATGATCGGACTATGGGAACGGGGGTTTATGGGGGGTTTTATGGGGTAAAAATAGGTTTTTCCCATTTTTTACCCTAAAAACACGAAATTTCACAATTTCTTTTTAAACCATTTTGTAGAGCTTAAAAAAACAAATAATTTAGTATATTGAAGTGTTATTATGCGCCTATTTGTTACGGAGAAAATTCAAAAAAATTGTAATTTTGAAATTCCCATGTTATTCTTATGGATAATAAGTCAACCGTTGTAGTTTGCTTACTATGAACATATTTTGATCGATTTTGGAAAATACTTTTATTTCTTACTAAACTATTATTAATTTAAAAAAAATCTTTTTTATCCTCCCTGTTGCAGCAAACCTAAGTACTCGTTAAACTTATTCTATTTAAATAGGAAATAAATGTGATATTTTTATGGAGGAATTTTAGTGTAAATCCAATCAGGTTAATGGAAATTCGCTTAGTCTGCAGGTTTGCTGCGGCGGGGGTATTTATTATGCACGTAATCCGTGTACGCTTGGAAATAGGTTGGCAACACAGATATTACTACTACGATCAGCTGGTGCAGCGTTTCCCATTTCGTTCAATCGGGTTCAATTTTTGAATTTAACCTAACCTAAAAACGTGTTTTACATTGTAACACGTGTGCAAACTGCCTTTGCTGCACTCGAGAAACGTTCCGTGTGCAACTTCGCCTACTCGTTACACAAATCGGTCGTGAAACACGAGCTCGGGTTGAAAAGAGGCACTTTGCGCCCTAGTGATGAAATATACATTTTTTTGTGGAATCAATCATAAAAAATACTCTGATAAAATCAGTTCAAAAAGCTCGTCTTGTATTGTTTTCTTGCTTGTATTTTCTTACTATTGAAAATAATTGTCTAAAACCAAATTGACTAAATTGGTCAAATTGTAATAAGACAAAAATACTTGGAAAGAAACATAGTTTGAAAACATATTCTTAATCATATACTTATTTTTACCCTTCTAACATTCCAAGATTTGTTTTCCAAAACACAGCAATTAATGATTAGCCTACCCAGGGCACGTTAGCGAAGTAAGTTACCGTAACAAAGATGTTGTAGTGAATTAGCAAACAAAAAAGACGAAGAAGCAAAATCTACATTCTCGATTGTTCCAACAATTCTTGATTGTATCTCATTCATTTCCTTGTAGTCTTATCGTTGGCCTCTACGAACTTAATTTTTCCAAACTCTTTATATAACGCTTATGTAAGACTGATTCTCGATGTATTTATATCTGGATCATTATAATGACATTGCATAACTCCATGCAATGACGAAGACCAGATAGAGATCTATTAGTAAACCTCAGTGATTAAACTAAATATACTGGATTGCAATTAGTTTCACATTTGGATTTTGTTGTGCTGTCACAGTTATATTTTAGGATTTTAATTTTGTCCAATGCACTACCCCTACACTTTAATATGTGTATGTAGATTATACTTTCGCTTTAACCATTGACTTTATATAGTGAAATACAATTATCCATATGAACCAATTATCTATTTCTTTTATCAAAGATAATACAGTTTCTTTAGCTCTTTTTGAGTTGTGCTACTTCTGATCTTTTTAAATTCGTTTTTCGTTCTATAAGAACTATTAGTCTACATAAGAATGGCAATAATGATCCCGATCCATAGTCAATGCAAAGACTAACAAAATGTAAAGACTACTATTTGGGCATTATGTAAAAATGTAAACTAGACTAAGATTACCAAGATGATTACCATAATGATCGGGTTTTGCCAACTTAAAAAATATTTCTATTAACTTTAGTTATAAAAACTAATAAACCTCCTCAAAGAATTTTGGCAAATATAAATTGCTACTTTTGTGTGATGGATTTAATTGTATTATTCAAAAAACTGTCCCTGGCATAGCAAAACTTCAGAATTAATCCAACTTGTTTTCAACCATATAATGTTGTTCGAAAAATCAAATCACATCAACACTTTGCTTGACAATGCCTTATTTGTTAGAATATCAAAACAAAAAACCACGTGTGCCTTGTTAAATAAATGTGTAACCACAGACAATCACTCTACCGCAATTAATTTATTCCCCATAAAGATGACTTCAGCGATAACGCACGGGGCACAGAATAAAAAGTAGGCTACTCTTTGAATTTTGTATACTCATATCATGCCACCAACAAAGTTGGATTTTTAGCCTGGGACAGTTGTTTGGTGGAGGACCATCTTTGACAATCAACCACTTTGCAGTGTGGTCGTAGGTCGTGTGTTTTCTTGACAAATTTTGAGGATAAATCAAAACAAACTGGCATACATTCATGGACACAGACAACAGTTACATTGAAAAATATACTTTCAATGTAAAAACCTCCACTTAATCAATCTTCTTTTATGAAATTACTTGACCGTTGAGAGTATTTTCTGTGATATAGAATCGTGAATCCGGATTCCAAACCAACTAATTGATAAATTAATATTAAACTAGTGTCTTCAAATTATAGGTGGTCGTTTTGAAAACAATTGATCAACCGAGTCAATATTGAAATAATTAATCTTATTGTAAAATGAATACTGTCAATCATTACATTAAAATAATAATGTGGTTTTTGTAACTTAGTACATTATGAACTGTTGGTATGTAATGATGATTTATGTTTCGTTTTAAGATCTCCTAACGTATAAATGAAGGCATACCTTTTCAAGTGGATGGCCAATATTAAAAACTATAGAGATAACTAGAGAGGTCTTTATAGACTACAGTTTTGATCAATTTGAATGACAATGAACATCTAATTGTTTTGCAAATAATTCAATAAGGCATCAGAAAGGTTCGCCAGGTACAAAACAGGCTAACATTAATTGATAGTTCTAGGAAGTAAGAATCGAGTTTGGTTTATTAAATGTAGTAAAAATACTGAATGCTTTTAAATCAATTAAAGCACTAAATGATTAATTATTTCGTTCTAAAATTGGCATTCAATGGTAAGTAATACAACGTGGTCGCCAGTAGACAAAAACTCAATTTTCGCTACTGTGAAATTACCTGTTTCCGTTTTATGTTTATCAACTGGGAAAATTCATTACTACATAGTTTAATACGCAAAAGAATGCTTACTATGCAAAAGTAATGTTTACTAACTTTTTTGGATTTTGCCGACATAAAACAACATTTGTTACTGTTTCATCAACTGTTCCGATTTGCAACAAGTGTAAAATCAAAGTAAATTAGAACTTTAATTAGAAGACCTAAACTAAAAAATTCTAATAGTTTTAAATGTTCCCAACTGTAATAAAAATATTCCAATGTCTATTGTGAATTAAAAAATAATTAGCCTTTGTAGTGCATCAAAAAGTAACTTACAAAAGTTTGACAAATCTCGCACTTTAAACATAGTCCCAAAATATGTAACGACTCACGTTCTAATGTTATGAAATATACCATATTTTATACGAAGCTATTAACATTTTGATAAAATAACCACACTTTTGACATTTCTTAGGGTAGCAAGCCTAAGTAATCACTAAACCTAAAATTGTTTATAAATAGCCTAAGGAATAAATAATCATGTGTAAAGGAATATTTCAGTGGAAATCCAATCCGGTATATGGAAATTCGCTAAGTCAGCAGGTTTGCAGCGGAGGGGTATTTTTCTTATATTCAGCTACATAGTTATAAAAACATACTCTACACAAGTTCTGTTTGCTACAAAATACTTCAGTTAGCATTAAAAACAATTAAGGCAACTTTATTTCAATAGAAGAACTAAAGAAGAAAAACAGCTTAATCAAGTTCTGTCCTTGATAACTCGCTGTAAAAACCCGTATTCGTTATACAGCCGAACAGAACATTGCATCATAATAACGAATGTTTATAATTTTGGGGTTCTACCACCTTTGCCCTTAGCGGGAATCTTCCACAGCTGATACTGAGGTTATGGCGCCAAACAAGCCAGCTGATCTATAATATCAGCTGACATCCACTGACCAGCTGATCTATTGTTGTGTGCGTCGTGAACGTTTGAATTGGGAACAACTAGAATTTTCTGGATACGAGTCTGTAAAATTGAGCCAAGAGGGCGTAATAATATAATCGCATTGAACGAAACATTCGTTCACCATTTTAGCGAATTTCCCTATAGGGAAGTAGCTATTACCGTAGGTGGCACGGTAAGACCTAGACCCGGGACCGATTTACTTTTTCATTTTGATGTCCCCAGAGGCCAAAAACACCATTCGTTCAAATTTTTATATATGTATATATATATATATATAGACTTATATATATATACGTCCGTGAACGCGATAACTTGAGTAATTTTTGTCCGATTTTGATGAAACTTGGTTTAAAGGTGTAAAGCGGGATAAACTTGAATGAGTTCGCGAACCAGCATGATCGGACCATGGGAACGGGGCTTTACGGGGGGTTTTATGGGGTAAAAATTGGTTTTTCTCACTTTTGACCCTCAAAACACAAAATTTCCCGATTTCTCTTTAGACCTTTTTAAATAGCTTAAAAAAACAAATAACTTAGTATATAAAAGTATTTTTGTTCGATTATTAGTAACGGAGAAAATAAAAAAAATTGTAAATTTAAAATTCCCATGTTATTCTTATGGAGAATATTGTCAAATGTTGTAGTTTGCTTGTTTATGGATATATTTTGATCAAACTTGGCAAATTTATTTATTTTGTACTAAGCTATCAATATTTTACTCAAAAACACACTTTATTAGTTTCCTTGTAGCAGCAAACCTAGGTACTTGTTAAACCTAATGTTATTAAAATATATTTAACTGAAAATCAATTCAGACAAATGGAAATTCGCTTAGTCGGCAGGTTTACTGCGGCGGGGGTATTGTTAATAGTGAAGTTGTATTTTTTGAAGAACTATGAAGCGATATTTTAATTTAACACATCCTGTTAGAAATGAATCATAGAGGACAATTCAGAGAGGACTATTAGAAACTAATTTTGGAATTTGTATTTATTTTTTATTTTTATTTTTAAGTGTTATTATTATTTATTGAATACATTTATATTGATCACAAGTAGCTTTAATCAAACTGTTACAATGGAATATGACTTCAGAAATTAATCTGTCAGTCCTTTGAATCTTATTAGTTATTTTGTCGCAGTTAATATAGATCATAATGTAATTGCATTAATCAATGATGTTAGCAGAGGGAAATACGTACTTAAATTACTCAATATGTTATTGTTTTGAGTTAAGTATATAACACTAGTATTAGTATTAGTAGATAAACATTTAAACAAGTTAAACTAAAAATTTTAATTTTTATGGATTGAAAAACCCCTATTATTGAAAAACAACTTAACTGTAAAATCTATGGAACATTACTTCTCTTGAGCTCTCATCTAAATATTTTACTACAAGAATATCTTAGATTACTACAAAAGAAACTTTGTTGTTTAAACGTCCCTAACTCACGATTTCTTATTCGCGTGTTTGATTAGATAAATAATTAATTAAGGATTAACGATTCCTCTTATCTTCGATTGTAGTTGAATTACAAGGTATTCACGCGTTGCGAGTTATTCATAGACTTCTGAGATTAATCGTCGATTGTGATTGGTGTAAAATAATCATTTGAGTACACAATTCCGCGAGTAAAAAAATAATATAAATATATTATGCTCCACCACTAAATAACCACTTTTGATAATTAAAATCCAACCAATGCAGTTTACAGCACAACACCAAATAATTCACTATATTAAAACAGTAACAGAACTTGTCTACGTATTTTAATCTGAATAGAGAGTTGTATAGTCAATGGATGTAGCTAGTTATAGAATTAAAATAAAACGTACCGTAGTTAAATTTAGGCAGAGTGTGCTTCTATCAATGTTGGATATGACATTTAATCCAAGTAAATATTAAGTTCAAGCTGTCAACTATGATCTTTTATGTCATGTACAAATATCAGTATAAACTAAGTGTTCAGTAGGGATGAAGACTAAAATTTGAAAACGAGTAAGATCCACGAGTGGCTTATTCAAAATATGTTCTAGGCCTTCTTGCATTCAATATTAAACACAGCTGGTTCATAAAGATTCCGTCCACCTATGCCCGTCTAAAAGTCAAAGGTAGAATGGAGTGTGATGGTCTGTGTAAATTTGTCCCTGGCCAACAGCTTTTGCTTTAGCGAATACATCCAAACTACCTTCGAGGTTAGGACAATGTGTAGGTCTTTTGTAATTACAACATTGATAACTATTAGGTAAGTGGTAAAACTCTAAGCAAGGCTAAGCGGCATTTATCTTACAGATATTTCAAGTGGAAGCCTTATTGCTGCTGTGCGTTCTTGATAACTAATTATACTCAACTCTTGAGAGAAGCTATTATATACGTAAATTGTATCAAAGAACAAGTAAATGCTGCAAGGTTGTATCAACTTGATAAAAGACAACAGAGTTGTGTTTTATCATATAAAACATGCTTCTATTACTCTGATATGCGTGGACATGTAACGCTCATGTGGAAAATACACAGTTACACGAAGTACAAAAAGTGCAAGCACAAAAAGTAGCTCAAGCCATATATAGAAATCTGGAATAGAAACCAACTTAGATGATCCACAGGCTTGGCTTGATAAACCTGTAAGAGAGTATGCTTGATTGTACTCTGACAAAGGCCCACAAAGACAGTAACGCCCGCAAAATAAACAACAAAGTTTCTGAAACACCCAAGAGCTGAAAATGATATAAAACATAATCAGTGGTCTTTTAACTTGCTGAAATTTTACGAAAATAGTCAAGCTCAAAGTTTGACCTCCTCAGTCCTTTCCAATAGCACCAACCTAATATGTATAATGGATCAACCTTATACGATGGTTATCATAATAAAGTGTTACTTACACTGATTATCCTGATGTCTTGGTGTAGGTGATGTTTGCAAGATTGAAGACGTAAATAAACCTCGGTGTTGAAAATTCCAGAAGTTTCTTGAGACATTTTCCGACTTTGGGGTTTGTGACATTGTGAACCAAACGGTTGACAATTTCTCGAAGAAAGTAACAGTGGTAAAGTAGAAGTGCTTTGAATATTCTTTCGGCTAAGCGATTGTAGAATCATTAGTTTTAATCGTTGACTATTTTTAAGTACGTTTGAGAGTTTTGACATATTAACTCGTATTGTTTTTGTTAACAAATCAAATAGTTTGTCAATCGAATTGTTTACAATTTTAACCACATGTTCAACAGCACAATCAGTTTTGCCAACGTGTTTTTTATGAGCTTTGATTTTTATCGTGGTTAACTGATTACTCGGATGTACAATAGAACGTTTACAGCACAGACAAGCGTTATAGCATTGCCAATTAGTTGTTAAATAATTGGGCAGATTTAGCTCAAATGAGATTGAATAAGATTATTGCAGTTAAGCTGCATTGAATAGCTTTGTTACCCTCTAAGACAAGTTGATTCTTAAGAACGATTACATACACACCCATCTTGGTTTACTTTCAACCCGTCAAAAAAAGCACACGTTTTATTCAACACAAGTTCTATTACACGTTTTGTAATAGAACTGCTGTTGCATCCAGTGCATATTGTTCTCCGCAGATTGATTATGAAAATTTACAAGAACCTCAATCTATGTCACCTGAAATTATTTTTGGAGCATTCAAAGACTCTTTCTTCCGATCAAACTGGTGGCGACGGATTACAAGAACATTCAAGTGCTCACCCAACAATCGCAATGTCGCTGGTTCGATCCTAAGCTAAGTCAGTATTAGTTTGAAATTGGACCCATCTGTTCTTGACCGAATTCTCATAAGCCAAATGATTGGTACGTTACTGCCTTTGCTCTCTCCAGATTGGTTATGGTTATTTATTAGAAGCCCAATATTATCCGTGTCTCATGATCAAGAAGTATTCCAATCACTCTTCGACAGTCATACATTTATTCTACCAACATTACAATTGCTGAGTGTTTCCCCGACTGAGTGGCCCGAGGACAGATGTCCTGTGTGTGTGCGTGCGAGAACCACTCCTGATGTCCTGTGCTGGTAGTGGGGATCCGCCAGAACGATGCGTGGCTCCACGGCGGGCATCACCGACGGCCTCCGGGGGCACAACGCCGTCCACTACGCCTTCCTCACCCTCCTGGACACCCTCTTGTCCACCCTCGTCATCACCACCCTGGTCGTCGGCTACTGGAGGGGGACATGGGGTCTCATGGACGTCTATGTGTACCCCGATGACCCTGGTAGAAGTGGATTTGTCTCCTTAGGTGCCGGACTGGGCGGAATCCTTATCTTGACTCTAGGTCAAACCTCTCTTGCCGCTGTCCTCCACCCGGATCGTCACCGCCTCCTGTATTACCTGTGTTCTCGCTTGTACACCGCGGTGTTCGGGTTTTGTTGCGTCAACTCGTGGCGAGGCGCCTTTAAGTTGTTGGACCTCTACACCGGTCTGGGCGTAGACCTGGTGCTCGCCGTGACGCTCTCCGCCATCGTCATCCTCGCGGGGACTCGCACCCTGAGGAACATCAGTGCTCCGCCCTTCGCCGTCGTCACGGATCGCAGAGAAGGTTACTTCGAGGTTCCGACCATGTTCAAATATGTGAGTATAAGTGCAAACTCGAGAAGGGCTTGGCAGCAACGTACCTATGTGATATCTGAAGTGCGCCGTATTGACTAAGGTGGAATAAAATGTGTGGTTCCTTATCATCCGTAGAAGAGATTCGTATAATGTTCAAACTGTCTGGTTATGGTCAGTAATGTTACAGGTTCAGCGTAACACATATTACAGAAGAAACGAAATATCCATTCTCTTAGCTGTATATATTAATTTTGATGGGTTATGTATGTAGCGAATAAGTTGACAACGTAAGCAAGATCGTCCTGACTAATGAATAGGAAAGCTTTTAATGTTATCGTTAAAGTAACTGTTTCTATAAGACGTGAAATCAAACGCGCGGAAATCAAATCAAAAAAATTTGTCAAAGGAAGTTTTTGCTGAATATACTAAAAAGAATGGACACATACTTTCCAAAACCACTCCAAAACACCAAAAGACCGAAAGACCCATCCAAAACCACTACAATGCAGTTAAGTTAAACATGCAAAAAAAAATCAAAAACGGCAGTAAAATGAAATGTCTCACTGAACAACAATAATTTGCCAAATTCGGGGTTTAAATTTATTTTCGAGGCCCTGATTCGAGTATTTTCCTTCGTAGCATCCATTCTTTTAAACAAGAAATAAATGAATTTTAATCAGAATTGATTAAACGATTGCTAAGATTATTGAAGAGTTAAAATGAAATCACAAATATAGTGCAAACCTATATTTTTTATCGATTTCATTAAACTGTAGTATGAATTTTAGTTCGTAAAACAAAACAAAAAATAGTAAGGCAATCCTAGAGACTTTCGTGGAAAGCAATTAAATTAACCATCATTCATTACTCTCTGAAAAGGGTTATTAACTTGACTATTTATTATAACATAGAGCCTACGAGGATTTATAATATTTTTGTACTAGTAGGATCATTCACTTGATTTGATATTTTGGGTTTCTCGACATTTTACGTTACGTGTTAGTTGCAAAATCCTTATTCTGTATTTCTGTAAGACAACATTTTGACCAGAAAATTGTGGACGTCTGATAAGTCGCAGAAAAGTGGGAGGAGTCTTAAATTAAAGGTCTTGACCCCAGGGACTCGGGAAAAATAGCAGAATTCCCATAAAGTTGTCAGAAAACGAGATATTACGTCAAATGTTCTCCAAAAGAATAGCATTAGAAGCCATTTACTGCTGATATTTGTTTACTTCAATACAGCTGATCGTGATTTATCATCAAGCCAGTACGCAATGTTAACATTTGGATTACTTATTTGCCAGTCAATTATTCTGCAATGACTATATAAAACCAGAAATGACGTTACCTATAATAATTAAGACTTTTTAGTTACCTACGTTATAGAATGTAGAAATCAAATTTTTTACTCTGAAACTTTTCAAATTATGAAATAACTACATTGTATAAATAATTAACTATTCAAGATTAAATGGAAAACTTCTGCTTTGTTTTTAGCGAATTTCCCATATAGGGAATAAGCTATTACCGTAGTACTCATGGTAAGACCTGGACGCGGGACCGATTTTTTTTCGTTTCGAGGTCCCTAGAGACCAAAAACACCATCCGTTCAAATTCATATATATATATATATATATTTATATATATATATATTTATATATATATATATATATATATATACAGGGTGATTGATATAAGTGTGCCAGCAGTTTTATTCGAAAACCATAAGAGATATCAAAAAAAGTTAAATGGTAAGTGCCTTGGACTTTTTATTTAAAAAATTGTAGTCAAGTCGAAAAAATTATTTTAGCCGCCATTTTTCCAATATGGCCGCCAACTTTGATTTTTCTTATGGAACACCCTGTATTTTATGATGTATTCTGGTCGAAAATGTAATTTTAAGACGATTTTATTCTTGTAATTTTTTTCATAAACCTAACCGTTTTAAAGATAATAATGGTTTAAGTTGTGAAATTTTGAATGGTTTTCGAATAAAACAGCTGGCATGCTTGCTTAGGCCTGTATAGAAACTCTTTCTCATGCAAAAAATTCAAAACTTTAACCATTATTATCTTTGAAACGGTTAGGTTTATGAAAAAAATCACAAGAATAAAATCGTCTTAAAATCACATTTTCTACCAGAATACATCATAAAATACAGGATGTTCCATAAGAAAAATCCAAGTTGGCGGCCATATTGGAAAAATGGCGGCTAAAATAATTTTTTTGACTTGACTACAATTTTTTAAATAAAAAATCCAAGGCACTTACCATTTAACTTTTTTTGATATCTCTTATAGTTTGCGAATAAAACGGCTGGCACACTTATATCAATCACCCTGTATACAGTATACAGGGTTATCAACTCAAGGAGGCCACCATTGGGATATCGGAAACGGTAAGAATTAGAGGAAACTTTAAATGGGGGACATTCCTTTATTTTTTGTGGCAGTTAAAAATATGATTTTATTTTTTTGAAATTCAGCCGCCATTTTCCAAAATGGCCGCCAACTTTGAAATTTCTTATGTAACACCCTATATTTTATCATGTTTTCGGATAGAACAGGCAATTTAAAAACTTTTTTATTCTTGACATTTTTTCGATAAACTCACTCGTTTGGGAGTTACAGCCTATGGAAAAATGACTTCCGGTGTACATTTTACATCATGTAGCTCCTAAACAAGTAGGTTTATAGCGAAAATGCGAAGAGTAAATAAGTCAAAGAAGTCTTAATATTGCATCCACATTCCATAAGGACCATAAAATACACAGTTTTCCACTTTTTAAGTTTGCCGCCATTTTGGAAAATGGCCGCAATTTTTGAAATAATAGAATTAATAGTTTTAACGAATTTTATAGTCTTTTTGGAATGTGGATGCAATTTTAAGACTTATTTGACTTATTTACTTTTCACATTTTCGCTATAAACCTACTTGTTTAGGAGCTACATGATGTAAAAGGTACACCGGAAGTCATTTTTCCATAGGCTGTAACTCCCAAACGAGTGGGTTTATCGAAAAAATGTCAAGAATAAAAAAGTTTTTAAATTGCCTGTTCTATCCGAAAACATGATAAAATATAGGGTGTTTCATAAGAAATTTCAAAGTTGGCGGCCATTTTGGAAAATGGCGGCTGAATTTCGAAAAAATAAAATCATATTTTTAACTGCCACAAAAAATAAAGGAATGTCCCCCGTTTAAAGTTTCCTCTAATTCTTACCGTTTCCGATATCCCAATGGTGGCCTCCTTGAGTTGATCACCCTGTATATATATATATGTCCGTTAGCACGATAACTCGAGCAAAAATGATCCGATTTTGATGAAATTCGGTACAAACGTGTAAACCTACGTTTATTCGAACTAGTTCGCGATCCAGCATGATCGGACCATGGGAACGGGGGTTTACGGGGGGTTTTATGGGGTAAAAATAGGTTTTTCGCATTTTGACCCAAAAAACATAAAATTTAGCAATTTCTTTCCAAACCATTTTGTAGAGCTTAAAAAAACAAATAATTTAGTATATTGAAGCGTTATTATGCGCCTAATGGTTACGGAGAAAATTCCAAAAAATTGTGAATTTAAAATTCCCATGTTATTCTTATGGAGAATAAGTAAACTGTTGTAGTTTGCTTGTTTATGAACATATTTTGATCAAATTTGAAAAATGTTTTTATTTCTTACTAACTATTAACATAAAAAAAACAGTTTTACCTCCCTGATGCAGCAAACCTAAGTACTTGTTAAACTAATTCTATTTAAATCGGGAATAAATGTTATATTTTTAAGTAGACTGTAAAGCAAATGGAAATTCGCTTAGTCTGCAGGTTCGCTGCGGCGGGGGTATTATTTTAAGACATATGTTCTAGATTTATTCTACACTTTCTTTATTTTACATTTGAGATTTATTGTAATGTTTAATCAATATGTTTTATGAAGTGGAATAACCTCAATGGCTACTCTTAGGAAATAACCTGGGAATAAAGATAGAATAGGTTCGTACAGGAAATATATATATTTGTTAATTAAGTAGGTACTATGACAAGTTCCAATGGGAGGAAAAACAATATTGTTTGGAGATTTTAAACAGGTACTGTCAGTTGCTCGCAAAAGAGTTAAGAATCAGCCGATGTTTATAGGCTAGGCTTTGATAGAATATGTAACGCCAATCGCACCTTGAGGAATACCACCACATTAACTTAAACTAATTGTAGGTTTTTAATGTTGATCAGAAAATGGCTAAGGTTAAGTTTGGTCAATGGGATGCCTTTATTTTACACTAATGTTGTTAAAACTTAACAAAAGGAGTATAAACTTAGAAATGCTAACTGGGTAGGGATGCTAATTTAGCGGGTTTGGCCAAGAACTAAGCTTACCTCAACGCACCTTTATTTGCCTTTTCATATTTGACGAAGACAATTTCCAAAATTGCAATCAGGGAACTCTTTTTTTATCACCATCAACCACAAGACCAAAGCTACCTTAATAAACCAGTATTTATTCACAAACAATTATATGTTTGCTACCTTTAGTAGAGTTAAACCTATGTAGTAATTCAAATGATTGATTGAGAATAACGCCAACAAAAGCAAACAAAGACAAACAACAAACTGTTTTTTTTTTTACCCAAAAGATATGGCGTACAGGGATATCTATTCTGACACATAGATAATATATTTCTTAGTTTGTTCAAATATTAGAATAATTTGTTTGATATTATTGAGCTTTTTAGGATTTTATGTCCCTACAGGCCACTAGTCTAGATTATATTTGAATCCAAGCATGAGTGAACGAAATTTAATTTTATTTCTTGTAACTTTACTAAGCATGTATCAAATAAACATACATCATCTTGCTATATAAATCCAAATACGCGTTTTAAACTCAAATATAATTAAAACCTTTAATTAAAATACACATATTTACTATTGTTTCAATCACATCTAAGTTGATTCATTTCCACAACTGAGTTCTGTTCTGTAAATTATATACATAATTCGTACACTTTAGATGATAGCTTGAACAGAGGTGTAAAATAAAAATACAATACAAGTAAAAGCAAACATATATCAAAATAACCCAAACATGAAAATAGTATACAACAACAATAATGATAATAATAACAGGATAATAAATGTTTGTTTGGGGTAAATTGGATGGTGTACGTAAATAACCTAAAAAATTGCTTTTGCAGAACCCATTTAAATTTATAAAAGTAAGATAAATGTCTTACGATTTCAATTAATTATTTTGTTTGACGATTGAAGATATTTTTGATGGGTAATTTGTGCAAAATACATTTTCAATTTTCATTCGTATATTGACCAAATTTTGAAATTTCTTTACAAGTTGTTGCCCAATAAAAAATTAAGATTAGTTTGAATTTTGTCAAATATGTTTTTAACATTGCAAGGTGTAATTGAGTAAGTTGAGTTAAAAACTATCAACTATAACGTTAGTTTAATATGTTACTTGTAGGTATTGTAGGTATTGTAGATATTGCTTGTATGTAATTACATCAACTATCTTTTGTTGCCGATTATAATAATACAAACTAGAGGTCGTCCAGTGGGCAAAAACTCTACCAAAAATATGTAAATGTACTGAATTCTCTATTTCCATTCCACACTGTAAATAAAACATGTGATTGTAATTTCTTCCATTTGTTTTTATTTTCTGTTCATATTTCGTTGTTATTTCGTCACTAACATGGCAAAACATAAGGCCCATGTGAAATGTTTTAAATTTTAAATTCATTTTTTGTGCTTATTTTTGAGCTTATTTATAAATGAATTCTGCACATCTACATTAAAATATCTTTCCAACGGTATGCGTAGATTTTCCCTGCGATGCATACGAGCTGAGACAAAAAAGTTTTAAGGAAACATGCTTGCCTATTATTATATAGATTATAGTAATAACCTAAATGTAATTTCATGGGAGCTTGAATGTAACAGTTATTTTTTCGTGTTTGTACTATTGGCTTAAATTAAGGTTTATAAAGTTTTTAAAACGTCAACAACTAGAAATATTATAAGAATAAACTAGATTTTCTAATATATGAGAGCGCTTTGAATTTAGTTGTGCACTAAAATAAAACACTAAGGTATGAAATACAAAATTGTAAACTTGAATCTTTGCTGATGTTTTTCTATATTGCTAAAAGGTGAACTAAAATGTTATCAGCTGAATAATCTCCCTGAACATCAAACTACATAATTTTTTTCATCAAATTACTTTCCGAAAACAGACTAAAATATCCTATTGTAGAGAAAATTGTCTATATTTTCTAACATATTTATAACATGTAGCCTATTGCGAACACGACATTTTAAAATAAATTAAAATTCTCATTCTCCTTTCCACATTTCTTAAACCCTAGGGTTTATGTGGTTTTTTCGTGAACATTTTAACGTCAGAAAACCTCGTCAATAGAGCTTTGCTGCCAAGAAACATACAGCATCGTTTCAATGAACTGTACGCCCACAGGCACATCATGGTTTGTCCATGACCAATTCTCAAATCGTTGACCGTAAAGGCTATCTCATGACCTGCACTACTTGGCTAAAAAAGTTTGCTCTAAATATAACATAAATTGAACTCTTTTCTTAATATTGATAACAGGTTTAACATTTTGGTAAGTCAAATTATTGCAACAATAACAACTTTTGAGAAACTTTGTGGATTTATCAATTGAAAAGTTAATAATATTGTAGAACCAGATTATGTATGGCCTTGCAAATTCAATCCAGGAAAGGGAGTTTCAAGCACTCGTTTTGGCATTCTTATATGCCTATTACTGTCTACATTTTCTGATTTTCAAAGTTAGAACGATATCACCGATATCCAACAGAACAAGTTAAATAATGAAGTAAAATCATTGACTATTTGATACTGAAGTATTCAAAGGTAAAAGATTAACTCGATGAATTTTAGTTATTGTTATATTAAATTCCTGTTAAAACAGTTACTAAGTTGTTGGTTATTTTTGTGGTGGTTTTTCCGTGCATCTAATACTGCTATTTGCTAATTATGTCATTGGATTAGATTTTAAAGGTAGGCAATAATTCAGTAGTTCAATTGCTACCTAACACTGAAACAATTAGATCTCTAGAAATTGTAAGAACACCGTAGCGTACAAAATACCCCGCGGCAGAAAGCCTGGATATTTTATTTAACATATTATCACATTTATCCGCTATTTAATTAGTGTTTGAAATAACTAGTTAGGCCTATTCTGCCCGTGCTTCGCAACGGGAAAGAATAAGAGAAAGGTATACGTAGGTTTATAAATGCACTGTACAATGATGAATGTGATTTAGGCTAACCCTTTGATTGAGGTTCGTTCAATCCCAAATCACCAATGGATTTTATCTTAGTTGTAATTCCTCAGTCCCTTAGCTTAGCCTAAAATAATGTTAAAAACAACCCAGGGCTAGAACCCAGCGTCCTAGGACAAAAATGCGTATTTTAACCCAAATGTGAATATTAAATTGAATGTGCTGGTGCTACTAGGGAAATTTGTTTGGCATTGCTACAAACTACGATCAGCTGTATTTTTGAGCCAGGGCCATATATCCTTTTCCCAAGGTTTAATACAGTGGGTCCACTGGGTCCAGCTTCTAACTATGGAAAAGCTGCTTTCTCGTGATCTAAACAGCTGATTGTAGAACTATAACCACTGATCTCAGCTATTTGCAGGTTGTAGGTCATCCCATTTAGAAATTATAATAATTTCTTAATAATAGTAATAATCCTAAAACAAGATTATTTGTTTTTCACACGTGGTTATTTCCCAGGGCACGAGAGAGACTTGGCTTTACGTGCTGGATTGCTTCTTCAGCGTATTCATAATCGGAACTCTGGTAGTGTTCGTGTGGCGAGGCTTCTGGTGTCTTCTGGACAACTACCTCTTCCCCGACCGACCCGACCTCTCCGCCTGGGGCTCACTGGTGAGTACAGAGGGTGGTTTCCTAAAGACTAGATGTCTTCAAAAATTAATATACACATATTTCATAAGATATTCCTCATTGCCTCTTTTCCTAGCAAACAAAGCACAGGAACTGTCTTTTCTTTTCAAAGAATTATTTTTGCTTTGTTTACAATTCTTTCATAAAATCGGCCATTTTTTTACTTTAATTTAAAAACGTAAATGGCAGCCATTTTTGTGCAAAACATAATACCGAATTGATTATTTTTCCGCAAATAGTTTACTACAATACCAATATATGTACCGATTCCATTAAGACATCTTGAAGAGTTTTA
Source organism: Macrosteles quadrilineatus (assembly GCF_028750875.1). Taxonomy (NCBI): domain Eukaryota; kingdom Metazoa; phylum Arthropoda; class Insecta; order Hemiptera; family Cicadellidae; genus Macrosteles; species Macrosteles quadrilineatus. The sequence continues at coordinate 204,374,990 of NW_026542595.1, forward strand.
TAAATATTAGTAATTAAAAAAAGTGGATTTCATGCTAATGAGGGTTTTTTTAAAGTGTTTAACCTTGATTTTCTGTTTATTTTGACCCGTTTAGCCTATTACTAATTTTCGGTACTTACTTAAAGAAAACGCTGTATTTCTTTAGAGAAGATTTGCAAGTTATTTAACAGGAGTGCTATGCTTGATTAACGGAAGGTAGTAAATGGTTTTAGGAATTTCCTAGTACCGAATTTTCTGAGTAATTAATAAAATTAGCTACAGTGACTTAAATTAAAATAATTCAGGTGAAACATCTTAAAGTTGAATTATCATTATCAAGTCATAGACTTTATTGCTACACTGCCATATGTTCTTAGATTCATTTGAATCTATTGACTTCAAATAAAAAAGTAATTGGGTCTAAACAATTTAGTTTAACCACATAGTTGCAGTATTACTTGACAATACTTAACAAGTAAGTTCCAAGCAAGTACCACCTCAAAAGTAAGTAAACATCACTTAAATGTTTTAAAAACAAGTACATTGACACTTTTAAGTTTATCTTGACAAATGCAATCATACAGTTACAGTATTTTTAAACAAGCATCATCACCACTTATGGCTACACCGACTACTAATAATTCCGTTGTTAAATTTCCAGGCTGTCTAGGAAATGTAATCCCCTTTCCTGAATTGAAAGGAAATAATTCTATGTGTTCTTATTCTATTAAACTTAAGTTTTGCGTATAAAATGTTACATGGAAGTATAATCATGTCATATAGCAAATCTAGAGAATCTTATCATTCACTTTTGCGTCCCCTTCCCTTTTCGAATCATGGGTATAGCAGCTAGTACCTTAAAATAGAACATTCACTTATCCAAATACCGGTCTTTAAGTTGATTCTCGTATGAATCTACTGAACTGCAAGTGCATTTCTTCACCTAGAAAGTATCAATCAATTACATAAATAGCTAATGGACCAGTCGAGACATGCGCCAGGAAGACTAGAGTGGTTGATTGGTTGAAACGAAGATGATTAATAGAACAAACGGTCTGCAGGTTTGCCATGTTTCGCAATGACCCATTAACGTCATAAACGTACCGCGTCGTTTGAAACACGCGTCGTTTTCTGTGCATCCGAAAACACTGTGACACTTGCAAACAATGATCACAATGTAATGCGGTAGAACGATGATTATGAAATATTATGAGTGCATTGGTTCATCGTATTAAAAAAAACACGAATTTCACAAATTTTCTCTACCTGCTGTAGGGTTATCTCTGAAAACAAACTGGACAACATTTTGAAGAAGGTTTTTTAAAGGCTCGATTACGTATCGGACTTCAGGTTTGATAACGTAGTTTCTCATTAAACCTTGATGTTATTTTGTCTATTAAACCCTAAAATATTCATGTTATGTTCTAAAATTAACTTGCTTGGCTACCCTATTTTTTTTTTTTTTTTTTTTTTTTTTTTTTTTTACTTTCTGCACAGGTGGTCTACAGATGTTTGTAGTAAGTTATTTTTTGGCTTTTCGTCCAGAATCTGTGACTATGAGTTTTACAAAATCAATACCAGATTTTTTCGTGATGGAAGGCTTACATAACAATACACCTGGTAGGTGAGTGGTTATAGTGATAAAAAAATGCAAATGTAAAATGCAATAGCTTTTTTAACTGGTTTGATTGTTTGAAACTGGTCCCAGTTGGCCATTGATCATTAGGCTTTTAATAAATAGTTCTGACTAAAGAAACCACTAATCTTAGTCAATAATGAGTTAATCAAGGTATCTCGTTATATTCTATATTCATCCTTCATTCGTATTTAGGGTTTACATGGCCCCGTTTCATCCCCATCGGCATTGTTATATTTGCATATGCTATCCTGTAGAGTAAGTCACTAATGTCATGTGTCTACTGTACATTTCATGGACTCCCGCAACGAAGCTCAGGACAGATTCTCTCGTCGTGATGTTCCAGTCCAGTAGGGTGTCAGCTGGTTCAGGGTTTCAGGACTATATCCTCAACAGACCACGGGTTGAGGTACACAGTGGGCAGCGGCCCTGTGAGTCGGGAGGATGTCGCCAATTCCACAACAAAGCGCCACTCAACGCTCGTTGTCCTGTTTTACAGAATCTCCCCGACCTTTGCACTGACATTGATCCTCCCACATACATCCTAGACGAGCCTTGACATCGAAGACGATCCACTTCAAAATGAGATCATTGCCGAAGGGGTTTCCGAACTTTTCAAGAGTTGTGACGTAGTGTAGATAATCTTGATTGTTTCTCTATGGTCTATATGAGTTAGATAGTTGGTGCGTTTAATTTACACTATGGTAGGACAGTGTGGATGACTGTATTGTCATATTGTTTGAAGACATAAGCTTTGAGACGATTTGACACCTATGGTTGGACCTAGTTCTTGGTCATTGGTCTGGGTAAGGTAGAAGAAAGAAGTGGATAATCTCTGTGTGTAGCATTGACTTTGAAGGCTCAATTACACGTGGCAAGTTTACAAGATGCTAGCCGACGAGTAAAGTAGTAGCATTGTCTGCAGTAAGAAATGAAAATCCCGCTTTCGGCTAATACCGTCAAAATCGTAAAACTAATCTTACATGTCACTTGTGCACGGGAAACTGTGAGAACACTTATTTTGCTTCATGAACCAGTTCGCTCAAATCCTTTTGAGTGGTGTGTACAGTTAGCAGAGTAAATATTTTAAAGAGCGTCTCCATAGCTTGAGAGAGTGTGGTGGGTAAGATTAACAAATTAAATTTATGGTAGATGATTTATGTATGATGATCATGTCGAAAACTTTGTCTTAAAAATCACCTAAATTATTTCGCCATTGGTTTTTGATTTAGGTCTACTCTGAATCGATGCAACGTAAGTGATAGCTTAAAAGTATTTAGACCAACACCGATCGGCAAACAAACTACGACATAATATGGTACTTGAGAATTTCAAGAAGAATCTTTACAATATGCTAAGTGTTGTACTCTTCATTATAATTCATTTAATACTTCCCCGTGCACTTGTTATTTCTTACGGATCCTCAATACTTTTGAAGAATTGTGTATAATCTAACTTTTTAAACACCAATAGTGTCTTATGGTTGATGTTGTTTATGATAGGTTCTCGGCTACATGTTGGTGTTCGTGACGTTCGCTACCCAACCTCTCATGAAGGCCTTGGTGTCCAGGATTGACGGATTCTGGAGACTCGTGGCTGTCGACATCTACCTCATCTTCTCTTTCTGCGGCACCGTCAATGTCTGGAGAGGAGTGTGGAACATGCTCAACATATATTTTTTGCCTGGTAAGTTGTTTCCTTAATGCCTGATTACGAGTTCCATAATGATGTGACGCTGAAATCAACCATCCACTGTTTCAAAATGTGAAAAGTGGGAGTATTTTTTTCTATCGTATTATTAATTGCAGAGATTTGAGCTATTTCAATTCTTCCTTGGCTGATAAGACAAAGCTATAGTGTAGTTTGTTTTGTTGACATTTAACTGCTGTTAAACTAACTTTAACAAGTTTAGTAATTATTATTGGGAACCTTAATCTCTTACCCGCCTGCCCTAGTTGAACAGAGAATAAAATAGTTATTTCAAACTATCTACGGAACGGCAAGCACGGAACATTATCGTTTTGAACAGATTGCTTCTTTCAGCGTTCTCCCAAGTTATGGACGAATGAAATGAGGATCAGTGATTTCCATTTCACCACAACCATTAAGGGACTCATTTCTTAGTAATATACATTTTTTTTAACATTGCTCTGAGAGTTTTCTGTAGATTGCAATCTTATAATCATCACTGAAGATTATTAAAGAAAAAAAATTGTATGAGACGCTCAGGAAACTGTTCTATTTGTGTTAAATAATTGTAGTAAACTTGTTTTGCCATACCACTTCGTAAGCTGTCTCTTCGGTGTACCCTTACATGCATTTTTAAAAACTTAAGTTACTAGATTCCGAAATATACTCAAATATTGTCTCGAAATCGTCTATTCAAAGGCACTTCCCAACAAGGTTTTGCTCAAGCTGAACGAAAGAACTTATGTTTAATTTTAGGTTCTTTGCTCATGTCCATGTATTAGGTGTTTTTTTTTTGTGTTTTATGTAATAGTCTTGTGTCCTCGTTATAAAAGAATTTGCTGGACATTATCAAACAAAGTAACTGTTTTTGACTCCTAGTTGGCCTCAAAGTGTTTGAATCCTAGAAACTGAAACTAGCACTAACATAGCAAGTTGCCACCAAAACAACCTATCTCAAAGTGCATTGTGATTCACAAGAGAACAAATTTTCCTGGAAAAGTAAGACGAGTAGCAGCTTTCCCACTAACGAAGTCTACCTGGATTTCTTTGTCTGGATAATTCTGTCAGACGAAATTTACTTTTTCCCTTAAATCTTAATCATATTGAAGCCTCTTGTCCACCACTGATCTAATGCCAATGTGGTGTCACAGATACGCCAGTGAAGAGCTACTGGGTCTCTCACGTCGTGTCGTTTGTGTTGCTCATCTTCATCAACTCCTCCAACTCCATCCTCGTCCGCGGAGTTTACATCGACGCCGAGGAGCAAGGTGCGCAGTGCGTCGACTTCCCCTGCTACTACCTCAGGCTGTTCTTCCAGGTGGGTTAGAACTCAGAAGCGAGGGCTTCAACACAGTACCATAGACTAACCAACACGAGTAGACTCCTCATCCATTGTAAATATTGAAGCTCGTTTTTCGTGTCTAGTTCATGCCCTGTGACACTGATTGCTAGCATCACCGGAGAGCCGACGAATTTTGTTTAAATTTAAGGTTAATTTCATGGTGCTTTACTGTTTGGTTATATAGCCAGGGGAGAATGTATTGAATATGATTAAATCGTTTTATTTGTTCAAACGAGGCTTTAAATGACTGAAATAACAAGAAACAAATTTTTCACAAAACACGACCTCTACAGTTCACATGAAGGAACTGACAATAAAATTGTCTTTAGCTAATCCATATAAGGGAGTTTGTTTTATAGTACATGCAGGTGTTGGTTAGTCTATGATGCAGTCAATGAGTGCTATCTGAACGTGTATCCTGAGAATTGGCTAGTCTTTGACCATTGGCTTTAGGATGCCGAAGTTGACATCGCATCCATAGGCCAGCTGTAGAAGATTTTTATTTAAGTAGAAGACAGGTCAAAGAGAATCCCATAGAGCAAGCTACTATGAAATTCTATACTCTCCCTAAGATGATTGCACTGAGATAGTTGTCAGTAATATTATAGTAATATTTGTACAATCTGTTAATTTCAGCTTGGACCATGAAGTAAATAATATTTAGGGGTAGTTAATTAACCTCCAAATATTTCAATTTAATTGACAAGAAAAGGTTCTAAAAATGTTAATTAAACTAAACTATTTTGAAGGGAGATTGAATAAGTACCATACAATGGTATAGCAAATTTGGGGGAGTTTCAAATTTGATTTAATATATTTTTCACTGTTTTCTGAAATTTATTTTCGATTAAACGTATTTTATAACTTTATAACTTGATGCCTTTTATATATATAGATTAGTAACATCATGAAACCTTAAGATTTATTACCGATATTTTCATAAAAATCTTGGTAATAAAGTAAATAATTATAGTGCAATCTCTAGTAAATCCATTAACTGAAAACATCAGGGACGTAAACTATGCTTTGATTAGTTCTGTTCCACTACACTCAATTTTAAGATTTTACACGTATACGAACTACTAATCAGTATGATTTGTACACAGACGAAGCGCAAGAAGAAGCTGCTTGCCCAGCTGCAGAAGAGGCAAGTCGCCGCTCTAGTGAGGCGCAAGAGTGAAGCTCAAGATGCCCAAGATGTGGAGATCAACCATCTGCACAACCTGCACAAACCGCGGGCTTCCATCATACTTCCCTCCGACCCTCATGTAGTATAGGTATCTGATTGTTCTTCTACTTCCAAAATCTGGTGGTTTGGATTTTTTAGGTTTGTTGCAAGTGATGGCTAATTCAACCAAATTTAAGGTGTTCACTGCACAAGAAATGTCCGAATTTTAGTTAATCGAGAGGTTGTAGTGATCACCTTCAAACCTGAAGGTTGCTGGTTCAGTCCCTATTTAGGGTGTTTTTTTGGGCTATCGAGCTAGAAGTTTAAGTACCTTTGATATTAAAAGTAATATCATTTTATAGTGGAGATTTTTGTAGAAAAATTAGAGAATTGTCAATGACGCTGAATAAGACAATAAAAGACTTTCAAAAATATTAACTAAACGTAACCTTTTTAATACAAAGCATGTGAGAAGCAATGATACCACTTTCTTGGGACAGGACTTTAAGTTCCTTTTAAACCTCCCGAGTGTGATATGGACTTTATTTGTTAGGAAAGAGTCTTGCAGATTTTGATATCTGAATTAATGTTGTCAAATTCTGTATATACTTCGATGGGAGTTATCCCGTAGTAAAAGTGAATGGTTTTGGTGTAAAATTATAAAGATTTTCCCAAGCCTGGTAAAAGGGCGTGGTATTTGAATACAAATTAAAGAAACGTTAGAACTTTCTACGGCTGACAGATGTTTTGACACTATTTTCTCTTAGATTATTCTGTCCGCTAGAATAATCAACGGACGGTCCTAAATTATGTTGCATTGGGTCCAAAATCGACCCTTGATCGGGATCAAACTAGTAACCTCCAGTTTTGAAGGTTCAATCACTCGGCTTTCCAGTTGGTTTTACAAGTCCGGCCAAGGCAATCAGATGAAATGGACAAAAGAACTGAGAACTTACCTTTAACGTTATCAAGCTAACGTTATCACATTATTTAACGTTGTCAAGCTCCGCATCTGCCTTTGCCAATCAAAATGCAATTGTTGTCAAAGTAGGTACGTTGTCTACGGTTATTGATCAATAAATGCACGCAAACGTCATCATACTTAATAGGTTAAACAATTTAAAATATCTCAGATGTTACCAAATTAATTGTGATTGAGTTTTTCTGTTTATCAATGAGTAGCAGCAATTTAGTGTCCGAGTTCCTTCAGAAAAAATGGGAAAGGGGCTTTAAAACCACACATTCAAATTTTAAATATCAAGTCCCATAAAATAGTTTGATTGATCCGCATGAATGCGACGTCATGAATGTCCAACGTAAAGGCTACACCAATACAGATTTACTAAAAAATTATATTTAGGTACTGTTTTCATCACTCACCGTTGTTACAGGGATGCTAACGCTGACTTGGGAAAACTCTGAGCATGGAGATGTGCTGAATCATCTACACGGAAAAAGCTCATTTACTCTGATGAGTGCACGAACATTACGAACGTTTATGTACAAAGGCAACATACGGTAGTTAAATGTAAAAAACCACATCATAGTCATTGTGCATTTTGCATCATATAATAGTTTCTAAGTATAAGAAGTGTGTTAGAAATGTAATTTTACTCAGTGTGTAAACGACATAAATCATAAAGTGGGGTTTATCATAGGCTAATTAGCTCAACTTGGTCAACCAAAATAAACTCTAAAATGTGAATGATATCAATGTGCTTTTAAGCTTTAAAAAATGCTTAAGCTGAGATCAAAATTCAGTATTTTGTTAACTAAATTTGAGTTGTCTAACGAAGGGGTTCCCGTTTTTTAATTCCTTGATAATCAAACTTAACATTTGTTAACTCCCCCTTTTATTAATTTCTCAATGTATTTTTATTTGCACAATCTAATGGCTCTATAATTATGGGTAGGTACCAAATATGTAAACATTTACAATTTTATTTTAGAAAAAATTAACTTTCTCTAATTCTCTAACGATTTAGGTTCCTTGGAGTCAGTTTTAATTACCACGATATAATTAGTATAAAGATGGAAAATTTACAAACAATAGATCAAAATATTGCAAAGTAACATACAATCAAAAGTAAAAACTAGAATATCTATCATTTTTAAAATTTGATTTTTAGACTAGAACATCATTTGAATACTTTAACAATATGTATTAGCCAATGCTTAAAACCTCTTGTCATAATGATTTCGTGTCATGATTGCAGTGTTAGTTTTTAGAGACTAAGTGCCAATTTCAAAGCCAAATGAAAACATACTGTGATTCTACATATGTTCTATGATGTCAAAGTAAGAAATGAAAAACTGTCTAGAGTATAAAATTTTTGTTATCTTGTGTAGTATGGATGCATTTATGTGATAGTGAGCGTAGAATAGTGTAGATGTACAAAAATGTTGCTGTAAGTTAAGTTATATTTAATCTTAAGCTGTACATACCGTTATTTATTTGTAACCATTATACTGTTATAGTGATATTATGATTATATGTGTACATAATAAGTTTGACATTATATGAATGACCAAGATTAGTGTGTATCTAGCCACGGCCACCTATAACTCTAGGCCACGGCCTTCGAAGTGGCAACGTCGCAAGTAGTGTTGTAACAGCTGTTTTGTTTGGAGGCAGCTAATGGTATTTGTGTATTTTTAAGAATACGAAAGCTTGGTTACTGGACTATGGAATTATTGATTCCACTCTTTAAATGTATAGAAGAAATCGATTTTCAATTTACATTGTTTTGGTTTTAAATTATGTATGATTTATTTTTGATATTTTAATAAATTTATGTCCATAAATTTAAATTTTAATGAATTATAAGCGAATCAAGAAGATGGTGTCACCTGACTGCCATGTTATCTAATGGGACGTCAGGCACTAGACGACACTACTTGCGACATTGCCAATTCTACCAGGCCGTTAAAGAAGTTAAAGGTGGCCGATCTAGCACAGTAGTTACAACAGTTTTAATTGAAAAATAAATTCAAAGTAATTTTATAAGAAATTTGTGTTGTTGGTGTAAGCAGTATTATTAAAATAGACAACGCATTCCATTTCAAACCCTGCATTGATTTTTGCAATATATTCTTTATGGACTCTTAAATTTTGTTTTGAAATCTTTCTACAAATAAAGGTGTTTAGTGGTTATTGTAAATAAGCATTTTTTAAAGAATAATCCATAACTATTATAATTGTATGTTCTATTGTCGTAATAAACTTTTTTAAATCCAAATGTATTTTCTTCATATCCCTATTGTTAACAGGGCTGGAAGCCTCTTTTAACGTTGCATTAGTTCTCATTCGATTATTTTAAGGCCTAGTGGCTTTTATCAAGACCTAACAGCTTTCGACATACCTGCAAAACATTATCAAACCAAATCTATTTACTTAATTTCAATACAATTTTTCCCTGTAACATCCCTTTGTCCGACTTACCCGATTTTCACGGTTGAGGTGTTATTTTAAAGCTCATGATCTAGTGCATCTGCAAATGGCAATTAAAAAAAATTTTTATTTTGGGCTTCACCCCTTCACGTTTTACTTTATTTATAGAGTCCATTTTGAATGATCCAGTTATGCTGGCAGCATTCTTTATAACGGTTTAAATGTGAATTGCAACTTAACAGCTGTCCCTTCAGTTGAATGTTTAACCACAGTCAGATTGTTAACAACATAACAATTATGGTGTACATTTAAAATTAAAAAAATATTTAAAATAAGTTGTTCTATTTATCTAATAATTTGACCAAACCAATAATACCTTGAAAAGGTAAATGATCATTTTCTGCATTGAATTCTCTTTTTATGGAGATATTCTCTTTTATTTTGTGATTAAACATACTCTGTGATCACTGCCTTCCTAAAGACTCCAAACATCACCAAAAGACAATTTTAAGGTACAGTATTTTTCTAGCACACGTCACAGTGAATTTCAATGACTGCAGACTATTTGTTATTAATTCACCACTTTTAAAAATAATCTTAAAATAGAATAATTTGATTATAAACTATGGCTAGACGTATAATATTACAACCGAAGAGTAACACGGTGAATTTAGAGTAAATATAGGAGAAAAACGTTTATCCAAATGACACAATTATAACTTTAACCGGACGTAAAACTCACCCAAAACATACTTTGTGTGTAAGATAAGAAGTCTAACAGTCCATATCAATAAACATGTGTGAATCACGTAGGGTTTGCAAAAATAAAATTTTTTACCAAGGATTTATCCACGTTCAACTTTATCCAACAACACCATAATTATAGGCCTACAATCAGTTTCATAATGTGAGAAAGGTCTAATTTTAAAATCCCTAATGTGTGTGGAATCAAATACGGATCTAGAAACGTTAAGCATTTATGACAAATGATGATTTATGATTTATGAGCATTTTTAATGTATTACCTTTTTGTGAAAATTGGCATGCAGTCGGTCAAAAAAATATCTACAAGGTACAAGGCGAATTTATTATTTTCTATCCAACTTATTGAAATCGTTAACACGGTGATAGTTTTACATTAGAATATAAATATAAATAATCCTTACATTTTTTCTTATCAAAGATTTTTCTCGATCAACAGGTTTTAGTAATCGTTGATTTTACTGTTTAGAGATTAGCATCGTTTTACCAAAAGAATATTTGTATTTTATACTTTTTCGTCGTAAATCCACTATTAATTTGCACATAATTTGCAACTAGTTAGTTTCGAAGCATCAATCTTCAAATCTATTTATCTAATAATTTGACCAAACCAATAATACCTTGAAAAGGTAAAGGTAAGGTTGCAGAGTCGAAAAATTCAAGACCTGTTTTCGTCACGTTTTTTACTATCACTTTTAATAAGGGAGTTACGATGGTAGTAAACCTTACTTACTACTTGTAGTAAGTTACTAGTTATAATCGTGATACAGTAAATACCAATAGTGGGTTGATGACAAAAGAAGTACGTAGTACGTGTTTACGTTGATGAACTCAAATAAATAATTTAGTTTTCCCAATTAAGAGTCTTCATCAGTGGTAGCCATATTGGATTTTAGTCCCATAAGAGCAATGTTAACTTTGTAACAGAATTTCTAAAAAACCTGTTGTGATAAAATATGATGGAGGTGTTAAAATTAAGGTTTAGTGGTCCTCTAGAGATTGAAGATTTTAGTTTTGTAAATTTTCCTCTACTTAATAACAATTAATGATAATTAATTAAGCCTTTAATTAAATTATTTATTAAGAAAAGACAAAAAACTAATAAACTATTTGAAATATCATTTCCTCATTCCCTAGTACTCTAAGTTATAGACCTAATAATAAATTTTCAAACTATATCTTAATAAATAACACCGGCATGCTGCTTCAAATGATGGTTTGTTCTGTCAAATTTAACATTGCTCTTATGGGACTAAAATCCAATATGGCTACCACTGATGAAGACTCTTAAACTACACAACAACTTAAAAAGATTGTCAAATTTGATATCAACTTAGTTAATCTAGAGTGGTGAAACGGGTATGCTATTTTGGAACAATGAGATCCCTGCTGGCATCGGCTCAGAAGATGGCTTGTCGTTCGTTAATTTATTTCAATTCACTTTTAAAGAGTATTCTCGTTTGTAAAGCTGGCCAATAGTATAATGGTTTATTTGGGTAGCAAACTATTAAAATGTCTTATAATATAGGTTGTGAAAAGACAGCCATGATATAGTAGTAGGGTTGAAATTCAAAATTATTCCAGGTCATATTACGACAATGGTAACTACAACGATAACTAAATATCAGAATGCTACAGTATGTCTTTAACTTACCTGGTCAATAATCGAAACCCCTAACATAAAACAAATATTAAGTTGTTCTGATTACAATAATACTGACATCTCGAAAGTAATTATGATGATTATAACTACATTGGACATCTTCAATATTGAAGTTGAGGTAATTATCTATTTGTGTTTTTCTAAGTAGGTATATAATTATGTTTGTTACGAGTAAACTGAAACACTACTGAATTGAATTGACTACACCGAAACTGTACACTAAGATAGTCATGATCCTGTCCAAGACCTTAGCCTAACCACTGAGAAGAAAGATGCGTCTTACTTCTCTGTGGCCTGACGAATGTTCTCGGGCTACGCCTCGCGGGCTTCCATAGTTCCAAGGTAGTATTCATCTATCAACACACTAACATTCGCACTATTTACAATTTACTTGGTTTACAATTTATATTGTATCCTGTTACACTAAATGATTGATTTTAAGTAATGACTAGCTGTTTGCCCGTTCTACGTACGGGAATCTAGTAGTAAGTTAAAACCTTATATTCAAAACAGGAGTTTGTTTGCATATTTAGTGTGCATTTTTCCAGATATGATCGCAAAACTATAAATGTTTAGGAATTCATAAAAACCTTCTCAAATACAATATCTGACCGTTTCAAAGCCAAAACGAATGCTTCGCAATTAAATGTCACCCGATCGTGTTAGTCCATATTTTATATCAAACGATGAAAGGAATTGCTTTACAGTATAGACCTATGAGGCATAGCCCTAAGGTAGGCCTGTAATTTAAAGTTACTTTTCACACTGGTTAAAAGTAGTTAAAACACTACCTCAACCTCACTACTGCACACTTTATTCGGGTTGAAATTTTTATTAACAATGGTGCTCTTGTCTTTTCCACGAAAAATAAGGACATTAATGCGTTACCAATAGACATACACACACAAATAGGTACAGAATTGAGTCCACACAACATTTTGGAGTCCAGACAGAAAACGCTAAAAATTATACAGTAAGACATCAATTAAATTTAATAAGCAATAAGGTGCAGTGTTTATAAATAAATAGTGAAAATAGTGATGTGTTTGTATGTAAAAATGATTCTTACTGCTACCACCGGTTCTAAGGAAAAGTAGCAGTACCAACAACCAACGTTTACATTTGAGAAAAGAACTGTAGTACTTACGACTAATTCAAACTGTCAAATGTAAGTAAGTAGAAACCAAAAGTGACATATTGGAAAAGCGAGTTTAGCTACATCTGTTTAGTTAAACCTCCGTTACGGTACGATCACAGCGAAATCAGAAAGACCTTCCAAGATCGCAGCAACATCCACGATCACCTACTGCAGTTGTGATTTTTTACTTTGCACTTTACACAACTGTCGTTGAAGCGCCGTCAATGAGTGGAAACCTTTGTAAGCTACGGTATTGGTGGCGATGATAAAAAAAATGTAAGTTTCCTTGCACTAATACAACACTGATTCACGGTATTTTCCCCGGTTATCAAAACTCAAGAACAATCGTTGCACTTGCGATTAGTTAAACCGGTTAAGTAAGGCACGTTTTTAATCTCACTTGGTTTGGATGTGCTGACTAAACTTGATCGGAAATGGTTGCGGTATTTGTAAAAAACTTTTAATGTAAACATATCAGTGACAGCTAGAAGTGAGAACTAATCCAAACAGCTGATCGTTATTTCATAAAATGTAATAGTAAACATTGGGAGAAAATTTGACAAATATCAAACGAAATTGGGTTTTTGGTGGTTCGTTATTTTGTTTTCAAAGAAGCGAGGCCATGTTTGTATAGCCAAAGACACTCTTACCAATCCAGTAAATACAAACAAATGATTAGAACCTTGATCGGTACTCTAGTTTTCTAGGAGTAGGCCGCGTAAAATGACATTTTGTCGTTACAGACGAAGTCACAGAATGGACAAACAGACAGACATACAGACAGAAATTGAGATAAGACTCGTTTCGGCTTTCTTAGGCTACGAAACGTAAAAATAACCAAAAGCTGCATGATTCTAAGCAATGTACAGACAAAACTGTAATTTTATTTATATAGATGAATTTATAACTTCTTTATTAGCATCAAAAATTCATTTAATTTATCAGTGTTATTAAGTTACCTGAAAGCACAAAAATATGTCAACACTTGTAATAATATATTTACACTTATACTGTTTACTCACAAGACGGTAAATACATATACAAGATGGTAAGTGGTGATCGATTTTCATTGTACTCTCCAATCATAATCAGACCCAATAGGCGAAATGGTAAATCTTATATGTATTTACCGTCTTGTGAGTAAACAGTATAAGTGTAAATATATTGTTACAGGTGTTATTTTACGTATTTCTGCGCTTTCAGATAAATTTATATACACTTTGACAAATACTCGTAATTTGATAAGACTTCTGTGTCTTCACTTCGTTGTGAAGTACGAAAGTACGGATATAGAAACCCATTTATTTAAGGTATGTGCCCATAAGAGTGGGTTTATCGAACAACTTATATTTTACAGGGGAGATGACTTTTCAGTCAAGTATGCGGTTGATAGGTGTGCGGCTACGGTTTTTGTCAGAAGTTCGTGATCCTTACATTTAACCAATAGTAATCTACCATTGGTTAAGAGTATTGATACTAATACTTTTCTATGATAATTGTCTGAAATAATGTTTCTATACAGCATTTTATTGGCTCGTTCTACTTCACCATTCTTCTTTCACTACTACATACTTCTAAATTGCTATGATTTTGTGAAAAACCTTCTTTGTTTTCCATGAGACTTAAAAAATCTGAAAGGGCCAGAATTCAGCCCCGGTATACGCCCCGGACCAGCCCCGGTTTCCCTTCCGGACTACTTGACCTAAAATATAAACAGTTTATATCATGATTATATTTGTGTGAATCTTTTAAAAATCAATCTCGGTGTCATGTTTCTCAGTTTTTTCATGTCTATATAAGATCAAGCTATCAATGAACGCTTGTTTATAGCAATTCTCCTTCTTGCAAATTATCACGAAACGGTTTGATTGATTGTCATAAGACGATTTTAATTAAGTTTATATATATACTATATTTGTATGTAAAATTGCTAGATAATTTATTTTCTCCTCTATTGTATTGATGTTTATATTTATGTAAAAATTTCTAACAGCTTAAAATTCTTAATTCTTTGTGAGGCTTCAAGCAATTTTTCTACCCATCTAAAATTAAAAGCGACGTGTCATACACAGAAGGATAGGCAGAAGGCTTATTCTGCGATTATTCTTCAAATGTAGCTACCTTCTTCTTTTCTTTTAACACCCTGAAAGTCAGATACTGCAATTCAAAACAAAAGAAAGAATTTTAACATTTTACAAAACATTATCAGAACGATTTGTGAACCTTTCAGACACATGATGGTACATAGCTAACAACCTTCACTGGCAGAACATTCTATTTTTCTCTCGCAACATTTTTATCAAATAACGGTGGAGTATTTTGTACGGCGAGGCTGGCGAAAACACGCTATGTCGCTATGCAATTGTCGGTAACAAGAGAACAAAGCAACGATTGGCGACCGGACAGGTCAATCATGGGTCCAGGGGAGGGGGGGCGTGAGACCAGGAAACCGGATATCAGGAAACCGAGGAAACACCTCGCCAAGAACAAGTGGGGACAGGAAAACCGGGAAAATTGTGAACACGGGGAAAATGTGTAGAGGAAAAATAGCTCAAAGATTAATTTGATGAGCTCACGAATAATTATGCAATTTGGCTGAGATGAATCCGGTTCGAAGGACCAAAAATTGCAAAGGATAAACGCTGTGTAAAATAAATACGATAAAATTTACCTGTAATGAAATGTCCATGAACAAATTTATTTATCAGGAACATTTAGTATGTCAAAGTAGCGTTGAGTGGCACATAATTAATTGAACAATTATATACTACAACAACGTATGCTCTAGTATTTGTTAATGGTACGTAGGTTGTTGACGGAAGCAATAATATAAATGTTGTGAAAAAATAAATATTAGTAGTGAATACGGTATTACATAGCCAGGCAGACTTTCAAAGATAGAATGAGCTATTTACTAATTAACTATGAATAAGGTGCCGTACTAGTATTAGTATTTTAGGAGTGTTAAATGGAAAACCTCACTCAGTTGGTTAAGGTTAGAATTGTAGTACTGTAGTAATTATTTAGTCCAACCTCAAAAGTTTGCTGATGTTTTTTTTTCTTTGCATGAAGCCGTAAATTCAACTAAAATACTGCACCACATTCAAAACATAGCGTTGCATTCAGCTACTCAAGTAATTTACCGTAAACATTTCAGGTGTGGAGCTAAAAGTAACAGGATAGTTGGCAGAATACCAGCTAGTAGAGTTGTTCATTGTAGATTTACTTTTATTCAGCCAAAGCTGTATGTACAGTATAATAGATTATACTTGTGTTGCAATAAGTTAATCTCCGTCGGTTTTCATTTCCTTGGGAATATGATCTAAATACAGAATATAAAAGTTAAAGCCCTCACTCCGGATAATTAGGCTGAAATGTTGTATCTAATTTTGTTTCCATCTTTTATTAATTCTCTAAGCGATATTTTTAAATCAAAATTGTAAATTTTAGATTTTAAAAAATTAACATGGGCTTTAGGGTTGCCATGTTGGTCCACATGTTTTATTTACAGCGTGGGTTGAATGAAAATAGAGAGGTTTACACAATACATACTTTTGGTCGAGTTTTCGACCACGGGGCGAGCTCTCTACTGTTATTTATGTTGATAGAGTGCTACAATAGTTTGTTTACGAATAAACTTAAATGTAGTTGTAAGTTGTA
Source organism: Macrosteles quadrilineatus (assembly GCF_028750875.1). NCBI lineage: Eukaryota > Metazoa > Arthropoda > Insecta > Hemiptera > Cicadellidae > Macrosteles > Macrosteles quadrilineatus. Next base: position 204,391,418 of record NW_026542595.1, read on the forward strand.
TTTATGTTGAATAAGGTATTTGGTTGAGTAATACAGTAGATAAATGAGTGATTATGCTTACTGGCAAATCTGTGGGTGCATACATTTAATTTAAGACCAAAAATGTGAAAATCGGTCGGGAAGAAGAGGCGGCCGACTCGGCATAGAGGGCCCAATATTTTTTAATGCATTTATTACTACTTTGAAACGACCAGTATATGCCATACACATGTTGATTCTGAAGGGGGAGGGGACGCCAGGTGACGTCACAGTGTTGTCGTCCTGGGCGCCGCGACGCTGTCCCCAGTATCAGTGTATCAGTGATCGGCGACGCTATGGGGCCGGACGGCCAAATCGTCTCTTTGGAGTTCGAGGTCTTCGGTGAAGTTCAAGGTAAGGATGACTTGTGTGCCAAATTCCTTAATTGCACCTGCGACGTCTTACGGATCTAAATACGATAGTTTTTAAAAGTGATCAAGATTGTATTGCCAAAAAATATACGCTGTTATTTTATTTAAACCAGTAGGATTGATAATGTCTAAATTTTCGAACTTTTTGGTATGAAACTTTTGGAAAGAGACATAACTCATATAAATGGTTCGGAAGTGAACTTTAATCATAGTTAGGTGGTATAGTTGGAATCTAGCAATGGCTAACCGGAGTTTATACGAGAAATTTGGTAATTGTTATATTCTAATTAAGTACAGTATTTAAAAAAATGGTTATAAAATAAATAATTGCTTGTAGTCTACGGTAGGTGAATATTTAAACAACTTAATGCAACCTAATGAAACCTAATTCAGGTAAGGTAGTTTGAAAATTCATTAAGATTCCCAGTGAAATTAATATTACTTATATTTTAGACCTCTAATCTGGCCGTAATATTTGTATAACCTATTTTCCAATAAATATAATAAAACAATTTAACAAGTTAGTTTTGCAAGCTTTGCAAACGTTGTAACACTTTTTATCTGAAATTCACTTTTGGTTCAGGTAGGTTTATGATAATTAGTTTTAGAAATACTTTTGGGGTTATTGACTTGTCTCTTTGATTGTTGGATGGCAAAATCACTGAGTTGGGTGAAGCTAGATGTATAAATAACTGACATGCTTAGCTGAAAATATGCTATGCTATATTCGTATATAAAATAACAGCAATTTTTAAACTTCATATATGTCATTTGCGTATGTATCCATAGTATATTTGAACATTTCAAACTATGTATAGCAATTTCACATTTAAGCTTACGCTTTGAAAAATCAATGGCTTCAGCTTTAATTTAAATTCTGAATACTGTAGTAAATTAATCGGGTTACAGTTTAAATAGAGGGAGAAGTGGTCCTATGCATTTTCCGTAAAATCATAAACCTAAATAATCGTGTATCTATTCTTTAAATTGTATTTATTAATTTTACTAGAAATTTTTAATTGAAAAAAATAATTACTTTCTGGAGTAGATGTATTAAATACATGTTTTTTAAAACCTTTTTTTCAGCTCGTGTGCATCGCAGGGAAAATATCCGCATAATATTATAAAGATAATTTCCTGTAGACGTGCAAAATCTCTTTATAATTTAAAATAGGATGAAAATTAAACACAAAAAAATGAATATAAACTTTTAAAAAATAAAAAAAGGTTTTAAAGTAAAAGTTTTAAATAACAAGAGCCTTATTTATGGGCGTTGCCTTGCTGGTGACGAAATAACAAAGAAATATAAACAGAAAATCAAAACAAATGGAAGAAATTCATTATGTTTCATTTACAGCGTGGGGTGAAAATAGAGAAGTCTGTACATGTCATATGTTTTGGTCGAGTTTTCAACCACTGGATGACCTCTAGTGTATAGTAAAACAGCTCAACACAGAATATGTACTTCATTGTTTTGTCTGATGTTGGATCAGTAAACATCAGCTGATAGTCTTCGTCAATAAATTTTCCATGGTCTTGGCGAGGGAAGGGAGTATAGGAACTACTTTTTATCTGACCGTTGTTTAGATTATGTGAGTAATTTGTTGACAAAGATCATTCAAAAACATGTATACATATACTAGTTATTTTCAATCTTCTTCATTTGTTTTAGGCCGATACTTCACTAAGTACTGCAAAGAAAAATGTACCGACTTGGGCATCGGCGGATGGGTGAAAAACAGCAAAAGAGGAACTATTGTTGGCAAACTGCAGGGCACCAAACCGAACATTGAGGAGATGTAAGTATAAGAAATCGGTAGCTACACGAATTTTCTGGTTTTGTCTTTTACATTTGAAGTGTCATCATTCAACACAAGTTTTGCCATTACAACTTTCGCCTAGCTGACACAAGCTGATTAAAATTATTGACAAGTGTAGTTTCATTAGGTAATACTTGCTGATTTTTCACGTATACGCTTCGCCGCTGTCAAAAAAAAAAAAAAAAAAACTGAAATTATAACAAATTGCTCTGGATTAACATAAACCCCATTTAAGTTCAAACTTTTCCAAATTCTTCTCTCTGTTTCTTTTTTCCAATCCAAACATCAGGTAATATTAACAATGGAAAACGTTGCTCATAATAGACAGTGTCAAAACAAATTGCAGTTAAATTTTTTTCGGTATGATGGATAAAAATCAATAAAACAATTCTTATTAGCTCAATGAATAGTTTAAAACATCATCACCATTTTACTAATTATAGAAACCATAACTCAGCACACTTGTTGCTATTTCAAGAGACCCATGAGTTCTTTAACTAATCATAAAAAGGATGCATAGGTTGTAGATAAAAAAAAATAAATTCCTATTTAATATTTCAACTGACACATATTCTTTCTGGATAACTACTATAATTATATGGTATTTGTCTTTTATAAGTATAGACAATCATAGATTAAACATAATATAATTGTTAATTATACTCAACTATCTCTTCTCCAATGGATAATAAAACTAAAATAAGAAAAACTTTACGTTTTTATTCACACTTATTAAAAAACACAAAGATAACAACAACAAGAACAACAACAAAAACCATGAGAGAAATAATTAGCTAAATCAAATATTCCTGAACCTAGAACAGACCAAGGCACATTAACACTATTATTTAGATTGGACCGAATTACACTGTAGGGAAAGTGTAATATTAAGACGTAGGCCTTATTTTGACATACTATTTCAAGAGTATGAAACAGTTATGTGCCCAAATAAGTGATTAATTACAACCTAAATGTGCTTACTACGCTTATTATTATAGGTACGCCTACTCCATTTATACACTCTACAATGTAACTATAATACTGTAATACATTTTAAACGCGACGTTTAATTGATTATGCAAACTGTTCCCAGCCTTTGAATTAAAATATATATATAAATTCAATACACTTTATAATCTACAAACTCAAACACGTGTTTTGGCTAAAGGTGTAGTAACCCCTTCGATCAATGGTGTATGAAGCAACGTACAATGTTGGCGACCCTGACTGAAAAAGGCGCCAATTTTTTTGTAACAATTGGCACCCCTGCTTGGACATCTGGCATAATAACTGTTATTAGTAAATATCACACGACAACAAAAGGTGGGCCAGTAACTTTGAAGAACAAAGAGCAAGTGTAAACAAGTATAATGCCAAATTATTACACAGATTGCTCAAAGGCTTTCACTTCCGTCCAATATTGTTTCTGGTTTGAAACAAATCCAATTGAGTGGACAATTATTCTTATTGTTGGTTAATCCAGGATGTTTTTGTAGCGTTTGTATTCATTTTCATGACACTTGTTGCATTTTTATTTTATTCGTTTTTTTATTTCACTTAGGTATGTAATATTTCATTTCATTCATTCATTATTTAGTATTAAGTTTCTTAAAATATGTTAACTTTTGTTCATCCACCTTTGCTATTAATCACTCCTCAGAAAGGCTGGCCTAGTATTCATTAAAGTTATTTATACAATTCCATTAATCTATGTTCAATTAATCATTAATAATATTCATTCCATAGCCTATATTTTTTTTGCAAAGCCCACAACTTAGTTATTTGTTAAAAATGTAAGAGAATTGCGATACATAAAAATTTCTTATAATATAATTTCAAAATTAGTCCTTAAGGAATCAAAATTCAAGTAAGCAGTGATCCATGTGTTCAGCAATAGACGTCCCATGTAAACATCCAAATTGGAGAAGACTGAGAGAGAAGGGAAGCCATAGTTGAAAGTTGAAACTGTTAAAAGAAGGATTCTAGATTTTATCTGAGTTAAATTAATTAATTTCATCAAGAAAACCCAGTTTATATTCAAGTTATATTACAGTCAACCTCAAGAGGACTAACTCCAACATTATTTTTCAAAATTAAGTATACACTTTTCTTTTAAACTCACTTAAATTCAGTGCACATTGGACTTACCTTTTGGACAACCTCAAAATTTAATTTTCATTGTTGGGATTTTGTAAGTTTAACACATTAATTATTTGGACACTATTTAATTTATTAATTCTTAGCATTCAAGCCAGCACGACACCCTACCCTGAGATATAGCACATCTAAATTATACTAACTTATTTCAAATTTGAACCTTGATTTAAAACTTATCTTCTACTAGCTGTGACCCGCGGGCTTTGCCCCGTTTAACTTCTTAATTTTCAAGATTATCTCGTTCGCATGGCTCAATCATGTCCTGGTTGAAGTTTGTTCGCTACGCTCAGTCACCTTTAGGCTGGAGCTCGTTCGCTGCGCTCACTTGCCTTCAGGTTAGCTCGTTCGCTACGCTAACTCGCCTCCAGGTTGAAGTTCGTTCGCTACGCTCACTCACCTTTTGGTTGCAAATTAGCTGTTGTCATAAATGTAAAAGAAATAATAGTGCTGCACCCTGTTGGTAATCCTTGTAACTTTAATGCTATTGAACATCATAGAACAGAACCAACTTGTTTAATTGAAACAGCTGTTAAGATTCAATAATTCCATTTCTCATAAGGTTAACATGGGAAACTCCAGAGCCACTGGGGCGGAGCCCGAAAGGATTTTTGAAATAAGAATATGCCTATATGTTAATCGGGAATGTGAGCTATCATCATGCCAAATTTCAGCCCAATCCGACCAGTATTTTTCGCGTTCACTTGTCACAAACATACATCCATACATCCATCCATGCATCCAAACTTTCTCATTTATAATATTAGTAGGATTTTATTTTAATTTCAGCCCACACTCGAATGTCAGTCCTTTCATTATAACGTAACTTATCCTTTTAAATTGCATTGCATGTTTGTTCATTTGTTTCAATAAAATACCTTTTGTTATTTTATATATCGCTCTGTTATTCCACATAGAATAGGCCTAGCCTAAAATGAATATTGTGAGGTGAGTTTCCAGGTATATATTCAATGCTAGTATATATATACAGATATATATTTAAATACACATAAGAGTCGATATGTACACAAGGAGTTGTTTGGAATGTTGTCTACACTACCACTTTGTGCACTGTACTTCGCTGTAATGTGCATACATACAGATGACTGCTATTGCATTTTTCGTCCTCAATCAGCTCATAGAGCGTTTGATGCTGTACACATAGATCTAGGAAGAATAAGTATGTGATGAATGAAGCACGGCCAAACTCGAATTTTGAGAAATGCACCGTGATCCGCATTGGGTCAACACACAACACACTCTTAGTTCAAACAGGATGGTGATGTAGATATTCAACTTGGAAGTTGAAAAGCTTAGTAGACCCTGTCTGGACTCTGGGTTAGGTTCTTGACAGTAGCCTCCCCTACTCAAGCCACATCATTCTCTCTGTTCCTCAAATTACAATGGGAATGCTGCGAGAACTGTACACTTGTACAGACTCCGTACTACTATGGTCTGTATGTTGGAACCTGTCTACCTGGGACTGGCTCGGGCCTAAAACCATTGGCCAGTCCTCAGATAGACGGAGGGACAGGAGACAGGTTCCATCTCACAGACTATAGTGATTATACTAGCATATTGCGTAATTGTGTCCATAATTTTTTACATTTCTTACATTGTATGGTGATAGACAGCATGTGACAATGTGATAATATGAACAATTGGAGCATTCTCTTACAAATAGGGTGAAGTGAAATATTTTTAACCTTATCTCTTTTCTATTGCATTATTATGTTCTGTGATTTTTAATAAACATTTTAATCATTCAAAAATGTTTTTAACACCAATTTTTTACCAAAAGGCTTACATAGTACGTTTTGGGATATTCTTGTGAAAAGTCAGTCAACATAATGTTAAATTACAACCGTGTCAACGTAAAACTCTAGTAATCAGCATAGTGATAGTGCTTTAACTATGTCTGCGATACCTAAATGAGGTGTTAATTTGCATTTAAGGAGAGTAATGAGTTAAACACTAGTTTAGATCAGTGAAATAGATTAGAACTGTATAGATTAGATTAATTTAGCTTAACTGTATATAATCTCAATATATGAAAGCTCAGTTATTGTTTTCAATATCCCACTAAAAGAAGCTAACAAAATTTTTATTCTTGAAAATTCTGGTGACATAAATACATGACAGCGATTAGATTGATTTAATTTACAATGGTATAGGGGTACTAATCATTACCCCGTTTAAGATTTTGGTTGTTGGGGTTACAGGATAAGGGAAATTTGGTAAAAATGTGTAACGTGTAAATAGCTTGATGAACCGTCAATTATCAATCATCCGTCCCTGAAGTTCAAGAGGTTAAAGGCAGAGTACTAAATATATTAACCATGGTTTTCTAAAAGATAGTCATAGGTTAACAACCGAAGATTCAAAGGTTCGATGGGGGATTTAAATATTAAATCCACTGAAGATTGCTTAATCACCTTCCCACAGGGAAATCATATTTTACCACCCAATAGTCTAACTTACAGTTTATGACTTTGCATTCAATGCAATGCAAACGAAGCCGGACTTAAGTTCGGCAGTCGGTGATTTCATATAATCAATCGTCAGTTATCTACAGACTAAAACCTTTTAAGAATAGCTTCTAGCCACTACCGCTTTGCCCATTTTATTTACTGGACTCTTTTAAAATACCGTTATCATCTGAGCTCATCATTCCCTGTAGGCCTACGGCAATGGCACAATGGACTTGCAAGCAGCAGTCAGTGGCAGGTCTATTCTAGTAGGCCGACCCGGCATTGTTGTCGTCCTGCCAGACTCGGCTTGGGCTTGGCAACTTCTCTGTTGTCATGCAATATTGTTCTGGGCGATCAAAAATTGAATTAATAGTTAAATTTCGAGCTCCCCAATGTGAACAGTCTTCCCAATGTGAAAGTGTTTGAAAACCTCCCACAGCAATCACAAGAACAACGCTAAATACTTAGGGAAGTCAAACCATGTACATCCATTCCATCTATAGGCAAGCATGTTTCTTTAAAACTTTTTTTCTCAGCTCGTGTGCATCGCAGGAAAAATCTACGCATACTGTTGAAAAGATATTTTCCTCTAGATGTGCAGAGTCCCTTCATAAATTAAAATAGGCTTAAAATAAGGATAAAAAATGGATTTAAAGTTTTAAAAAATTAGCATGGACCGTAAGGGTTGCCATGCTGGTGACGAAATAACAACGCAATATAAACAGAAATCAAAACAAATTAAATAAATTCCAACCACATGTTTTATTTACAGCGTAGGTTGAAAATAGAGAAGTCTCTACATTACATATTTTTGGTCGAGTTTTTGACCACTGGACGACCTCTAGTATTTATAAAACAACCAATCGTCGCTCACCCAATCACTTGAACGATTTACGTCTGATTTTTTTCGACTAACTATACTTCTTATAAAAGTGCCTTATTAAAATATGAATCTCCGATATGCTCCAAACAGATTGATCAGAACAGATTTGATCTCTGTTTCACAAACCATAATGCACCTTTAACCATTGACAGCCACGAATATTATAACAGAAACGGGATGGATCATTAACGTTAACAAAGTTACGTCACTGAGCCGAATGTCTATACTAATAGCCGTAGTCTTTCATATGGTTTGCACGTTCTTTTATAGTTCCATTGAAATAATAACAAGTATACTTTCTAGCCTGTGACGTCATGTGTTTATGTTTATGATCCATAATGTTTGTTTCTGTTAAATATTCGTTGGTCCACCCACAATGGAGTGTTATTCGTAGCTAAATCTGAACCCTCGGATCCTGCTTCGTAATATTCCTCTGATCAGCACATGACAAAGCTATTACACTGAACATAGCATATGTTCTAACAGCATCCTCGGTGGGCTCTATATCCACGGAATCTGTACGATACTCACCTACGGTTAGTAAGCATAGGGGTCCCCGGCTGCACTTTACGTCCTACACTCATTCGAATGAAAATATCGATCGATATATCGATTATTCGATATATCATTTGAATAGTTAGGTAAGGTTAACCTAACCTAACTAACCAAACGATATATCGAATGAAACAATCGATAAATCAATATTTTCATTCGGTTGTTTCATTCGAATGAGTGTAGGACTTATAGTTAAGTGCAGACTTGCCCCCTTCTTACATACATACAATATAGGAACAAATTCATCCCAAAGACGGCCAAAAGTTCCAATGGACAAGGAATAGTTATTTGTGTAACTAGTGGGCGAAGTAATCATATATTATATAATTAGTCTTTCAAAGACTGTACAGCACGTTTTTAGGTTAGGTTAAATCCAAACATTGAACGAAATGGCAAAAGCTGCACCAGCTGATCGTAGTCTTAATATCTTGTGTTGCCAACTTATTTTCAAGCGTACACGGATTACGTGCATAATAAAAGCACGCTGTTTTGTGTAGTTTGGTTGGAATACTGGTGTGCGCCAAAGTAAAAACGGTGCGCCAAAGTAAAATGTGTGTGCCAAAGTACTACTGTACTATAATCTATGCAAGGAAGCCCACTTTGTCGGGTACTGTAGGAAAATAAAGCTGAAAGTTGTAGTGTTTAAAGTCATAGTTTCATTTTCTTACCCAAGATGTTATGTTTCAGGGTGGCATGGTTGTCCAAGACAGGCAGTCCTGGTAGTGTAATTGATCGTTGTGACCTAAGCAACTTTGAGTACTTAGCACGACAGGATTTCCGGGGATTCAGTATTCGTTTTTAAAAATATTGTCTTAAGTCTGTTTTATTGTAATTTACTAAGTAAATTTTGTAAATAAAATGTAAATTTTTACACTTTCTATGCTTTTTGTTTGTTCTACTGATCCCCGCTTACTTAGGCCATCCACGACAGACCAGCGACTGGTTCATGAAGAAAACAAGTAAAACGAATACTGTACTTGTCAAAACATTATGTTGGCTTTTTGCTAATAGAGTGGACTGTATGAAGGGATAATGAATTTAATTGTTGGTTACAACAAAATAATGTTATGGACTTTTGGTTTTAATAAAGTTGGTTGTTAAGTTTAATCTATTACCACACATGAGGTTCTGATTTGAAGGTCTGGTAGAGTAGGCTATGTGAGTATGGCCAGACGATTCATCTGATGAAAAGATAGCTTCTTCAAATAATAGTTTGTGTGAGCATACACCATTTAAATTCAAATTAAAGGGGTTAAGGTTAGATATGCACAAAAAAGTAGTTAATTGAATGAAACAAAATAAGATAAGGAAAGAATTAAATTGCTACACAAAAACTATATGAATAAGGTAAAAGCACAGTTTAAAGAAGGGAATATTTACATTTATTAATTTGTATTGTTGTATTGTTGTGGCCAAGTGGGGATTTTGCAATATGCTCTCTCTCTCTCTCACACACACAATGAGATATCTGGTTCGTCTATGCTATAACGATGCTTTATCCACGCTACAACCTACAACATACTGTAGACTAACCCCCATTGTAAATTTTAAAGCTCGTTTTTCGTGTCTAGTTAATGTTAACTAATGACGACGACATTTTGTTTATATTATTTTAGGGATAATTTCATGATTTGTGCTTTACTGTTTGGTTATATATAACTAGAGGACGAGTTATTGTTTATGATTTAGATTGTTTTATATGGTTAAACGTGGTTTTAAATTACTGAAATAACAAGAAAAAAATTTAAACAAATCACAGTGCACCGGACAGAACTAACAACAAAATTGGCTTCAGCTGTTCCATAAGGATGAGAAATCTACTTAGGGAGTATACTTTTATCTATGCCTATAATAAGTAAATATTGTAAAAGTGAATATTGTTAAATTCTATCGAATAAGGGAGATACATTTAGGTTAATATGCATTTTAGGGTTTGCACGCGATTTTTGAATTTTTTTTTCATTCTACTCGAAATTTAACGCTGATTCCGAAAATGACGTTCTTTTTCCGCGGAAAACGACCATAACGCGGAAAAACGACCAAAACGACCAAAAACTTTTTTTTATCAAAACACGTCATGTGGGTACTCAAATTAACCGGAATATTAAGCAGATCACGAATATGCAAGAGAAAATAGAAATATGATTGAGACAATGGTTATTTAAAGTAGTTTTGAGCTGCCATTTTGTTATTAATGGTCCAATTTCTATTTTCTTTATGTTAATTGTTATGTTTCGTCAAGACCTACAAAATGATACATAACTCGACTATACAGTACTTGCTTTTTGAAAATTTTGAGCTACCCCCAACCCCCACTACCCCTAAGGGCAAAATTTTCAAAACTTACCATAATTATTGTAGCTCTTTATATCCCAACAAGTTGCCGCAAACCGTTTTCAAATATCTCAAATAGTTAAAAAGTTAAAGAGGGTGCAAGTTAATTTTTTGCCACCCTCATGGTTATTGGGATTTGAAACGTTTTAGGGCGCCATTTTGTTATTAGTGAGCCGATTTTGGTTTTCTTTGTGTCAATGTTTATGTTTCGTCAAGACCTGTAAAATGATACTAAACTCGACTATACTTGTCATTTGAAAATGTTGAGCTACCCCCTACCCCCGCTACCCCTAAGGGCAAAATTTTCAAAATTGACCATAGTTATTGTAGCCCTTCATATCTAAGAAGGTTGCCGCAAACCGATTTCAAATATCTCAAATTTTTGTAAAGTTAAGTGGGGGTGCAAGTTACTTTTCAGCCACCCTGTATAACCAAACAGTAAAGCACAAATCATGAAATTAAACCTTAATTAATAGAAACAAAATGTTGTCAACACTATAGGGATCAGTGTCACCGTACATGAACTAGAAACGAAAAACGAGCTTCAAAATTATTTACAGTTAATATATGAATGGGATGAGAAGTCTACTTGTGTTGGTAAGTCTATAATCTAGGCTAGCGTTATGCAGCGTCACAGGGGGAGAGAGGGAGCCGTATTAAAATAACTAAAAACTCGTTACGTAACATGTGGATGGCCCTAATGCTATTTATGAACCAGAACCACGGATAAAACATACTCCCGAAGGAGTATGTTTTATCTATGGTTTTATCTATGGCAGTGCCAAAACCACGGCCACCTTTAACTCCAGGCCATGGCCTGGTAGAATTGGCAACGTTGCAAGTAGGGTTGTTTAGTGTTAGACGTCCCATAAGATAATATGACAGACAGGTGACATCAGCTCATTAATTTGCACTTTATTGATTTAAATTTAAATTTATGAACATAAATGTATTAAAATTAATATTGAAAATTAAACATACAGAATTGAAAACCAAAACAATATGAATTGAAAATTTAAATCTGTACAATTAAAGCGGAGTCAATATTTTCATAGTCCAGTAACCAATCTTTCGTAAATATACAAATGATCCCATTATTAGCTGCTTCCAAACAAAACAGCTGTTACAACCACGGCCGCCGCGGCCTGTAGAATTGGCAACATCGCAAGTGCTGTTGTTCAGTGACAGACGTCCCATAAGATAACATGGCAGCCAGGTGACATCAGCTCATTAATCATTTAACTCATAGCTCATTTAACTTTATTGGTTTAAATTTAAATTTATGAACATAAATTTATTAAAATACCTATTGAAAATAAAACATACAGAATTGAAAACCGAAACAATACGAATTAAAATCTATATCTGTACATTTTTAAGCGGAGTCAATATTGTCATAGTCCAGTAACCAATATTTCGTAAATACACAAATACCATTAGCTGCTACCAAACAAAACAGCTGTTACAACACCACTTGCGACGTTGCCAGTTCGAAGGCCGTGGCCTGGAGTTAAAGGCGGCCGTGACCAGAACAGACCACAACCTGTTTTAATATTTTAGATTTAGTTTGTAATAAAATATAGTAAGAAATATAGTACTTACTTGACATCGGGGCATACAAGTTTATTGACCGGAGCGAAGCGAAGCGAGTGAAGCTCTTATACTACAATCCTGCTTTTGTTTTACAAATACTCCTCCTGAACGGTTTGAAGCGATCTGCATGAAATTTAGCACAGTCATAGTAACCAACCATGGGAAGGTATAAATCTGAAATGGTACAAATCGGACCACAGGGCTTTTCCCTATTAGTGGGGTCGTATAGCTGCATATAATGGCAGAATATTTCAGTTCTGGCAGAGAGGCTGCAATTTTAGGTGGTTATAGTATACAAGTTTCTAAACCTAAAACCGCCCAGACCCCAATTTTTAAGGACCTCGGACGTCCGTAATGACGTCATCAAAATGGCGGCCGTAAGAGGATGCTGGGTCCCCATGAATTGGCTATAATGACCGAATGCCTGAACCGATTTTCATGAAATTTGGCACACAAGTGCTTGAATACATTATCTCGGCCTGGGTTGAACATGGTCAAGTTTCATCAAGTCATTTTAAAATGGTGGCTGTTCAAACCTAAAAAAAATATGAGGAAAACATTTTTTAAGATATCAACTCCGAACCACGTCAGATAATTGTAGAGTAGCGAGTACTTCATTTTGACTGGGTTTTATTTTATCCGTTTTTTGTTATCAAGCTTTCTTGATAAAATATAACAATTATTTTGATTTAAAATGTCCATATTTCAAAAACCAAATATGACAATGAAAAACGGATTGCGGCATTGAATTCAACTTAAAAAAGTAGTTCAAAATAATGGGTCACAACACCACCTTCATATTTAAAATAATTTATCACATTTCAAAATGGCGGATCCAAGATGGCGGCTGAAAAAAATACATCCGTCATAACCGAGTGAAAATAGGTCAACAATGAATGGTGGTGTCCACTTATCTTTATCTAGCATTATTTTGAGATTATGGCCTTAGTTTTTTAAATGCAAAATGTTATAATGGACTAAAAATAAAGTTATAAAAAGTTCTCATAACTTTAGAATGGATCAACATTTTTTTAAACGGATTGCAGCATTGTGTTCAGCGTAAAAGTCTTGTTTGAAATGGTGGGTCACAACCCTACCTTTACATTTGAAAAAAAATACTTTGTATCCAAAATGGCGGCCAAAAATTTAAACCCAGTCAAAATAAAGTACTTGCTACTCTACAATGATCTGACATGGTTCAAAGTTGATATCTTAAGAAATGTATAAAAATGTAGGGGGGGAACTCATTTAAAACTCACCCTGTATAAAACAATTCACAATTATTTTCCTCGTATTTTTTTTTAGTTTTGAACAGCCGCCATTTTGAAATTACTTGATGAAACTTGACCATTTTCAACCCAGGCCGAGATAATGTATTCAAGCACTTGTGTGCCAAATTTCATGAAAATCGGTTCAGTCATTCGGTCGTTATAGCCAATTCATGGGGACCCAGCATCCTCTAACGGCCGCCATTTTGATGACGTCATTACGGACGACCAAGGTCCTTAAAAATTGGGGTTTGGGTGGTTTTAGGTTCAGAAACTTGTATACTATAACCACCTAAAATTGCAGCCTCTCCGCCAGAACTGAAATATTTTCCTGCTACCCAACCTGACTATATGTGAATTTAAACTTTTAGAAATTTAACATGGGCCTTATGGGTTAATTGGTTGCCATGACAGTATTTGCAAGATAACAATAAAAAGGTAAACAAAAGTTATAACATGTGTTTACCAATAAATCATCTAAACTAGCACATTGCAAAATAGAGAACAAAAGGGAAGAACAATCGGATTGATACCGTTGAGCATTATTTGCTAAAAAATGTATAACCAATAAGGATTATGAACCATTGGCTTTTGATGTTACAAGTAAACATTTTTCATTTATGTCAACCAGACGTACAATTTACTTTGAATACTGCACATAGGGATTCCAAATTATGTGAACCAAATATATCTTTGGATGACATTACATTAACGTGAACCAGATGCATTATTGACTTTAGATAATGGAAGTATAGATATCTCATTTACAAGAAACAGAGACATTGACTTTGGATACTTCAAGTAGACATTTAATATATTATGTAAACCAGATGCACTGTTGACTTTGATACTGCAAGTAGACATCCGATTTACGTGAACCAAATGTATCATTAACTTTGGATAGGTACTGTAAGTAGACATTCCATTAATTTGAACCAGAAGTGCCATTGACTTTAGATACTGCAAGTAGACATGTAATTTACGAGAACCAGATGAACCATTGACTTTAGATACCGTACTGCAAGTAGATATTTCATTTACGTGAACCAAATGTGCCATTGACATTAGATACTTTAAGTAGACATTTAATTAATGAGAACCGGATGAACCATTGACTTCGGATACTGTAAGAAGACATCCCCTTTACATATTTAACACTTTGGGTTCTGCAAGTAGACATTCCATTTACTTATTGAACCAAATGTGCCATTTGCATTGGATACATCAACAGACATTTAATTTATAAAAACAGAAAGACCATTGACTTTAGATACTGCAAGTAGACATCTAATTAACGTGAACCAATTGTACCATTGACTTTGGATACTGCAAGTAGACTAGACATCCCGTTTACGTGATATAAATGCACCATTGACATTGGATACTGCAAAGTGACATCTCATTTACGTTATCCAAAAGTAGCATTGACTTTGGATACTGTAAGTATACTTCCCTTTACGTATAACAAATGTAGCATTACCTTTGGGTTCTGCAATTAGACATTCCATTAATTATGTGAACCAAACGTACCATTGAATAAGGATTCGACCAGGAGACGTCTCATTTACGTGAACTAGATTTAGCATTGACTTTGGATACAGTAATTAGACATTCCATTTACATAAAACAGACGTAGCATAGCATTGACTTAAAAAAAAATTATTAATATACTTGCTCCGCTCAATATTGCAAGCATACAATTGCATTGCACACCTAGTAATGATGGCGGTTAGGGTTCACTTACTCTACGAATCATTGACACAATGAGCCTCCAAATATGTAATTCTTAAAACACATGGCTCACTTACTCTACAAATCATAGTCTATACGAGCTTCGTAAATAATATTGAAGGTTCACTTGCACTACAGGCTCGTATACTATACGAGCCGATCAAAAATATCAAATAAATGAAGAGGGTTCACTTACTCTACAGATCATAGTGCCTATGAGCCAAGCGTATGAATTCTTGAATAATTCAGGAATAAGCTCGTATAGTATACGAGCCAAAATACTGAATTTAAATAAATTACAGGAGTAGGCTCGTATACTATACGAGCCTATTTCATGATAACTATTACACAAATAGAAGACGGCTCACTTACTCTACAGTTCATTGGCACAATGATCTGTAGAGTAAGTGAACCCTCTACAAATATTAGAAGGCTCACTTACTCTACGGTTCATTTAGCTACTCGTCGCGCGGTTTGCAGCGCATCGTTGCAGGCGTGTATGGTAAACCAATACCGCAGTTCTGCCGGCGTGAAAGAGAGCTTGTTATGTTAATGCATTGTTGAATTTTTAACTTGTGTACTCGTTGCTAGAAATCAAGCAATTATCAAGTACCGGTATTACAGGAGCTATTTTAGGAGTTATTACAGACTTAATTTTCAATTAATTAAAAAGACTCACGTAAAAGCTTATGCAACTAATGGAATTACTTACTGTGTTATGAACATTTCTATATAATTAAAGTTGTAAATATTTTAAAATTGTTTAGAAGATTGCCTTTTTAGTGTTTTCTACAAACGTGTCTCAACTTTGTAACGTTATTTCCAAGATCAATTATCTTCTATTTAGTGGAATTGGCCTTAAGAGGAGACCCAAAATAAAAATTCATCATTGTTACAAAAGTCATGGTTTATTTAAAATAAAACAGTTTCTTCTAAACACTTTCAAAACCAAACCCAAAATCAAACTGAAATTTATTTACTTCCATTAGTTTTCTTTAAATATAAAAAATCAACAAATTTAAAACATTCGGCTAATATTTTTTATGGGACATTTTAAAACCATTAATCACTGGTACACACTTGAGCCCTGTGAACAAACAAACCCGTTCCTAGCTTATCTGTCTACAATACAAATACATATTTCTTTAATGTTTCAAACTTCTTTAAATTGAAAAGCTAAACAATTGAATTAAAATCCTTCGAAATTAAATTAGGTTACATTAATTTCTTCCTGAATGAAATAAAATTTACAATTGCTAAACTTTTCTAGAAACTTTAAAAACTTTACTTTAATTAGCATTTGTTATTTTTAGATCCAAATTTAACTCTATTAAATAAGTTCTAAAAGAATAAAAAAGGTGCATTTTATATTTACATCTTTTACTAATTGAAAGAAAAGTTAAATATCTAATAAGAAAACATCTATGGTCTTTCTTGTTATTACAATAATTAGCAGAGAGGGAGGGATAAAAGTGAATGAATTAAAATAACATACAAAATAAAATAAACTTACTACTCATTGAGTAGGCTGCAGAAAATTCACCCCAGGTCTGGACACTGTACATCTACACTCTTGAACTAACAACCCCACATGGAAGCAGCTCCCTTATACAAGATATCTCAGTTCTGGAACCTTCTACCCCTACTCTGTCCAGCACATGCACTGGACCAGGTGATAAGGAAGCTTCCAGAGCTTTCTTATCAAGAAGTCTTGCTACTGCAGGCTACTCTTGACTATTGTAAATGTAAAACTTTAATTTCAAATCATCACAACAAAAAATAAAATAAAATTATTTTCTCAAATTTCTATATGAAACTAAACCATGTTACAACTTAAACACATAGCCGCAATAATGTTAATGTGCATGAGCATTTTCGCCAATGATAATGTACCAATGTCGACCGTACCAATGTCTAAACTTTACTTTCAAATGGATTTGTTGTTAAATTTGTTTATATTTATACATCATACATAATTTAAATGTTTTTACGTGACAAAATAACGAAATATAACAAGCTAGATTACATACAATATAATTTAGGCTTGAGCTAATCGAAAACTGTAGTTTCGCATACTTGTCTTAACTTACAGATTCAATTACATCCTTTGTTTACCAAACAAGATATTTACATTTATTGAAAAAATAACACTTAGACAGATCAATAATTGTAAATTACGATGACAACTGCATTTACATAACAATCATTATACAAAGAAGTATGTTTTTGTGACAAAGAGGTCAAATAGAAATTTCTTTTAGAACTATATAATTTATAAAGACCGGCCTTTTACAGTAATATGGTTTACAGTACTTATTAATTGCGCAGTTGTTAAATGCCCTTATAAACATATGAAAATTAAAAATTTAAATTATTAAATCATTTTCTTTACAAACTCATGAACAATACAAAACGTTCGCTGACCCCTCATAGAAATGAAAAGTAAAGATGATCGCAAGATCTCAAGTTCAAGTCACGTTCTCATGGGCAAAGACCTGGCTGAGAACAAGCCAGGCATAGATTGAATTTCGATTTTAATGAATAAAGTGTAAAAAAAATGGCCTGATCTGTAGTTTTGCAAAGTGTTTTTAAATTTTTGAAATCTTTATTAGTTTGGGCAGGATTACTCATCAAAGTTAGGTTTTCTCCCATAAGATTAACATGGAGGAATCTAAATATTTAATTGGAAACTTTGTGTCCACTAATTCGAGAGAACGGCTGGGCGTAGAAACTTGGTAGAGGTGTCCAAATAAAGGTTTTGGTCTGTAGATGAGTTATCAAAAGAAAAACTAAGTAAATTCCCTTAGGGCTCTGCCCCAGAAGCCGTTAAAGATCCCTCCACAGATTTGTTTACATTTTGGTCATGTGGATAATACTTTTTAATGAAACAGCTGTTAATTTTTAAACTGTATTTTAAACAACACACATTTATCAGGAGTTACTGAACTGTCCAAAAGAAGTATTTGCAATGTTATTTTCTGTTTGTAATCTATATATATAATACGCTAAGCCGATTTTTGTAAACAGAACTCCTCCCTAATTTTTTGACCGATTTTTATGATTAAAATGTCAAAACAATGGCCCTGATCTGTAGTTTTGCAAAGTGTTTTTCGTTTTTTGATATCTTTATTAGTTCGGGCAGGATCTTCCATCAAAGTTGGGTTTTCTCCCATAAGATTAACATGGGGGAATCTAAATATTTAATAGGAAACTTTGTCTCCACTAATTTGAGAGAACGGCTGGGCGTAAAAACTTGATAGAGGTGTCCAAAGAAAGGTATTGGTCTGTAGATGAGTTATCAAAATAAAAACGAAGTAAATTCGCATAGGGCTCTGCCCCAGAAGCCTTTAAAGATCCCTCCACATATTTGTTTACATCTTGGCCATGTGGATAATACTTTTTAATGAAACAGCTGTTAATTTTAAAATTGTTATTGAATTGTCCAAAAGAGGTATTTGCAATGTTATTTTCTGATTTTAAAATTGATTTTCTTCTGTATTACGTCATGTTTTGCAATATAACATTCTATTACGAAATCAGTGGTAAATCCACAGTTACTCTTACAATTATTGCTTTTTTTCAAATAAAATCATATATTAATCTGCATTACACTGGTGAAATCACGGACGTCTTTAACTACAAAAGATCCACCAATACGATTTTAATATTATTTAAAGGTTCTTCAAAATGAAGAAATACCAGATAACATACTAATAATAACTCCCATGACGTACGGTATGGGAAATATTTTATTCATTGAATTATCAACCATTTTTGGAAACTATCGCAATTAATATCATTATTGTTTTTACACTTATTACTCTTTAAACAATGTTAAATGCTCAAAATATGTATAATTTCAATTAATGTATCGCCGTTAGTTGAATTAGCGTAAGCCATGAAAGTAACCGTCGATTTCGACGGGTTTCACCTAGTCTATTATATTATTAAAGTGATACAATCAAATTTTATGTAAACGGTTAAGGTCATTTACCAAATGAAAATATAGGCATATGGCACATCAAAATGAAGCTTAGAGTGTGTAGATTTGCTGAAAAGTATTGAAATGAACGAATTCCCTGAGGGCGCTGCCCCACAGGCTGATTTCCAAAGGGCTACGCCTGGCATGCTTTCAATGTTTAAATGATTTAATTTAATTTAGTTAATGAAACAGCTGGTCTGTACAATGAACTGGTGTTTGTTTATTTACTCGAAAAAGACGTTGGTGTTGTGAATGTAGATTGAGGATGGTTAGTGAGGTTGTAGGCTATACGTTTTGTAAAGTATTGCTCAAAGTTTCATTTTTTAATTTAAGAGTAAGCTACATGTCAAGAGGCTTGACTAAAATTGAAGGATTATGGTTAAACATGTTATTCATGAAGGGTATTGCTAAAGTATGCTAAGGTATGTTGCCATATTCTTAGGGATCTATTAACATCAAAAGTAGGGGTTTGAAAGTAAGTAGGTTTACGCTGTTTGCGCTTTTAAATCAGTTTATTTTTTCAAACTAAATCATAGAGTTGCTGTATTTTAAAACACACATCAGCACCACTTTAATAGCTCTCTAGGTCACATTTTCTTCCCGTTGCAAAGCACGGGTATAGCAGCTTGTAGCTATTTACTTTACAAGAGTAGTAAGAGCGTTTTTACATCACGCAGGTGAAGGTTGTGCAACGAGCGGAAGCGAGTTGCATAATTTACCTAAGTGATGTATAAACACGCTAACGTACAAGATTTTACCTGACCCGACAATATACAGGAGGTTACGAACAATATTAATCATTATCCATTTCACTCATCTTCTAACAGTAACGTTCATTTACAAACAAAAGCTAGGTTAGGAAAATTCTTCAAAACATAACAATAAAATTCAAGAGCACAGCTGATTTCTAGCGTTGAACGTCGTTGGCTCCATAGATGTATATTTTTTAAGTTAATCACTAAATGTTATTTAAATGGGTTTCATTACATCACCGAGTGAGTTTTTGATACTTTACATCACTCGAGAAGTAAGGAAGTTGTATAGGCCTACATCACGCTTGGGATAGGGAAGTTTAACATGGCGGGTTAGGTAAAATTAATTTTCTTCTGTATCATGTCATGTTTTTCAATATAACGTTTCATTACGAAATCAGTTAAAAATCCTTTTATCACAGTAACTCTTTCAATCATTTCTTATTGAACTATCTTATATCTATTGTACGGGTTGCTGTCTGCCTTTTTCACCACTTTTGTCTATATTTTATCATATTATCTTTGACTATCAATGATATTATTCTAGACAGATCATCATAGGTTCATGAAATTATTGTCATACATGTTTTCAAACGTTGGACAAATCTTCGATTGTGTTATACAATACACAATAATACAAGTGCAAAAGGACACGTTGCCCATATGAGCCGTGTCCATATTTTGTTAAATTAATAATAGTTTAGAGCAACTGGATAAAACATTTTACAATATTTATGTAGAAATATGTGTATGATTTAGAAAGTCATTAAGCTGGAAAACTTCAATTTACTGCAGACTTTTCAGAGAGGTTACTTTGATTTATTCATTCAACACAGAAACCTTGCCTAAAATGGTATACCTATCTTGAATTATTTGCAGTGGCCTATATTACGGACCGTGGCCCACTGGGTTGGTAACAAAATTGAAAATAACACGACATTTTGGCTGTAAACAATAGCATAAAGAGTAAGTACTATTTAAGCAGCTACTGTCGTGACGTAAAGGTCATATTCCTTTTAATTTAGATCACATCATCCTTTATAAGATACGTTGATTAACAATGCATGTAAACGTCGATATTAACGTAACAGCCAATTTACAGTACTTATTTTTATTTTTGGAAATGTTAAATTGCTATGTTATTTGCATTATTTCTTGCCAATGAAGCTGCGCAACCATTTAAACAAGGAGGTCCCTAAAAGTTCAAGAATAAATGCCATCTCCACTTCAAGTACATTCCACTACACCTAACATTCTGTAGAGAGATTATATTGACAACTTTATGAAAATGATAAGGCTGAGACAGCTAACTGCCATCCCCCATGTCACGCAATTCCAGCTTTAACAGTAACCCCACAACCAATTTTTCAAAACTATGCTGGAGGGTTATTTGTTGAACAGAAGTACGATAAGAACTGACGCGTTGTGACGAAGGAAAACCCCCTTTGAAGTTTCAGGCATTTGACATGTCTCACATATCTAAGTTTTCGACCAATCGTAAACTAACTTTTTTTACTTCATTAATACTATCAATCCTTATTGCCTTTATTATTCACTTTATTCCAAAAACATAAATCGCAATAGCGGACACCAACTTACACGGCCAAACTCAAGTGGTAGACTGACTGACTAGTTTACCAAAGCGTCAAATTCGACTAAACAAATTTTATATTTTGGATAGGAAATAAGAATAATACTGTGACAGAAGTTAGTGCTCAAAAGTCTATAAATTTCCTGGGAAACGGAAGCTATATGCGTTCCCACGCATGATGCCTTTTAATGCTAGTGGGACGATTTTTGCAGATGACTCTTATATAATAATTATATTGAAACTGAATTTACACTACACATATGTTGTAAACTTAAAGGAATTTTTCAAAATATGCTATTTTACTAACTTCAATGCATTTTTCAAAGCGGTTTTTTACAATTGTAACTATATATTTGCATAGATTTTAATTGTTGTTTCAAACTTCAAATTCTCTTGCAAATTGATTGGCCCTCAAGGTCCTGCGATCTTACACCGTTATATTTTTCTGTTTGGGGGATCATTAAAAATAAAGTTTTTGCCGAACAACCCCTAGATAATGTCGACATTAATTTTGCAAGAAGACTCAATATTTTAAACTAGTGTCCCTGTTGCTCGAATTCGAGCAAATGCTAAGTATTAACGGCGTTATTTTAAAACGAATAACAGTCATAATTTCTGACGAATGTAAAAAAGATTCGACTCAAAGATTTTGGAAATACTCATGATGTAGCTACATAACATATCGATATAATCTCTGTAAATATCTTATCATTTGTCAAAAGCTAATCTTTTTTTAGTGTTTTCTACAAATAGCCTTACTCATAGCCTCATTAGATTGCCATAATAACAATTATAAATTCTAAAAAAAATTCTATTTTTTCTCCTTGGTGGTGTTATAAATGACTTTCCTATATTTCCATAGTTTAAATCAGCTCTTTCAATGCTTACTAAGAAATGCAGCACAGTGTTAATTCAGTTTTCTTTTGAAGACATCAATTTATCCAGGCTCTCTCGCTTTTTTCTATTGTAATATTGACGCCAACCCAAATTCAAATAGTAAACATTTCATTTCAACCAAGTCAGTAAATGTTTGTAGCAAACTGTTAAATTAGCAAACTTATTGACTGTTTACAATTAACATTATGTTCTTCTTCTCACTTTTAATTTCTGACAACAGCACAGCTGGAGGCTCATAACAATTTTTGTTTCCCATGTTAATCTATGGAGAAATACGAAACTTTAAAGGGCCCCAGGGCCTCACTCTCTAATTAATTCCCTAAAATGAAAGTCTCCTGCACAACTTCACGTTACGCTCTTTCCAATGAGACCAAAAACATGTCAATCGGTTCAGTAGTTTCGGAGGAGTAATCGTCACAAAAGTCCTGCTTGCGTATTAAATAAGTACTAGTGTACATGTTGCTCGAATTCGAGCAATTGTAAAGTATTACAGGATTGGCAGACCAATAACAATCATACTTAGCTATCAACATTTCAACAAAAACACACCTATCTTCCCTGTAGCAGCAAACCTAAGTACTCATATTAAAATTAACTTAATGTTATTTTAATAGGAAAAATTACCATTTTAAGGGAATATTTAATCTTTGTATTAATTAAGCCAGGTAAATGGAAATTCGCTTAGTCTGAAGGTTTGCTGTAGATAGATATGGATTTGCTTATGTTAAATTTATTATTTTAAAAGCAACCATCACTTAATTTGAAGACGATAATTAGATAATAAATAATAATTAGTTGATTTGGAATTAGGAATCACATCCCTATTTCACAGTAGATATTCTATAATGACCGAGTGGTTTTATTAAAGTAAGTATATTTAACTACTAGCTGGTGCCCGTTCTACGTACGGGAATCTTGTGAGTAAGTAGAAATTTCTTAAATTCAGAACAGGAGTTGGTTTCCATATTTAGTGTGCACTTTTCCAGATATACTGGAAAAACTATTACTGTATAGGAATACATAATAACCTTCGCAAATACAATATCTGACAGTTTCAAGCCAAAACGAATGCTTCGCAATTCGAATTCGGGCAAAACGAATGTTGCCCAATCTTGTTAGTCCATATTTTATATCTAATGAAGGAAGCAAAGGAATTGCTTTATAGATCTACTAGCAACAGTCTGTTCTCAATCCAATGTTGTGTGTTGTGTTTGTGATGTAGAAGTGATTATTAAGTTGTTTAAATATAGACCCTGTAGTTTTGTACAAGTTAATGACAGAACCCCAGTTATTTAAACAACACATACAATTTACAGTTGGAATTGGGTCAACCCTCTTAAAAATGTCATTACATAATATAATGATGTAATTTATATTACAAATAAAGAGTAAAGAACTCATTTATATACTAACTAGCAACAGTACCCGTTGTGGTTAAACACAACGGTCTCTAGTAAAATAATGGTTATGAAATCCATACACCACTTTACTCACTAATATTAATGGTACAGTTTAAGCACATAACATTAGAATCACATACTAAACCTAATGAACACACTTTAATTACAAATGCAAATTGTTAACAACAACATTTATAAAGAAAAATTAATTAGATAACAATAAGCTGTTGAATTATTAACACACTAGCAGAGTACCCGTCCTTCGTACGGGGTTGGAATATAAGTATAAAATGCTTATTGCAGTTATACTCAAGCTTTGCGTTTGCAATAAGGGAGGACACAGTTTGATAAAATTTGCTTTTTTAAATTTACAGTATTCTATAGTATTACACATCTACCATAGCCATAATGTTCTACCACTTCACCTAAACAATAGAGAAAAATAAATTATCAACAATTCGCAAAATATCACAAATTATTCATGAAATGAAAAACATAAACATAACTGTAAACGATCCTACTTTGACAGTTATCATTGCGAATCACAGTTTTTTTGCTGCTTAGTTAAAATTAGCTGTTTTCATAAATGCAAAGAAAAATATAGTGCTGCACCCTGTTGGTAAATCTTATAACTTTTTAATGCTTTTCGGTATCATAGAACCAACTTTTTTAATTGAAACAGCTGACTAAATTCTTTAATTCCCTTTAAATATGAACGAGGTGTTAGTCCGTCCTACGTACGGGAATTCAGTAGTCAGCTAAAACCGTGTACAATTCAGATCAGCTAGTTTACACATATAAAGACATGGTTTCTTGCAGTTTTAATGTGAAAAATCATATTGTAAACAAATGTTGTGTGACCAAATATGTTTTTATTCCATCATAGGCCTATACGATATGCATTTTAAATTCGATAATTTTACAATAAAACAGCAATTCTGTAATTTTTACGATGTGAAAAGCGTTGAAGTGAGATTTGCAGCTGATTCGCACAGACGCACACTGATTATAAGTAGCCTACAGTAGAGAGAGTAATAGTCAATTGAGAAGTGTATAGACCTAGTCAACGATACCACCTTCCATAGCATACCTGCCTCTTCCATAATTATTATCACCACAATACAACTACTATACACAATGTCCAGTAGGTCTGAATAGAAACGACCTAAAATAAAACGATAATATCCAATAAAATTCACAGTACACATAATTTAACTTTGGTGTCCTAACATCAAAACTAATCGTCACACCTATCCTTTATATCAATTTCACTGCATTAATTGCTAAATAAATAAGCGTAAACAAAGAAAAGTAAAAACAATAAAAGTTTGTTTTGAAACAGTTGTTTGGTTCAAATAACATTCATTTGAAAAAAAGAACTGGTCACATGAAGCAGGAATATAAAAAGTAAACACGCTAGTAAAGCTAATAACGTAATTGTCAATGTTTGTTATCCGTACTGTAATTGTACTGTTATCAGTTCTATCCTTGATAATTACCCACCCTCATTGAATAAATATACATTGTAATTTCCCATATTAGTTAATTTAAACTACAATATATTCATAATTGAAATAAAAGTGATATTTTCACGTTTGTACGTAACCACAACTGAACACGATTTCATAAAAGGATGGTTTGTCTAATTGCAGTATCCTAGGTCAATGTTGACGTTGTGTTCAATCTATGTCATCCATCTGTTTATCTTTGTATAAACCCGGCTGAGGTTGTGGTGGTAATTTAAAATCGTGATTCCTGATTCATCTTTTTATGACATCAATATTTCCGGGCATAATCCAAGCAAAGTTAAAGCAGACAAACATTAATTGTAAACAAAAAGCTACCACGAAGAATTAAAACATGTAAACATTGTTATTTTTCTAATCTTTCCTTGAAAAATGTTGCAGTAAAATAATTTGCATTTATCCTTTTTTATTAAGACTCGTGTACAGAGTCTCGATTTGTACTGTGGTTTAATTAATTTAGGTTAAAACTGTGGTTTAAACTGTGGTCTAATTATCTCTACTAATCTTACTTCTTTCCTATAATCAATGACAAAATAAGAGTAAATAAAATAACCTCATAGTTCCATAGTTTATATATAACCAGCCGTTAGTTAAAACAAACTATATTGCTCTAAAACAAATCGAAGATTACAAAGATTGCTTTAAAAAATAATTTGAACATCCTAGTATTTTACTATGTATATTTAATTTATCTGTCATCCTCTTACAGAAGAATTGAACGTATCAATGATTAGCATTACACATAGTATAAATAAGTCAACCCTAAGTATGTCTTTACATTTTTATCCAAATGCTGAATTTGTGACACAAAAGCTGAATGTTTACAGCTGTTATGTTAAGCAAATTATTTTATGCCAAAAGCTAGTTTAGAATCTTAGCGTCGGCTGCTAGACTTTTTAAAAATTAAAAATTAATTTCTAAAAAACTGAGACCCTAAACTAAAATTATGGCTTCGACATTCCCTAGTTCTCGAAATTATCTTTCTTTCAACACAAAAATCATGAAAATCCGTCGAGTGGTTGATTCAGAATCGTGAAATAAAAAAACACTGTTTCGTTTTAATATTATAGATACTCATAAGGTAAACATGGCAAATCACAGAGCCACTGGGGCGGAGCCCGAAAGAATTTTGAGATAAGAATATGCCTATATGTTAATCGGGAATGTAAGCTATCATCATGCCAAATTTCAGCCCAATCCGTCCAGTGGTTTAAGCGTGATCGAACTTCAAACAAACAAACAAACACACAAACTTTCACATTTATAATATTAGTAAGATGTTTCGTATGATTAGATTATACATACTGGTAAACCAATTATTACCATCTATAAAAATAGTTGGTTTTTCTTTTCCGAGTCGGGTTAGCTCTTCTACCCGACCGATTTTCATAATTTTGGCCAACTAAGGACGTACCGCAGATTTATTTGAGCTATTGTTTATTGAGATCGGACTACCTAAAGCACACTGCTGAATCACGAATCAACGATAATTACCTATCTGCAATCAATGATACGTAACTCTATATTTATTTAAGTTATTTTATATGTCTTGGTCTTAAAATACTTCAAAAGCTTTAACTTGAGATATTGATAGTTTTCATCAGTTAAGTTCAAGATACTGTATCGCTCAGTCATAAAGTATAAACTTGTATTATATCTTGGATATGGAATTTAGTTTTAAATATATTTACTTAATTCTAACTACGTTATTCTATTTGTTTTGACCTAAGAACCTTCATTGAAATACCACTCCCATTTCATTAAAGCACACAGCTAAATCACGACCAACACAAATTGTTCAAAAAATTGAGTTCTTTATCATCGATTTATATCCAAACGATCTTGCTTGCAACCTCAACAGTACTTTCATAATTATTTGCAAATACAGTATTCACAAATTATGCTATCCAATGACCTATTAATTAATAAAATCGGTTCAGTAGAACTGTAGATTTAATTGTACAAAGCTTTTAAACAACATCTTTAATTCAGTATTTTCTCACTACTATACATTTGGAGGTTGCTTAACGTTTTTGCAAATAACTTTGAAATGGCGAGGAACTCGACCAAAGTGGAGCGTGATATTCTGAAAGAGAATAAAATTTCCTACAAATTACCATTATGTATTGCTTGAAATTACAAGAAATACATACTGTGTCATTAAAAATTAGTGTAAAATTATACATATTGTAATATTTGATAGATATATTGGCATTAATTTGGCTAGTTACTGTTATAACGTAAGTTATATTTACCAGAAAATATGCAGAATTGTAAGGCCCTAATGTTGTTCAGATGGGTTTTGTTTCCCTTGAATGTGAGTAATGCGAATCTTTAAATGCAAGTTTTGTTAAGGTTTCTTGGATGTAGTCATGTTATTTTAATATCACTTGACTTTTATGAAAACATATATAATGTCCTTGCCGTACCGGTTTAATTCGGCATTAGAGGGGTTTCCTTTGCAAATCATCCTAAAGTTAAGTCCGTTTTTCCTACAAAATAGTAGCACTTTCGATAACATCCTTGTTCATTGTTTGTGGGAATCTTCATATTGTAGGTGTTCTTCTTTTATATAGGATGATAACGATAATATTTTTAAAAAATCTCGATTTCTGCTACTTGGTGGCGTTCTATGACTTTCCTATGTTTCCTTGGAAAGCAATTACGACCTTTAAGGGCAGTTTATGAAATAATGGATAGTTTTGCGCTAGTTTTCTCGTCATGACGAACATTTTAAGTATATGGTTTATGGGGTTATGACTTGTAGTTTTCACAAAAGTTCATGTGTACTTTGGGCTTTATATTGATCAACTAGTGGCTTGTAGGGACATAAGTCCCTAAAAAGCTCAAATGTAAAACAAACTATTGTAATATTTAAACAAACTAAGAATAAAATTATCTATGTGTCAGAATCGATACAGTGCTACAATAATACATGTACTCATATTAGTACCCTGGCCAAGTTATTATTTCTAATATTATAGCTCTACTCCTTTTGTAAAGACACAACTGAATTAGTGTAAAGGCTGCCCTAGTTTCGTTTCTGATCAACATAAAATATAAACTACTCTCTGTGTCAGCTTATGTGGTGGGATTCCTCCTAAAGCTGTGGTTGACTTTATACTCTCTTTAAAATTGGCCAATTTAAACGTTCAGTGGGTTCATAGTTTGTTAAGACCATAGTAAAGTATTTATTTGCTAATCCGTTATAATTTTTAAGTTAATAACATAGCGCTGTCTGCTGTTATGACGCAATGTACAGATAGCCGACAGCTAAGCCATATCAGCTATAGTCATGTTGTAGTATATTATTTTTCATTCAATGGATGTAAATTTTGTTTGAAAACATTTTACCGTTTATATTATTTATTTAGCCTACAGTTAAAAAAGCTAATCATCGACTGATTACTAACTCTTTTGCCATTGGTTAGGGTTCCATTATCATGTTAATGAAACCAATCAAGAAAACAAATTCATCAGCAATTAATATAGGTACATATTTTTGGTTAGTGAAACATGAAGAATCGAAAACTACCTCCAGGGTTTACTGTTATAGATTCTCTCTTCACTATCTATATAGATTGTATATATATATGTACAATGCATGTTGGGCTATATTATTTTAACCTTTTTTCCTTGGAGCAACAGACAGTAGATACCTGGTTAAAATCTACTCCAAACAATTTTATTTTTCCGCCCATTGGAATTTGTTATAGTAATTAATGAAAGGAATATATGTATTGCCTGTACAAACCTATTTCAAATTTTATTCCCAGGTTATTCTCTAGAGTAACTGTTAAGGTTATTCCACTCGATACAAAGTATAGATTAAACACTACAATTACGTGTCAAATTAAATGTTATGAAATTTAAAACAAAAGTTTTGAATAAATTTTCAATATATGTTTTGAAATAAAAACAAAACAGAAGTTTTCTAACTAATCTTGCATAGTTGATTATTTAGTCAATGGGGCTATTTCTCTTGAATTATTCTCCCAAGTGGAGGTGTTTAGGGATAATCTAAGCAAAACTACGACGAAAAACGAATTTAAACTATAAAATAATCAAATGTATTTCTCATTAATGTTTTCATGACAAGGAACAATATTGGACAAGAAAACAGACAGCTGATAGTAAAAACAACATTCATATTATCTGTATGACTATTACAAATAAATAGAAAAGGCAGGCATTTTCAACACTTTCCCTTATTTGCATAGTCCAAGATTTTCTCGCAGAACTTGAAGTCTTGGTCGAGGTATAGGCTTCGTCAGTATATCTGCTAGTTGATATTCTGAACCGATGTGCTTTACAGTCAGCATACCTATATTTATCCTGTCTCGAATGAACAGGTACTTCCGCTGAATATGTTTTGTACGGAAGTGAAACTCTGGGTTTTCACAGAGTTTTCTTGCTGATTCGTTGTCAACTTTCAGGATAGGAACAGCAGACAATCCTATAAGTTCTTTGAACAAACGAGCAATCCAGATTGTTTCTTTTGAACCAAGATTAGCTGCAATGATTTCAGCTTCACAAGTTGAGTCCGCAACTAACTCCTGACGACGACTAAGCCAAGTTATAGCTGCACCCGCGTATTTAATAATAACTCCACTTGTTGAACGCATTGTATTTGGACAACCAGCAAAGTCCGCGTCACTATAGCACTCCAGTAGACGTGTTTTAGGTTTGGATTGGTACACTAGCTTCTGGTCCACAGTGCCGGTCAAATAGCGTATAACACGCTTTGCTCTTGTGACATCATCTTGTGTAGGATTTTCTAAGTGACGTGATAGAACACTTACACTAAATGCAATGTCAAAGCGAGTACCACGAGCAACATAAAGTAGGGCCCCAACTGCCGATCGGTATGGAAAATCGGAGGCTTTCCCTGGTGTTTGAGCAGTGAGCTTCTCTATGGGAGTAAGTACTGGCTTGCATCCTTCCATGTTAAATCGAGAAATGATCTTCTTGATATACGCTGATTGGCAGACCAATATATCACCATCACTTTGAGAAATTTCGAGTCCGAGAAAGTATGACACTTCTTTAGCAACAATTTCAAATTGTGAACGAAGTTGCCCGATAAATAAGTCCATTTCAGTCTGACTAGTCGCTGCGACTAATCCGTCATCAACATAGAGTGCAACAATGATTTTTCCAGCAGGGGTAGGACAAATGTAGACGCAGGGATCTTCACGGCTCTGTCGAAATCCTAAGCCTTTCATGAAGTCGTCAAACCGTTTATTCCAGCATCGAGGTGCCTGTTTCAGGCCGTATAAGCTGCGTTTGAGACAACAAACACGATTTGTCCCATCTGAATATCCTTCAGGCTGCTTCATAAAAATCTCTTCTTCAACGTCTCCGTACAAGAACGCAGTTGAGACGTCAAACTGACGTAGAACCATCTTCTCAACAGCTGTGATGGACAATATTGATCGAACGACCTCCAGACGAGCAACCGGGCTGAAGGTTTCGGCATAATCAATACCAGGTCTTTGCGCACATCCTTTGATGACCAATCTCGCTCGATATTTGTCAACACTTCCATCAGGATTGCGCTTTATTCGGTAGACCCACTTGTTGTTGATAGTCTTCTTTCCCGGAGGGAGTTCGGTCAATTCCCATGCACCGTGTTTATGCATGGACCCCATTTCTTTGTCCATTGCTGTTTTCCATTCAGCACTATCTTCTGAATTGATGGCTTCAGTGTACGACTTAGGTTCATCGTCAACAAGAAGAACTTCGGCAAAGTTAGACGAGACGTAATCGTTTAGCCACTGGGGTTGCCTTCTTTCCCGAGTCGAGTGCCGAGTTGCAGGATCGTTGGATAACTCTCCTTCTTCACTATCACTGCTACTTGACGGGTCTTCAGTCGGTATAGGCGCATTATTACCCTTCACTCGAGAACTAGGCTCGTCAATAGTCTCTTCAACTTCTTGCCAGTCTTCTTCGATGTCATTGATTTTATCAATCTTGATAGGCCACTCAACTTTCTTGTCACAGTCTCCGACGATTTCGTGAAAAACGACGTCACGAGAAACTACGATATCTCTTCTCTCTGGGACGTAGATTCGATATCGTTCATCACCATCGTATCCAACCAGGTAACCAACCACAGCTTTCTTGTCCATTTTTCGCCTCCTCTGAACAGGAACATGGACGTAGCACTTTGAGCTGACCACTCGCAGATGTTTGATCCTCGGCTTTTGACCAAACCAGAGCTCAAAGGGTGATTTGTTGGCAACTGCTGACTTTCCCACTCGGTTCAAAACGTAGCCAGCAGTGATGACAAGTTCCGCCCAGATTGCTGCAGGAAATGTTACATTTGGATTGGCGTACTTGAAGGTCCGGGCCATTTCGACGATTGTTCTGTTCTCTCTCTCTACAGCACCATTTTGCTCGGGTGTATACGGCGCTGTCAGACGTTGGTTAACACCATATTCTCTGAGGATTTGACGAACTTCAGCGTTGTCAAACTCACCACCGTTGTCGCTGAGAAACTCTTTGACGTGATGACCAATTGTGCGTGCTTTAGCCAACACTTCACGCAACGCTTCCTTCACAGCAGATTTTTCCCTTGCGACAAAACAGTATCGGTACCTTGAAAAGTGGTCTTTTATGACGATCAAGTATCGGCGACCTCCGAAGGATGGGTCAAACGGGCCGCAAACATCACCGGATAACAACTCACCGGGGGCTGAGGAGCGTTCTCGTGTTCCAAATGGTAGACGGTGTGCCTTTCCGAACTGACACGGTTCGCAGATCTCGTAGTTGGCTGGCACTTTGATACCCATTTCGGATTCGAGCTTCGATCGGACGTATCGTTTATCCATGTGACCCCAGCGCTCATGATATAACTGCAGAATTCGATTGTCTTCTGCTGCATTAGCGCAAACCTCAGATGGTTGAACTGTGTGAAATGAGGCACGATACAAAGTTCCACCACAGTTTCGAGTACCTTTGAATACAGTTTGTTTGTTAATAGTAAACCGACACTCGGTATTAGTCGATTCAAACCTGCTATTAGGGTTTCGATCATGAGCTGCGAGAATGGACACTAAGTTCCGAGAAACGTCAGGAACATACCAGACATCGTTGAGTGTGAACGTTTCCAGTTTTCCATTTTCATAGTTCGCTACTTCAACGACTCCACTGCCAAGAGCTTTTATAACTTCCTTTCCCGCCGCCTTTACTGTTGCGTTCGAGTTTGCAGGAAAAGGTTTGTACTCCGTGAACCAACTCAGATTTGACGTAATGTGCCGCGTAGCGCCATTGTCGATCCACCACTGGTCGTTCGTGGTCACGATATTCATGTCACTGCTGATGGAAATCAGCGCACTTCGGTTGTCGGTCACGTTAACTTGCGAGCCCTTCGTTCTCTTCTGATCATTGTCACTCGTTTTCGAACTAGTGCTAATGCCGTTAGCTCGAGCTGGATACGCAGGCTTGCCGTCAGCTTTAAATTTAGAACACTGGCGAATCCAATGACCTTTACCCGAACAGTATTTGCACGAAGTGTCACCTTTTGGTTTCCTATTCTTCTGACCACCGCTGTTTGTGGCACTAAGAATGTCACCAGCTTTTGAAGTAGGAGCAACATTACGCTCATGAAGGATCAATGCAGATGAAACATCTTCAAGTTTCTTGCTCTCGTTTGCCTTCATAAGTAAGTAGCTAGACTTGAACGATTCAAAACGCTTCGGCAAAATGTGTAACACTTTTGACACAAACAGGAGCTCAAGAAAATCTTCGACTGTTTGGATGTTACGCGTTTTGAGGCCAGCTGCAAATTCGCGGTTTTGATTCTTCAATCTTGAAAGCACGGTTGGGGCATCCTCGGTATCATCCCATTCCATACTGAAGAAATCCAAACACTGACGAAACAACTGATCTTCTGCCTTGTTATCGAACTGCTCGATCAAAATGTCCCACGCTTCCTTAGCTGATAATCTTCCGGAAATACGTTGATGTAGATCATCACTAACGCACTGAGAAATAACTATTTTTGCCTGAGTTGTGGATTTGTTGAATTTCTGAAGTTCTTCCTTTTCGGCTTTAGTCGGAGGCTCAGAGAGGGTAGGCTTTTCTCTCTTTCCCTCGACGATATCAACCGCGTCGAACAACTCTAGAACGTCCAACACTCGATCTTTCCACGTCGGCCAATCTTCTGCTCCTTTCAATGGTTTTATACCTTTCACGTATTCCATTTGTAGAGCTGGACGAACTCGATCGAAAGATATACCAAAGAAATAATACTCTTGAGACAGAAAATTACGTCAGAATAAATTGTTCTTACCGTGTACGTAGTAGACTAGATTTCCTAACACTGTTATGTACATAAAACGATGCTGGCGACCATAACCTCTTGAATTATTCTCCCAAGTGGAGGTGTTTAGGGATAATCTAAGCAAAACTACGACGAAAAACGAATTTAAACTATAAAATAATCAAATGTATTTCTCATTAATGTTTTCATGACAAGGAACAATATTGGACAAGAAAACAGACAGCTGATAGTAAAAACAACATTCATATTATCTGTATGACTATTACAAATAAATAGAAAAGGCAGGCATTTTCAACAATTTCATGTTAAACATTCCTTCAGCACAACAATAACCTACTAATGTGAAGAAATGTAATTAAAGTAAAATAATTTTGTAAACTTCGTGAACATATGTTTAAAAAAAACCAAAGCTTAAATATTTCAGCCATTCTACTTCCATTTACTTTGATTTTAACCATCTCCCACGATTCTACTAAATTTCATGCGCTTGGCTAATTTACATACAAATACACAAATTTGCAAATTGCACAGTAAAATTAATTTCAACATTCTAAGACATAACGACAAAAGTCTCAATTGTATGTAACGTCATCCCTGGTTTTATATAGTATACAGTACATTGCAGAATTTACTGGCAAACTAGTTAAATCCAAATGTAATATTGCTTACTGGCTTAATGATAAATCACGATCAGCTGTATTGAGGTAAACAAAAATCAACAGACAAATGGCTTCTAATGCTATTCTTATGGAGAACATTTTACGTTATATCATTGACTAAGTCAAAGGTTATGTCTAATTTTGTGTTAAAATTTGGGGAATTTCACTATTTTTCCGGGATCGAGACCTTTAATTTGAACCCTCTCCCGTCGTTCTACGACTACCCAGTCGCCCACAATTTTGACGCAAAGAATCGGCTTTCGTAATTAATATATAGATAGATATTTAATTTCCACAAAATCAGTTAATGTAACCAATGCGTTTCGTTGAATTGAAAAACAAAGAACACAATGAAATTAAACAGCTGATGTAAACAATATTATGTTCTTCGTAAGGATAACATGGGAACTTAATAAAAAGCCACTGTGGCAGAGGCCAAGGGACTGTTTCAAAAATTTTAGGCCAGTTTGCAAATCTACGCAACACGCTCTTTCCAATGAGATGTCAGTGGATAAAATCGGTTTAGAAATGGTGGAGGATTCAACCGACAAACTTCGTGTTCGCGTATTAATTATATAGATTTCATATGTGCATGAAATGTTGGTGTGAAACCAACTTGTATAACTTTAAGCTAAATGGTTTAAGTTACCTGGCTTAGTCAAGTGATCCTTCTTCAGTATTACACTACTATAGTTTCGGACTTGAAAATAAGTCCATCTTCAGAAAACGTCAATAGGTCATCTAACCAAATTGGTTAGATGACCTATTGACATTTTTGTTAACCTGAAGATGGACTTCCAGAGGCTACCTCACCATGTATACCTTTGAAGTAGAGGCTATATTTATTCCCAAAAGGTATCAAACGCCAGCTCCTGATCAAATCTTTTCTATCCCTTTAAAGTTTGTTTCGTGTTTTTAGTCTTCACGTACAGAGACTTAAATCTTTGTATTAAATTGTTAGCAATCATAAATCGTGGACAGAATCTTCCACAAAAGATAAATACAATATAGTTTAACACCCTAGAACTCCTTAAAAAAATATATTTTGTTAAGGCTTCGTCATAATGTTAAAAATACTCAATACCACAACAAATTCATTAATTTTACATATGTAAACGTTGATAGTTGTATGCGTATTGTATTTTAATATATCTTCTGTATACATCTAGTCCTCTATATTTTCTGTGAACACAAATGCTTCTGTATACACTTTTTTGCAACTCACAGTAACTGAGAAATATTCTAAACTGGTGAACTGTTTTTATAAATTTTTGCCATTATTTCTCAACCCGTGCTTAAAAAATTAGTGACTCGTGGATGAATCCAGATACAAAATTTAATCTAAATTGGACCACAGGTTTTGTCTGTAGCTCTGTATCTGGATCATACAAGTGTGTATTATATAACATGATCAAATCACATAGTCAAAATATGTTTTATTCTATAACTTTTAATTTAATTAAACATAAAAGTCATGCTCCCTCCATTTTTAAAGTATTCAGTCCAAAAATGTAATAAATTTACTTGTGCATACATATTTATTTCGTTTTAATAAATAATTGAGGTGATGCAATACACTTATGTAGGCAGTCGCAGCAGTCGAAGCCGGGCATAGCGCCTAGAGTTTCACGAACGCAAACCGCGCAACGAGTAGCTAAATGAGCCGTAGAGTAAGTGAGCCATCTAATATTTTGAAGAGGGTTCACTTACTCTACGGATCATTGTGCCAATGATCTGTAGTGTAAGTGAGCCATCTAATATTTTTCTGCAGGCTCGTATAGTATACGAGCCTATTCCTATAATTTATATTATTCATTATTTTGGCTCGTATACTATACGAGCCGATTCCTGAATTATCAAATAATTCGTAAGCTTGGCTCATAGTCACTATGATCTGTAGAGTAAGCGAACCTTCCTACTGTATTTTTAAATATAATACACGAGGCTCATAGGCACGATGATTTGTAGAGTAAGTGAACCCTCTTCATTTACTTTTTATTTTCGATAGGCTCGTATAGTATACGAGCCTGTAGTGCAAGTGAACCTTCAATATTATTTAAAAAGCTCGTATAGTCTATGATCTGTAGAGTAAGTGAGCTGTCCCCGATCTGTAGTGTAAGTGAGCCATCTAATATTTTTCTGCAGGCTCGTATAGTATACGAGCCTATTCCTATAATTTATATTATTCATTATTTTGGCTCGTATACTATACGAGCCGATTCCTGAATTATCAAATAATTCGTAAGCTTGGCTCATAGTCACTATGATCTGTAGAGTAAGCGAACCTTCCTACTGTATTTTTAAATATAATACACGAGGCTCATAGGCACAATGATTTGTAGAGTAAGTGAACCCTCTTCATTTACTTTTTATTTTCGATAGGCTCGTATAGTATACGAGCCTGTAGTGCAAGTGAACCTTCAATATTATTTAAAAAGCTCGTATAGTCTATGATCTGTAGAGTAAGTGAGCTGTCCCCATGATGGCTTTTGTTGGTGATTCTGCTTTTCTATACCAGAACCAGATGTTTTGATCAGCTGTTTTGTGGCACACACCGAGCCAACAAACGTCACTCCACTCGCCCCAGACGCCACAATTCAACCAACCGCTGATCAGTGAATTTGTTTGTTGTCGTTGTCATAATTGCAAAAATGTTACAAAGTCGGAGTCGGACCACGAATCAAATTTGGCTACGTTAAGTTTGTTTACATGTTTATAATTTTATCTATTTAATTATTCTGTTATCTATTTCGTTCTATGTAATTATACTTACCATAGGTTAATTTATTACTACAAAGTATCAGGGAGTAAAAATGAGTATCATTTCCTGCAACATTTTGTTGATTTTTTACTTAGGAATATCATTATTGTCAGGAGTGTTGTGTTCTGATATCCAGGGATTTGATGATACCGTGTTGTTTAAAATTAACTGGCCAGGAAAAGACAGTGCTGACCTTTTGGTAAGTTGCAACCTTTTTTTGGATTATACATAACCTATTAAATGGTATAGTAGTAAGTTTAAGTTCTTGCAACCATAAAAGATAGGCTAGGCTGCCAGAGTCCCTAGGCTAACCATCCATTATTTTGGCTATTGATGAAGACCAACTAAGTTTATTCCTAAACTAGATTTTAAAATTTAAAAAAATCCAAAATTAACCTAGGTTTATTGGATATAAGTTTAGTAACCTATATTTTATAATGTATTTTATAATGTAGAATTTGACGTTAATGACTTGTATATTGTAAGTTTTACAGGAAATAAATTGATCTTATGTCTTATGCTAATTTATATCATCTAGGCATGAATAGGTTTTGAGATACGCAGAGGATACATGTCTGGTAACCGGACTACATTATACCGGTATGGTCCGGTAGTTGATTAGACGTCCGGCAGTTACTGTCATAACTTAACCTAACCAACCAAACTTGCTGATAATGAAAAAATCGAATGAAGGTTAACTTAAATTGTGTTCATAAAATAAAATTATAAATGCCAAAAATTCTAACAAGATGTAAGTTACAGTTAAGAAGGAATGGCATTCAAAGGAAAATCTTTGACAAAAAGTTGAAGTTACCTACAGATGGGATTTGAACCAGGGACCTCTTGCATATCAGCCAAGCACTCTATCCACTACACCACGTACACCGATGGATTTACATCTTATCGTTGTGGTAATGGCCCTGGTGACGTCACTGCCGGATGCCTAATCCACGTCGGGTTACCCAACGTGTCCTCTGTGTTTGGTAGTAGGCTATTTGGTTTGTTTTACTTCCTTATTAGGTTTGAACCAACGTCTTAAGGGAATTTTTACTTTAATTCTGAAGTCACAATTTATTTTTAGGGCTCGAGATTGTTAAAAAATTCCAAGGGTTAGTGTTTTGATAATAATTCTTAGAAGTAAGAAATTGGCCAAGCAAAGTCATGCCTGAATTGTGGTGGATTGGGCGAAGCTTGTATAACCGTTTATTGCAAAATTTTAGGTAGGCCTAGCCTAGATGTTTATGTGATTAAAATCATGAGGGTACTATGAATGTCTTCATAGCTGGTACAAAAGGCAGACTGCAAGAGAGAACAACCACTTTAAAAAATTAACATCAGGATTTTTTCCAACAAATTTTCAAATTACTCATTATACTTTATGATTAACTTTATTAACATTAACTTTATGATCATCCGACTGTTTTAGGAGGTTCCTGATAGTGAATCTATGACAATCGTTACAAGTAGTAAAGAGAAATATAAGTGCACAATACCAACCACTCGAGATAAGTCAAAAGTAAGTATGGTAGGCCTATATAATCTTAACACCCTAGTTTTAGTCAAAACTGGCATTTTTAAATAAACTGTATTAGTACTGGAGACTAACTAAGGTTTATCAACTTTAATAACTTGTAGGTTATCCTTTTAATAACACTGTGTATTTTGACAACCGATCAATTTATAGCTTTGGCTAACTAAGAAAGTGTCAATTAAAAACTGACACCTACTTCCTCCATCTTAAGTGTAGCCTAAAGCTGAACATAAAATATTTTTCCCATTTATGAGTAAGACGTTACCGTTATACATTATACGTATATACTAGGCCTATATATTATTATAGTAAAATTATACGGTACCTATACGTTAGGTTTGTTTATTATTAATGTTGCAACATAGCCTAAAAAAATCTGATAGTTGGTTATACTGTAAATATAAACAGTAGTTTTTGTCAAATATTTGTCTCGGTTGAACTCACCAACGTTTTGCAAGTAGGTAGGTATTTTGGGTAAGTGACAAGTAAACTTGAGTCTCTCAAAGATATAGTGCCAAGATTTAACACTTTGAGAGCTGATGACGGGAATTGCCGCTATTGCTTTTACATTGAAATAAATAACTTTTATGTTTAAACATGTCGACCGCACTAATAATGTTTACAGTCTTATCCTGTAGAAGCCTAACTTACTTTCAACTGTTATGTTGTAGGCCTAGGTTTTTTGTGATATTTTAGAAAATTTCCCTATAGGGAAGTATTCAAGTTATTACCATAGGTGGCACGGTAAGACCTGGGCCCGGGACAGATTTACTTTTAATTTTGATGTCCCCAAAGGCCAAAAACAACATTCGTTCAAATGTTTATATATAACTTACAGTAAAACGTCCGTGAACGCGATAACTTTCAGTAATTTACGTTCAATTTTGATGAAATTTTGTTAAAAAGTGTAAGGCGGGATAAACTTCAATGAGTTCGCAAACCAGCATGATCAGACAATGGGAACAGGGTTTTACGGGAAGTTTTATGGGGTAAAAATGGTTTTTTTCTAATTTTTGACCCTTAAAACACAAAATTTCTATTTAGACCTTTTTAAAGAGCTGAAAAAACAAGCGAACTCATTCAAGTTTATCTAGCCTTACACCTATACACCAAATGTCATCAAAATCTGACAAAAATTATTCAAGTTATCGCGTTCACGGACACACAAGTGCTGCTAGTTCGAGCCTGTAATATTCGATTTACCAATTACAGTTAACTGTCAACCATGGTTTTTATGAATAATATTCATATTTTTAGGAATCTGAAGAAACATATGAAGGACCCAATGCCTTAGAAATTCTACAGCCTCTTTTTCAACAATCTTCATGTACTTATCGAGTGAGTAAACTTCAAAGCGAAAAAAATATGAAACTTAATTACTATTTTAGTGTAGGCTATGCCTTTTAATGTCTATGCACTTTGGATGTTTGTCTAACATTGTACAGTTAATTGAATAGCTTAAAAATACCTTAGTCATCTGTAGTGTCTAAAGTGAGTGAAGGTTGAAAAGATACTTTTGGCCCTTATTACTTACCCAAACTAAACATAATTACAATTTAACAGAAATAATATTATTAAACCTGTAGTTCACAAATTACTCATATTCCAGTTAAGCTATCCAAACAATACATTACATACATACATACAATACATTGGTCCAAAAACCTTAAATAACTTATCAAGAAGTTTTACATACAACTAGCTGTAACCCGCTGGCTTTGCCCCGTTTAACTTCTTAATTTTCAAGATGATCTCGTTCGCATGGCTCAATCACGTCCTGGTTGAAGTTCATTCGCTACGCTCACTCACCTTTAGGTTGGAGCTCGTTCGCTACGCTCACTCACCTTTAGGTTGGAGCTCGTTCGCTGCGCTCACTTGCCTTCAGGTTAGCTCGTTCGCTACGCTAACTCGCCTCCAGGTTGAAGTTCGTTCGCTACGCTCACTCACCTTTTGGTTCCAAATTAGCTGTTGTCATAAATGTAAAAGAAATAATAGTGCTGCACCCTGTTGGTAATCCTTGTAACTTTAATGTCCCCAGAGGCCAAAAACACCATTCGTTCAAATTTTTATATATGTATATATATATATATAGACTTACTAGCTGTAACCCGCGGGCTTTGCCCCGTTTAACTTCTTAATTTTCAAGATTATCTCGTTCGCATGGCTCAATCACGTCCTGGTTGAAGTTTGTTCGCTACGCTCACTCACCTTTAGGTTGGAGCTCGTTCGCTGCGCTCACTTGCCTTCAGGTTAGCTCGTTCGCTACACTAACTCGCCTCCAGGTTGAAGTTCGTTCGCTATGCTCACTCACGTATGACGTATAAGTACTTATTTATTTATTTTCCTATGAAAGATTAAAACAAGCAGCTGATCACAAACGGCAAAATTACGTCATTGCCGTCTTCTATCGTGACGTCATGCTGGACGAGCATTACGGCCTGTTTTTTTAGTGTGGCCTTGACATCATAGAACAGAACCAACTTGTTTAATTGAAACAGCTGTTATGATTCATTAATTCCATTTCTCATAAGGTTAACATGGGAAACTCCAGAGCCACTGGGGCGGAGCCGATTGGACGGATCACGAAATTGATGGTGTATAAACCTATTCCATGAAATTCTACACGTATGTACCAAGTTTTGTGGCAATCGGTTCAGCGGTGTCTGAGTTTATCACTGCCAAATATATATACAAACATCCTCTTTTATACTTATAGATAAGACAATTAAACGTTACGAGCTGTTGGCCCGTCCTACGTACGGGATTGAGAAGTCAAATAAAACTGACCAATAATATTTCCATTTCTAATCCAAGCAAAGTTCAAGCAGTTAACCATTTCCTGTAAACAAAAAGCTGCCAAGATGAATTAAAACATGTACACATTGTTATTTCCCTATTCTTTACTCAAAAAGTCGAACAGAAAAATAATTTGCATAATTTTTCCCTTGATTACTTGGGGGGCAGAGCCTCAATTTGTATACATCAGTGGTTATAGAATCTTGAATCTTACGTATTTTCTATAATCAATGCCAAAATCACAGAATAATAAACTAACCTGTTAGTTCTAAAGAAAACTTTTATATTCAACCAGCTGTTAGTTAAAACAAATTATATTGCACTAAAACAAACTTAAAATTTTAAAGATTGCTCTAAAAGTAAATTAGAACATCTATCATTACCATGAATATTTAAATAGTTTGTCATCCTCTTACCCATAAAATGGACGTATCAATGAGCATAGCATTACACATAGTATAAATAAGTCAACCCTATGCATGTAATTATTATCCAAATGCTGAATTTGTGTCACATACACGCTTAATGTTTACAGCTGTTACGTTAAGCAAATGATTTTTATACCAAACGCTAGTGTAGAATGATAGCGTCGGCTGCTAGTCTTTTTAAATTTTAAACTTATTTTCTAAAAAACTGAAACCCTAAAATTATGGCTTCGACATTCCCTAGTTCTCAAAATTATCTTTCTTTCAACACAAAAATCCGTCAAGTGGTTGATCCAGAATCGTGAAATAAAAAAAACCCTGTTTCGTTTTAATATTATAGATGGTACTTCAATTATAAATAGTCAAAGGCAAGACAACGTCTGCCGGGTTCAGCTAGTTATCCTAGAAAATCCTTCAAAGTTTAGACTTACTGTAGGCTACCATAAAAACATGGCTCAAAACTAAATGAGGGTTGCTGGAATTAGGTATGAATAAACCTAATGATGTAAGTTTTACCTGTTAGTATTAAGTCATGGATTTAATTTCATTTGACAATTTGTCCTGTCATTTATATTATGTACTGACAATGAAAATGAATGAATAAATCAAATAATTTACCTTTGATTATTGTTATTGGTACCTAATCAAAGTTTACTCTTGCTAATCCTTTGTGACTAAGAACTTTGGAGACCAAGAAGAAAACTACCTTTGGACCCACCAACAAAAATAAGTCTTACCGTAGCCTGCAAGATATATTCATTGGAAAAATCTTCATGCCTTATTATTAGTTAGGCATGTGTATTACTCTTACACAAATATGTAAATAACTTAAGAACCTCTACTGAATTGCGTAAGTTGGGAGAAATATTTTTAATGCTTATGGCTATAAAAATTTAGTATTGGAACAAACTTGTTGAATTATTTTTTGTGAATATATTAGACTCATTACATTGCTAATGGCTGAACCTGTTTGTAGCTGGAGTCGTACTGGACTTACGAGGTGTGCCACGGGAGATACGTGCGTCAGTATCACGAGGACAGAGAAGCGACTCGCTCCAAGACGCAGGAGTACTACCTCGGCCGATGGG
This sequence comes from Macrosteles quadrilineatus, assembly GCF_028750875.1. Lineage (NCBI taxonomy): Eukaryota > Metazoa > Arthropoda > Insecta > Hemiptera > Cicadellidae > Macrosteles > Macrosteles quadrilineatus. Next base: position 204,434,311 of record NW_026542595.1, read on the forward strand.
ACAAGGCGGCTCACCAAAAGCTGAGTAAGTTGCAAAAGAATATTGTAAACTTCGTGATATTTATCTTTGAACGCATTAAGGGTTAGGTTACAAGTGGTAGACGAGTTCATAAACTAGTTAGAGCATTCTTACCACGTCTCTAGAAGGTTTAAATTTTAGATTCAAGTCGTAGGCCTTGACCATTAATGATTTATAAATACTGTAAAACGTACTTAGTTTACAATTACAGAAATAGTAAAAAGACTCAAAAACCTAATAAATTAAGTTAAAGATGTTGAAACTGATTGATTTTTTCACTAAAAAGTCATCATCACACCAATAGGCTTGTTTTCTTTTAGTACCAAGCTACTGAGAACCGACGTTTAAATGTTTTTTGTCGTGAACCGGTAGTACAGTACCAACACACCACTACTTTATACACAATTATCTTATGGAATTTTTACAACCGCCACAGACTTGTTATGGTGGTGGATGACATGTTATCAAGTGTAAATAGCACTATTTTAATTTTTTGTATTTTTTCTATGCCAGTGGCATTTTTTATTTAAGTCAAAGTGAGATTAAACGATTTTAAGGAAAAGCGCTACAAACCCAAAGTTCCGAGACGCAAAGTCGCTAACCACTAGGCTAGCAACACCCACTGTCTTCCTACTGCCGTTGTAAACAATCTGATCAGTGAAAATCCAATGTGATTAATAACTTGGTAAGAAAAGTGATGACTAATCCTGATAATTGCTCGTAAGAAGATGTTTATAGGCCTCGTGTGGTAATACCTACTGCTACTATCAGACACCCCAGTGTTCCTGCTTCACTCTACACTCTAACAAGGACCCTAACCTCCAACTTCAAACAAAGACTTAAATAGTTTTTATTGTGTCCAGGTCAAGAATTGGACGCAGGACTACACTATCCGCCTCCAGTCAAGAAGCTTGATGGTCTCAGTTTGCCGTACATCCAGCTGAACCTGACTGACGGCACAATATGTGACCTCAACGGTCAGCCTCGTCGCACAAACGTTCTCTACGTCTGCTACACTATGGGCAAACACGAGATCTACTCGTTCAAAGAGACGTCGACATGTCAGTACGAGATGATAGTGTTGTCTTCATTGCTCTGCCAACACCCCAAGTACAAGTAAGTGTTTGAATTGTTCTTAGTTCTCTATTTAAGTGTATTTTAGTACTCTTAAAACTAACTTAGAGTATTTTTTACCTAAAACCTTGATAAAAAAAGTTAACAGTTCAACCCTCCTAATGAGATTGTTGTTTGTTTCTCCTAGTCCCAGGTTTGAATTGTTTCGTGTACAGGCACCGTGGCATTACCCTTCAAACTTTTTGATTCAGCGATTTAATTAAGCCTATTTGTATTAGCTTTTCACCTTGTGAGCATAAAAATCCAAATTATTTTAAAACAATTTTTGGTGTGGCCATACACACAGTAAGGGTTGGCAATCAGGCAAATGGCTGATTTGAGTCACATCTCATGAAGAATTCAAATCCATCTTCCCAACTTCTATCTGAGTTATGAAAGTGCTATTATACCAAAGATTTGAGATGCCGAGGTGTTGGATTCTGAAAGTGATTTTATGTCATGACATTTATATTTTTTACTTGACTTTTACATGCAAAACAAATGAGCTAAAGCTATTTACACATACTAAAGGGTAACTGTGTTAGCAAAACAAAACAATTGATTATGCATACAAATGGCATACTTAATGGTCTTATCTTGTAAAATCGGTCCTGATATAGGAATGTTTTAATCTCGACACTGTTTAATCCATTCATCCTCGTCTTTAAACTCACCGTTCTAAAGTCTTTTCTTATTGATAAACCCACCTTCATCGTCATACTTTCCCGGTGATTCAAAATCTTCGACGTAGTGTTAAATGGAATTCCAAATTCCCTAGCTATTTCTTTCACCTTTTTTGCTTTAACCCATCATCAACTGCTTTAATCAGTCGTCTTTTTTCATCCTTTGTAAACGTTTTAAGTCCTCGCTTACCTGACAACAATAAGTCTGACGCGCACAAAATAATCTCGATAAGTAGCAGACATAACAGTACTAGCCATTGCCAAACAAACAGGAAGTTGGACTTTCATACTCTGAGATGATTGCTGTAAAATTATATTAGACTAGACCATTAGACAAACCTATTTTGGTTTCAGACCTCAAGACACTGGAGAACATCCTATTAACTGTTTGCCAGTTGATGAAGCTCCAAGGAAACCAAGGAACTTGAGGAAATTTGAGGCTGAGAGCTTAAAATTGCGTCGCCAGAGACTTTTGGTGAGTCTCTAATGTTTTTCCCAGCCCCGTGGTTTGCATGAGACACACTATTGGCCCAATAGAAAATTTTGCCTCCTCTCCCTTTTCTTGATCTAAAATCTGGAATCATGTGTTTTGGACATAATCAAAAATATACCTAGAGAAATGAGCGTTAAACCCAAATTAATTTAAAATGGTAAATTATTGTGTGGTCAATTACTACGTTAGTTTCAAATTTTTAAATTTAATTTATCTTTTGTAACCTAAAATGTTAAAGCATTAACTTTTTTGTCTCTCTGTTCTTATTACCCTTTTACCCTAGTTTGATTAATTTGGTTAAAAGAGCAGTTGGACTACTTTCTGGGCACTGACATTTTTGGAAGAATACCAAAAATTAAACTTATACTCCAGCCTTTTCAATATTTTTACTATCATGTTTGATGAACAGTTAATGTTGGGAATTCTGGTGTCTTGTTTGTAAGTTTTAAACTATCTATTAGGATTTAGAGCTAGAGAAAAAATTCTAATCTGTTGCTGTTCTATAAAATAAAAAAAAGCCACTTTGTCACGTCATGTATATATACACTGCAGCAGCTGTGTACCGCTGGGGGACTTGGCGGGGCGGAACGCTGCCGCGTTCCTTAATAAAATATCAAAAAAGTAGGACACTCTGAAGGCGTCAGCTGCTCTCAATGTTTACCGTATATCAAACATGCAACAAAATTTATAGTTCTTGGTTATTTATAGTCAATATATAAAAAGTTTGGATAATAAAATTTTTGTTGTTGTATTGAACTCTGTGAAACAATGTAGAAGCGTGCTTGTCATTTAATTAAAACAAATTTGTATTAGGCTACTGAAATTATTGTTTTCATGCATAGTGGTTATAGTTGAATCTGAATCTTTAATTTTGTTTTTTAACTTGCATTTTTGGTCATAGGCATATTTTTTTATTTGAATAGCTAACTTTTCCATTCATTGATACATTATAGTTACTGATATACATTTCAACTTGCTAATAAACTTAGTAAATGTGTTCCTTGTACGTATGCACTTTCATCCTGTAATTGCACCTTTTTTGTTTTGCTTTATTAATATTCATTTTAATTTGTAATTTACTAAAAGTGTTACTAGACCTATATAAACTAGAAATGTTAAAAATGTAAATTATATAAACGCAAAACCATAATTTATCATGCTCAATAAATGAATGTACCAAATTTAATAATAAAAATAAAAATAACCAATGTTTACAATTTCCTAAAATGCAGTTAATTTTTGTAACTTAACACCTTGCACATGTTGAAATGCAAGTTTTGTTTATTCTTAGGAAGACGAAAGACTCAAGAAGGTGTTTGCGGTTTTCAGCATAGATAAAATCGAAAAGGTTTGTTTTCATTTTGTGATAATTTTAATAATTTTAAGACTATTATAAGTAAACCTGGTCGTAATTCTTTTTCGGCTTATAAGCAAGGGGAATACATTGTTTAAATTACTTTGTTACATAAAACAAATATACATCCCTGTCGGTTTTATTGTGTAGTGGTTGATTTAGTTTCCTCACACTGGGAATTTTGTTTACAAATGTAGCCTATTAGGGGGTTGAAGCAGTTGCTAGGGTTGAAAAATATTCTGCTGTAACGACAGGGTGAAATTTGAAACAAATGAAGGATTATGAACTCTAACATGAAGGTTTATTCATTCCTAACCTGAAAACTCCGTTGATCTATTTCTCATGGACCAATTTTTTTAGTGGAGCTGAAATTGGTAGTTGAAGTATACATTAAATTTACATTCTTTTAAAAAGTTTTTTTTCAGCTTTGAATTTTTTTTTTGACAATTTGTTACCGTGTATTTTGTGCCTAGATGAGTCGTAAAATCCTGTTGATGCTGTCATTACAATTTTGTTTGCTTAAAACCTTTCCCTTACGAAAGTAACTGTGTAACTTAGTAAACAAAATTGGGTTTAAAAATCCAAACCCAAGTATTTCTCTTGAGTTATAAGTAACTAAATTTATTTTTGTCAACTCCAAATAACCGTTCCATATTATGCAATTTAAAAATCGCACTTCAAGTTAATTAAGTCATTTGATAATTTTTTTCAATCATTTGTTCATAGTAGTTTTGGTTCTTTTTTGCATATTTGTTTCTAACATGTATTTCTAGCATGAAACCTTATATCTTATGTAGTTTCAGTTGTGGTAGTGTGCCAACTCTTTATGTTTGATAATTAATGTAGATTGACTTTCACAGCTTGTAGTTTTGTGTTTATTTGACTTTGTTACAAATTTATTACACTACTTGATAAAACAACAGGGTAATTAAATATTGAAATAAATTTCCATGTTCAGCCTTTGTTGATTGCCTTTGTTAAGCGAATTTCCCATGTAGGGAATAAGCTATTTTATTCTAGGTTTATCCTGCGTACAGGTAAGAAATGGTCCATACAAATAAAAACATATCAATCGTGTATATTCACACTCGATTCTTCCATCGGCACTTGGTACAATTTTAGTATCAGTAGCCTACAATAAAATTTCGTAATACTACGAAGTTGTACCAAGTGCGTGCAGAGGGAAGAATGGAGTGTGAATATACGGGATTTATCCAGCGTCACACGGAGTTCACCAGAGAGAATCTTTTTAACTGCTGATCATTTATTAGAATTGTTTATTCAAGAAAGTTAACATTTAATTGTACTTTTATGCATTTTATATTCATTTCATTAATTTTTTCTATCTTTTTTTCAGGATGTGCTTGGTAAAATGTTACTTTTGAAATAGTGAATATTTTCCTCGTTTCCTGCATGAAGAACTGTTCTAAAAACTATTATGTTATTTTATTTAAATAAAATATTTCTCTTCTTAAATATTTTTCAATGTGAATTTAGCATTTTATGTGGCAAACTAGTTGTTGGTTAAACACAACAAAATAACTAAATTAAGTGCCTTTATTTTTTATTTATTTCAACACATGAACCAATTAAGAGATACAAACAAATAATCAATAAGTTAGCATCTTTTTAGGTCACAACAACTAATTATAACAAAAGCTAAGGAGAAGGATTCAAATTTTAGACCGTAGCACATTCTGCGAGTGGCTTATTCAACCATGTTATTTTTTTATAGTAAATAGGCTATAGCTGGTGGTACTTCACATACATGTCTTCCTCAGTATCCAAAAGCGAAAAGTCTACTGGTCACGGATAAGTCACTGATTTTACTAGGGGGTCACAGAAGTCAGTGGAAAGTAACGGATTTTCATTTTAAGATCCATGACTTTTGGTCATGAAAAAAATTGGGCCTAATAAAGTTCTTCAGGCCTGTCTTTTGTTTTGCACCTTTCTGCAGGCAGTGATTAAGTTTATAATGAGAATCAGTGAGAGTGAACATATTTTGGGAGATGGCAATCTGCTCAAATGTTACACATTCAACAAAATACAACATAGTACAAAATATTGAATGCCCGACTATCTCATGTCACTGAAAATTATTTTCTTATACTTTAGTTATATAGTCGCCCCCTTCAAAAGTCGCTGAAATTTAGATCAACTGGTAGACACCCTGAAAAGTCAATATTGTATTTTTCCTGTTATTTAACAACTTGTACTTACCCCGTTGGAAAATTGTTACTCTTCTTTGTACTCAGGATGGAGAGAACCGAGTAAGATTAGAACTGAGAGCTGTTGAGGAGGACAAAGACGCCCCAACTCCTCCCCCCACCCCCTCTAGTCCATCACCTGACGTCATCACAGACACATCTCCTGTCGAGAACTTCCTGTCTGGCAAAACTTGTCTACATGGGGTGAGTCTTATATGCTAGCTAGTTAGCACTGGATATTTGATAGTGCTCGCCTGGTAATCAAAAGGTTGCTGGTTCAATCTTGAGAAATGTCTTTTTGAGCTTTTTAATGGTTTGAAATTGGACTCAGCTGTCCCTGATCATTGGGCTTTGAAAGAATTATCCTAGTTGTTGAAACAGCTGACCTTAGTCAGTAACAAAGCTACAAAGATCATCTTACACCATTGTACACTCATTCTTCACTCATATTTGGGTTTTCAAATACGCACCTAGGTGGTGTCCCCTTCTCAATAATTGATCTGACGACGCTGTTTTACCAGCCACTAATATTGGCAGCTAGTCTATCAATTGGTACTGGAGTCAGGTCAGGCTAAGCTTATATGTTTCTTTAAAGTGTGCAAATTTACATGTTGTTGTTTTATAATAGCTCAAGTTAGTGTTTTGAGATCTAAAATCCAATTACCACTTCTGTTGTATTTAAATTGGTCTTATATACTCTAGGGTTCTGGATGGTGGAAATTTGAGTTCTGCTACGGCCGCAGTGTGGAGCAATATCATGTGGAGCAGGATAACACACGCACAACGGTGAAACTAGGCGTGTTCGATCGCGAGGCACACATTGCGTGGCTCACACACAACCCTCACAAGCGACCCAAGCCGCTGCCCGAGCGACGTCAGCTGTCACATTACTATGGAGGTGGCAGTCTGTGTGACAAAACTGGACTGCCTAGGGAGACTGAGGTATGTAGACAGTTCACTACTGTAGAAACTGTTCACGGCTTCTACCTTTGATAATGATTCTTATTAGTGCTTGTAGTTTAAAGTTTTTAAAACACTGTAAGCGTTTCAGTTAGTCAGCGATTCTGATGTTTGTAGGGTCATTTGATTTGTAGGCTACTGTTAGGGTCTGCGAACCACACTTTTAGCGAATTTCCCTATAGGGAAGTAGCTATTACCGTAGGTCTCATGGTAAGACTTAGGCCCGGGACCGATTTACTTTTTCATTTTAATGTCCCCAGAGGCCAAAAACACCATTCGTTCAAATTTTTATATATGTATATATATATATATATATATATAGGTATATATATATATAGATTTATATATATATATATGTGTCCGTGAACACGATAACTTGAGTAGTTTTTATCCGATTTTGATGAAATTTGGTTTGAAGGTGTAAGGCGGGATAAACTTGAATGAGTTCGCGATCCAGCATGATCGGACCATGGGAACAGGGTTTTATGGGGGGTTTTATGGGGTAAAAATTGGTTTTTCTCACTTCTTACCCTCAAAACACGAAATTTCCCAATTTTTCTCTAAACCTTCTTAAAGAGCTTAAAAAAACAAACAATTCAGTATATCAAAGTGTTTTTGTACGGTTATTGGTTACGGAGAAAACTAAAAAAATGGTAAATTTAAAATTCCCATGTTATTCTTATGGAGAATATTGTAAAATGTTGTAGTTTGCTTCTTTATGGATATATTTTGATCAAACTTGGCAAATTTATTTATTTAATAGTAAGCTATCAATATTTTACTAAAAACACACTACTTGATAAGTTTCCTTGTAGCAGCAAACCTAGGTACTCGTTTAACCCAATCCTATACTCTAATACGAGCAATGTTTGCTTGTATGTATGTATGTATGCTTGCTTGCTTGCTTTCTTGCTTGCAGAAAGATCTCGAAAACGGCTCCGACGATTTTCTTCAAATCTTGTAAATAGTTCATTTTTGGCCTGAAAACGAGTTTACTGCAGTTAGAACTGCCAACAAAAATCTAATTACGTAGAAAAATGAAACTGAAAGTCACATTTTTTTAACAATAGTCTTATGGGTTGCTAAGTACCATGTTGGTTGAATTCAATAACAAGGAAAAGTAAACAAAAGGCTTGTAAGTTGTAACATGTGTTCATAAAAAGCGATCTACCCACATTATACTGGCAAATTACAAACAGCACAAAAGGAAAAACATCAGTTGTTACTATTGAGCAAAGATTATACCGTACTGAAGATTACTCGATACATTGTAGTTAAGGTTAGCATTGCGGAGTGTGAAAAGCGTCTGCGGCAGTTGGATTATGTATCTAAAATACTAAAATACTATGGAAAGGGAGAGGAACAGGTCCGCGACGTGGAAGTGGTGAAGGAAGTAGTAAAGGCGAGCAGTGTGGAGGAGTGTGGGAGCTATTTGTGGCAGTTGAAAAAATGTATCTGCTATACTTAAATATGCTAAGAGAAGAAAAGGAAACAGCTCAACAACGTAGGGAATGGTGACGCAAGTAGTAAAGGCCGGAGTGTGGGAACTGTTAATGACGATTATAAGGTATCTGAAATCCTAAAATGCTATGGGAAGGGAGGGAAACAGGCCCGCGACGTAGAAAGTGGTGAAGGAAGTAGTCAAGTTGAGCTGTCCGTAGTGTGGGAGCTGTTTATGATGATTAGATTAATATATCTGCAATCCTAAAATGCTATGGGAAGGGAGGGAAACAGGTCCACGACGTAGGGAGTTGTGAAGGAAGTAGTAAATGCGAGCATTGTGGATTGTGGGAATTGATTAATGTATCTGCAATACTAAGACTGCTTTCAGAGTAAACTAACGATTTTTCCCGAGCAAAGCTCGGTCCCTAGGTACTGTTATTTAAATAGATCAATTGAAAATCAATTCGGACAAATGGAAATTCGCTTAGACGGCAGGTTTGCTGCGGCGGGGGTATTTTTGTTTTGGGTTGGGTAAAACATTTTCGCTCTTCTCTTGGGTCTTGGGCCAATATCGTATTGTATTGGAAAGTATTGAAAATTGATCTAAAAAAATATATTAACTGTAACACCACAGTTGGCTTATACAATATTTTACATGATCTGCCCCCATATTGCGGTAAAATCATGAACTTCTTCCACAGTGACAATGAAATTTTGAAAGTTTTTCGCAGTCACGGCAAAATCAAGAACATCTTCCGCAGACAGAGCAACTAGTGAACGTCTTTAGGAAAAACGTGAAAATCACCTACTGTCGTTGCATAATGCTCAATGATATTGCTTCACCCGACCCGAGTTTTAACTGAAAATTACTTCCGTTCTTTACCGACCCCTTAGACCAATTGTTGGCCTGCAGGGAAGTGTAGACCCCTACAGTTTAATGTTTATGGGGTACTCAGACTGGTGAATGCACTGACAGCTTTATGTAGTAACTGTGTCTATTGTTGTGTAGGTGAAGCTGAAGTGTGTAGAGAATAGTTCCCCAGGCGCTGTCAGTCTATACCTCATTGAGCCTCACACTTGCCAGTACATCCTGGGAGTAGAGAGTCCTCTAGTGTGTCAAATGTTGGCCAACGTAGATGAGTACGGACTACAACATGAAGTCAGCTCTGCAGATTTGGACGATGCAACTGTGTCCGACGATGACATCTCCGAACTCCCGCGAGATGAATTATAGTCCTTCCATGTGTTTGAATTGTTTTTCTCAAATTTCAATGAGAATAACAACTCATTACTCAACTGTCGCATTGAGAAATTCTTCAATTAGATTTGAATTAATTACTTAATGTCAAATTATTTTTCTCGGTTATTTCCCTAACTATTTTTTGCACGGTTAGGTTAGGTGAGGTTAACATAGTTTTATGCATAAATTATTCACTATTTTTATCTACTTAAAACACTTTGATAAGATGTCATTGACGTTTGAATACTTTTGCAAAAGATTCAAACCTTCAGTCTACAATTATTCAACTTCAATTCCTACTTAGTTAATGTTTTTTTTTTTATTTGAAAAAATATGTAAATGACAGCACTTGAAAAAAATATGAAATTAGGGATTGAAATGTTAGAAACTCATTTTAAGCCAATTTGGGAAACAAATGGGAATTGAACAAATTTAAATACTATTGAAAATTGAAACAAATTCTAGTATAGCCCAAAATAAACTCTAATAGGACTAAATCCAAGGTATTCTTTCCTATTTTATCAGTCTTACAAAATACTTCTTGGTAATCATCAACCTGCTTGCATTTAAAAGTGAATTATGGAACATTTTTAAAATCAATTTTCACATTATCAGACAGTATATCTCGTACCTAGGGCCGAAAATGAGGTTTTGCTGGCTCGAGATAGTTTATAAGGTCGAGACGAAGTCGAGAACTTAAACGATCGAGAGCTGCAAAACCATTTTGGTCCGTGGTACAAACCCTATTTTTCACCACACTATACCCTATTACCCACAATACTATTCAACACAATAATAATGTACCTACACTAACTATGTGAAGAAATAATTTGAGGAATCAGCAAAAATAATAATAAACAGTTGCTAGGCAGCGGTGACAAAAAAACAAGTCTATTGCAATGCTATGGATACAGTTTGTGTATTTAATATACATTATTGTTTAAAGTAAATAAGCGAACATTTGATTTTACGGCCCTAGGGATGTAAAAACCTGCTCGGTCCCCAAAATGATGATGACAGCTAGCATGGCCAGCAAAACGTAACTTTCAGCCATCAATTAACGTATGTATAACAGTTAAAAACATTATAGTGTGGTGCAATAGTTATTTGTGTAACTAGTGAGCAAAGTGACACTTTGCTGCACACTAGAGCAATGTTTACAAACACTGTCAAACACTATACAAAACGTTTTTAGGTTCAGCTGGCAACACAAATAGGTGCCCTAGAGAAAGTAGTCACCGGTCCGTATCACTCCGCTATTTTTTCCACGGCAAGCAATGTGCTCCGCGACTTGAGAAAATAGTTCCGTATTTTTTTTTTTATTTGAAGTGGTTTCCATGCTTTAAAAAATGCTTTAAAGGTATTTTCTTGGTTATTAAGATTGTATGAATGTTTTAAAAACGTTTAAAAGAAAAGTCCAGAAAGTTCAGAAACACCGAAACTATAAACACGAAATGACAGATTAAATCGTAGTTATAATAGTCAATCAGCTGCTCATAGTATTATTATCTTTAAGTGTTGCCAACCTATTTCCAAGCGTACACGGATTACGTGCATAATAGAACCACGCTGTTTTGTATTGTTTATTGTTTTGTTGGAATCCTGATGTGCGCCATGTGCAAAGTATAAACCGCACGACAAAGTATAAACCGTACGACAGAGCATAAATATGCAGCAATTAGCAGCTTTCTGTACTATAAACAGTACAAGGAGGCCAACTTTGTCGGGTGACTGTAGGAAAAAGCCTTTTCCATCACTAACCATTCCAACATAACAAAATCACCTGATCCTTTTCAAAACTGGGGTGATAATGATGTGACAAAAGAATGTTAAAGTTATGAATGACCAAAACCTAATTTAACTACAACTCGGCTATAACATTAATATAGCAATGGGAAGTCTATCCAAAGACGAAAAATATATGAAACTATGTTAGAATTACCTAACCTGTCCAAATGTATGCAATAATAAAAAAAGTTCTCTAGTCTCTTTACTGAATTTTTACTGAAAAGTTCTAATTTTTGCAATTTTCCTCTATTGGTTTTTTAAGTTGGTTGTTAGAAAAGAAACAAAGAAAGCCCTATAAGTGACACGCATGTCTAATAGAACCCATCACATCGCAATGTAATTGCAAATAACATTGTGAACTTATGTTTAAAAGAGGCTGATTCCTCAACATAGTGATTGCCTTGTCTTCCTAGTAGTCAGAAGGTAGCTGGTTTTATCCTGATAAAAGTCTGTAGCTTTTTGACGGTTTAAAACTGGACCTCCGTTCTGTCACTGGATCGTAGGGCTTTTAATACATCCTTCTCGTAATGTAAGGAAACAGCTGGCCTTACTCAGTCATAAAGCTACAAGCAATAAAAATCATCTCTCTCCATTCTACAGTCTTCTGTCAGTCATATTCAGATTAAAATATGCAGCTTTGTGTCCTGCCTCAATTATTGGATTTCAGGGGTTATTGAACCCACTAGACATTACACTACCAAACCAATTCAAAGATAATAGCAATTTAGAAAAAGATTTACTGTACACCAGAAGTGAATTAGAAATGCTGGAGAACATGTTTCTCTTCTGAAATGTCAGAATTACATTATACATTTTTACTTTCTCCCCCTATACCATAGTATATGGAGAAAGTATTGTTTTCGTCAAAATTTTCGAGTTTGAGTTTTGAGTGGATATTTTCGTTTTGGGTCCCCCTGGACCCAAAAAAGTGGTTTTCGAAGTGATGTCTGTGTGTGTGTGTGTGTGTGTGTCTGTGTGTGTGTGTGTCTGTGTGTCTGTGTGTCTGGATGTGTACAGAGCTAGAGACTACACCTGTGGTCCGATTTCGATTAAATTTGGTATGTAGGTTCTAATCCATGGTATCTCCAGGCGTTTTTTTCATTTTTTTGAAATTTTGATTTTTAATGGGGTTTTTCCCATAAAAACCCATAAAAAAACCGGAAAAATCAAATTTTCTCAAAAATGGACCGAACGATTTTGATAAAAATTTAGCATGTTGTAGCCCTTTAAATTCTTAACAAAATGGTACAAATCCCATTTCTGTAAAAATTACGGTTCAAAAGTTATGGTAAATTATGTTATTTTCCCATAAAAAAAAACCCATTAAATAACGAAAAATAGGATTTCAGAAAAAATCCGGTTTTGATTTAACATAGTATGTTACGGTCCTTACAATTTTGAGAGTTTTTTTCATTTTTTAGACATTTTTATTTTTAATGGGGATTTTCCCATAAAACCCCATAAAATAACGGAAAATTCGGATTTTTCCAAAAATGGCCCGAACGACTTTGATAAAAATGTAGTATGTTAGAGCCCTTTATATTCTGAACAAAACGGCACAAATCCCATTCCTGTAAAAATTACGGTTCAAAAGTTATTGTAAATTATGTTATTTTCCCCATAAAATAACGGAAAATCGGATTTTCTAAAAAATTGGCATAACCGATTTGATAAAAATGTAGTATGTTATAGTCCTTAAATTCTGAACAAAATTGTACAAATCCCATTTCCGGATATGAGGTTGTTGACAAACTTATGGGAGAAAGTATGTGTCAGAATGCTGATACCGTTTATTAGCTCTTAGGATCCAGCTGAATTTAGCAAGCACTGGAAAACTTCATAGCAATGGGACGGGTTCTACTATGAATATATGTCACAGCGGCTATTTGTACAAACACTTATTTTGGACATTAAATTACTTATAAGACTTTAATAGTTTTTTAACAACCAACAGTAAAAAGAATTCAGCCTATTTCCACATTAGAATTAATCTTCACAAAATTATAAAAATGTATGTATGTGTTTTGTGTGTATTTATTTTTGAGTGTGTTTTCTGGGAAGTATTTGTGTTCTATATTGAAAATTGCACAAAAGTTGGCTATACATACCAATTAAATGTTTTTAACTATTATAATCCTAGCAATTATACCTAATCCGTCACAAAATTTAGGCATTTTAGGCAGAAAAAATCTATACCCTCCACTTGATCTTACCTCATCAATAGGTAGGACAATAGCTCAAAAGCTGGGGTTTGCTAAAACGCCAATCAGCTGCAACATACACATTAGGCAAAAAAATTACTAGGGAACTTACCCTCAAACTGCCTTAATTTTGTGAACGGACTATAGTCATGTATAATTACTGTTACTATATTCCTTTTATAACTTTGTGTATTTTATTTGCTGTGAAGTCTTTGAAAGACTAATAGTTGTAAGGTAAGACAGGATAAACCACAATATTTTTAACTAAAATGGGATTTCGTTATTTGGTTATGTGTTATGAGTATTTTTAAATTGAATGATTGTGTTTTGTAAATAAATCAATAGTTATTGTAATGGGGAAGGTAATAATTTATTCCCTGTCATGATATTGAAAAGGAGAGGCCTCTTGCACAAATTGTGCTGATTAATAGGGTCCAAAATCTGTTTTGGAGGCAAAATGAATCCAGAGAAATAGCCTACACATTTACCTTTTCAAGATTATGTTTGTTTTGTTTATTGAGAAAACATGACTACTAATTAATTTTTCTTTAAACAACTTTTTTTTTTATCTACACAGTATAAAGAGGGATTTACGTACCTCAATCAGGTACAGTTGTAAAAAATAGCCTATTTCGAATACATTTTCATAAACTTTGTTTACAATCTGACTGTGGTTAAACATGAACGCGTTGCAGAAAGTCAACAGTGCCGGAAGGTCAAATAAATTATACTTGTGCCGATAGGTCAAAAACTACAATGTTTGCAGTGTCTGTAGATCAAAAATCCCAGTAAGTCAAATAATACAGACCGTGCTAAAAACATAGTATATGTTAGAGCGATTGACACATTGGGAATTTGACCTAATGCAACAGCAGTTTTAATATAACGAAATACGATAAAATATAAGTTCAGTTTCGCTCATGGGGAGCACATTTCGTTTACGTATAAGCTGAGTTTGATTATAGATAAATATATGCCGATGCTTGATGGCAAATCTGTATGATCTGTTGATGGCGAAACACGGACTGTATTATTTGACTCAATGGGATTTTTGACCTAGAGACACTGCAAACATTGTAGTTTTTGACCTATCGGCACAAGTATAAATTATTTGACCTTCCGCCACTGTTGACTTTCTGCAACATTCCCGCAACAAACACCTTTATGTGCTTAAAATCAAAATCCCAAAAAAACCTAATGCAAAGAGTTTTAAATCTTGTTTAGCTAAAGGGAAACTTTAATTTAAATTTAACAAAGCTAGTATCTTAGAGCAAATAAATACAACCAGCTATGTGTTCTAATTTAAGGATAAAGGTGTCCGTTGAAGACGAAGATAAAAGCAGTTCTTTATCATGAAAGTCCAGAAAGGCATGTGCTATCGAAGGTGTTGAAATTAAATTAAATGAAAAATTATTGACTTAGTTTTTGAAAAGTAAGATTATTCTAGAATAAGATTCACTCACTGTATTCTAGAAAAAAAGCATTTATACATTTTAATATTGATTCTAACAATCACACAAAGCATTAAAAGTTCTTCTGCAGCACTTTGACAAACAATTTTATTTCTACATATAACTCATGTTACTGATTACAACCATATAAAACAAAATTATCACCTTACAATCCATGCAAATGTGGCTAAGGAATTTGAATATTTAATACGACAGAAGATTGGTTTGTTGCATTTTGGTTCCCAGCAGGCTGGGGTCTGCGACAAAGATTCCCAGCTGCGAAGGCCAAAACTCCTGCAAAAATCATTATTTTTTTTGTGGAAATGCTGACACAAAACTGGTATTTTATTTACACTTACTCTGCTGACTAAAAATAAACTCGTTAAATTCTTCCCATCCAAGTAACTAATTAATAAGCAGTATTAACACCCGAAAACTTAATTCCAAAAGTAGTTGAGCTCTCATTTCCTTATTTTCTATATCAAATAGGTTTAATCAACATTTAAAACTTTACTGGAAAACATGGATGAACCTATATAGCATATGCAGAATCGAGCAAAAGTATTAGCACAAAATAGCTTTGCATTAAAAGAGTAAATCGGGTTGGTTGCTGGAGGGATTATAATGAGAAAAATATTTACTTACCAAAAAGAAGCAAAAGACATACAGTTGTACATATCAAATCTGAGGCCAATAAACTTGTATTATTGTTGTGGTCATCATCTGAAAATGAAATAAATTGTTTTGTGATAACAACGACAACATAAACCTACATGAGCCTAGGTTTTTAGGATTTTTAGTGAGGATAGCAGGCTTACGGTACCTCTGAATGAAAAAGAGTTCAAACTGGTAGGAAACACACAACTTTACATTATACACAGAGCATTCAAATATTTCACCCTCTCGAACAGCATTTTCATCTAAGGAAGGTATGATTTAAAGAGAGTTTTTCAGGTCTGTGAAATATTAAAACTACGCTGTTGCTTTGTGTCAAGTTTGGTCTTTCTTATGCCTATTTGGACTTTTTCTCATTCAGGTGTGTTTGTTATAGTAGTTTAAATAGTAAGTTTTAATAATTAATTTAAACCTACGTTGTAATATTAAAACACCCTAAAGGCCATGTGACACCGACATATGCCGCTCCCACCGCCGGAGTACCGGGCGCAGATGTTTTTCCTCGAGCCATGTCACACCAAAGTTTGCGTCCGCAGCGGGAGTTTTGGGATTATTTCATTACAATTTATTTTACATAAGAAACACATCTTACCTGTTTGGTATGACATGTAAGTTTTCTGGTTTTTAAAGTAGTAAAGTGTTTAAGAAGCATTGAATGGGTTTATTTATTTGTTAGCGTACATAAAAAGTGATCTGTAATTATTAAAAAAATTTAATTTGGACCTTATGTTGGAAGTTCAACCATTTTAAATATGGATAAGGATAGGTAAATTATCCACTTTCAGGGTTTTGAGCGTTATTTTTTGCTACACTACAAAGACTAGGCCTATTTACTTTTGAAATAAAAACATACGACTATTTTAAAACTAATGTAATATTTTTGCTAAACCTTATATTAAAAGTTCAAGTTTGCATTGATTGTACAATTTTGGTTGTTGCAAGTTGAAACAGTTGATGAAACAATACAAAATTGTTTGTTAACGTCGACAATATAAAACATTTGATAGGAAACAATAATTTTTTACTGAAAACATTATTTTTGCATAGTAAAAAAAAGTTATTTTTTCTGGTGATTAACGTATACTACGAAAATATACAAAACAACATACATCATCAAACAAAAGAAACATGTTAAATTTACTTTCAAACTGTATTAATCTGTATTATTTTTAAACTTTATAGCTTGGCCATTCGAGATGCCCCTTTGCGCATGCGCCAGACAAAAATCCCGCCGCGGTAGTCAAACAAAATCGCTGAGCACGCCTGCGGGGGCGTGGTAGTGCTGTGTGACTTGGCACATTTGATAACATGGTTAGCGATTTTTCAAAATACGCTCCCGCCGCGGGAGCGAGCTCGGTGTGACTTGGCCTTAAACAGTCTTGAGGTGTTCATTATTTTTCATTAACATTTTCAAAACGAGAAGCCACCTAGCAAGGAAGACTAATTTTGGGATATTTGTCAAGAGGGGGTCATCAATCTGGGGAGCTAAGCTATAAGGCTATAACATTAGATTAAGCAATAATACTTGATCTAATGTAAAAGAATACACACACCAGAATGCATATTTTAAGGCAAAGATATAAAATGGCTGGACTAAGATCAGCTGTATTTAGGCCAGGACCATTGAAGCCAAATTTTAGATTCAGAGGTCCCACTTATAGATTGCAGGGTGTTCATCAAATGCCTAGAACAGCCTTTGACATCAACCAATAGTGATGTGTAAAACCACAAACTTCAACCAAGTTCCTTTAGGACTTTTAAAGGAAGTTTTACTCATGTTGTAGCTTTAAATTTGTACTACATCTATTAATTTATTACGAGTGAATAGGCCTACCTCTAAAAATGTTTGAGCTATATTTTCCACCTGTAAAGTGAGAACTGTTTGAGTTACTTTTGTTAATGTTGTTTTCAACGCTTGAAGTATTTGTATCAGCATTTTTTAAGCTCTGATGTATGGTTAGCATTCAGATTTTCATTATTTATAATTAAATAACTTACGTCATCAATCCATAAGGATTGATCATTTATGGATTGATGACGTAAGTTATTTAATTATTTGATAACTCAATCCGTTGTGCTACAATCTCAACATTATTCATTATTTATCTTCAACATGCTCTCCAGGATCAGCAGCATCTCTCTTACTCAGGTTGTGTGAAGGTGACAAGTCATAATCAAAATGTGGTGATTCAGTTACTTGTTGCAGATCTTCCACAGCAAATAGAGCTGACATGATATGTTCTATCAGATTTGAAATCGCTCTTAGGAAGAAATATCTGGTCATCTCACTCTACAAACCGCGGATCGATCACATCTTCAAACTTTGGTGTAGTGAACTGCTTGACTGACGTTTCAACTGAGGTGTTTTCATCTGCTTTGAATTGTATTTCACCAATGGGATGATGGGGTGCAAAATTAATTGTGTGGTTTTCGTGAGGAAGTTTGGTAAAGTTTGAGGATGAATCAAATTTCCCCTCAACATTGTTTGCTTTCTCACTAGTTGGAGATATAGTCAACGATGATTTATTCTTGGAAAAGTTATAACCAACATCTGTTTCAACCTTGTCAAAAAGGTATACTCTTGATTTTTCAAGTTGAAACGCCAACACATCGTGGTGGATGAACAAGACAAACAGATTCAACCCTGAAATTGAAAGAACATAGGTAGTACAAAGTAATACGATTAGCTTGAAAATATTGGCCAATTCAATTTGTTCAAGTACAGATGATCAAAGACAAACTTTATGTTTAGTAATAGTGTTATATAGTCAATGGTAATAGCATTGACTACCATAAACTACAAACTACCATAAAAAATATGACAGTTGGATTTTTTAGCTAGAAGCGGTTGAGGTATGGTGTAATATCTTTGCATTGCAGATGAACCTTTTTGGCTGTAGGCTGTAGTGAGTGCGATCCATCGATGTATGCAACCTAACATCGGTGGTGTTAGGTTATATCTTTGTTATATACATCGAAGGTGTGATCATTTGTTCAATGTTCACATGTCAATTTTTGAGGTCAAATCAATAAAAACAAACTGGCATGTCGTCAATCAGGGACAATGTTGTATTACTTACGAAAGAAATTTCATTTAAGATCAAATGAATTAATTTAGTATGTGTCATTGTCTGATTTATTAGAATTAGAAAACATTCAGTTAGGCTACTGCATTTTATAAACCACACTTGAATCTTGCTTCCTTGGCCTATCGTACAACGTTTTCCGAATCGTAAATCATCATTATGTCCCAACAGTTTATTATGTGTATCCCAGTCAAAGCAACTACATTATTCTATTAATATAATGATCAACATTAATTTTGCAAGAAGATTCAATATTTTAATATCTGCTCATAATAAATTAATTACTGTATTTTCAAAGCAACCATCACTTAATTTGGAGGAAATTTAAATAACAATTTGTTCATTAGTTGATTTGGAATTAGGAATCATGTCTCTATTTCACAGTAAATATTCTCTAATGATTAGCTAATGACAAAGTGATTCATCAAATTCCAAGAATATATTATGCCAGTTTGTTTGTTTTGATTTAACCTCGCATTAAAAAGGTTCATCTTCAAAGATATTCCAAAACAGCTTAACCACTTCTAGCTAAAAAATCCAATTGCACTGTACAGACTTCTCAATTTTTCACCCCACACTGTAAATAAAACATGTGATTGGAATTTGTTTTGATTTTCTGTTTATATTTGGTTGTTATTTCGTCACCAGCATAGCAACCCATAAAGCCCATGTTAATTTTTTGTTAATTTCAAATTCATTTTTTGTGCTTATCTTTGAGCCTATTTTAATTTATAAAGGGATTCTGCACACCTACAGGAAAATAGCTTTCTAACAATATGCGTAGATTTTCCCTACGATGTACACGAGCTGAGAAAAAAGGTTTTAAAGAAACATGCTTGCCTATTAATATATAGATAGAAGATAGATTCTAACAATCACACAAAGCATTAAAAGTTCTTCTGCACAAGAAATTTTATTGTTACAACTAATTTTTACTTGCTGATTAGCCTTATCTTAGTATTGGTGAACTCTCAATAGAGTACTAGAGGTATTGCCTTATGGTATTCGTCCCAGGAGTATTCCCAGGAGGAGTTTCTTGCTGCAGCCCTCTGCAATGATTGCCCAAGGCTAATCCTGCAAAAATCATTATTTTTTTGTAGAAATGCTGACACAAAACTGGTATTTTATTTACTAGTTAATACATCCTTACTCTGCTGACTAAAAATAAACTCGTTAAATTCTTCCCATCCAAAGAAATTGTGGTCAAATAGGTTTAATCAACATTTACAACTGTAGGCCTAGGTACTGGAAAACATGGATGAACCTATATAGCAGAAAAATGAAATATGAAAATATATATTTTTTTTTTTAGGTTTACAATTTGTAAAAGCAATTTTCTTTTCTTTTTCTGTTAGTTATAAGGTAGTTAAGTTGCCAAGCCACAACTGACATGTAATTGATGTATGTACAGATTGTCTAAGTCTGGTCTGGTGTAAGAGTGGACCTATGGTCCAAACCAGACCAGGGTAAATAAAAAAATTGTCAAATTGTCTCTCTCCAGAAGCTTTAAATAGTATAATAAATGAGAATACGGAGATGTAAGTAAATTTGTAAGGAAACATGGAAATAGTAAGTCATGACAGTTATTTTTTATTTACTAATTAACACATCTTACATGTTATGTTTAATTATCTTAGATTATTAATGTACATTCACAAAAATAGAGTTGGTTGATATTATTTTAGATGGATCTGAATGATTCACCTATTTTAATCTTAAAGGTTTTGTTGACCAGAGGTAAGATGATTTCTAGCTTACATACATTTGATAGCTAATTTTGTAATTGAAGTAAATATTTAACTTACACAAAATTGTTGATTGCAGGCTTTTATTTTGCACTTTCATATTCCGGTTTAACTTTTTTCACAAAATAGTATGAGCTCTTCTAAACAATATTATTAATGGTGCTGGAAACTTGTGATAAACATATATTTGATGAAAGCAACAATTGAACTTCACAAACCAACTAATCACAATATTGTGTATGTGTGTAACACTAAATCTGGACTATATAAAATGTAACGTGACAAAAAATATATTATGCCTGAAATTGAGATAATAATGCCTATATATTGCCAGTTTCACTCTTAATTGGTGTCAGTTCTCCATAATGGAGATACTGTACCGCACTTGGTTTGTTTTTAATCTTTGGGACAAAAATATTTAAACAAAATAATTCCGTTTCCAATTCAATAGGATAAAAAAACCTACTAAAATAGTCATAAGCACTTCTCCTTTGATCTAGTAGGAGTAGATATTTTCGATCTTGCATGTTAAAGTTGGAAAAAATTGATTTGATGAATTAAAGCCTCCACAGCAGAGTGAGATAACTGATATTTCTGTTGAATTAGAATACTCAATATCTTTAACCAAGCCAAACTGAGGAGAAATAATTAGGCTACTATTTTGTATACTGTAATATGGCATCTTTAATCTCTTACAAAGACTATCACAACAACAAAAACTAATGGAGAAATCTTTTAGATTTTAGCACATTTCTGCATTTAAGTGGCACATTATTGAACTATATAATTTGTTTTTTGTTGGATAAAAATGGACTTACTTACGGTACAATAAAGTAGGTCCATTAAAGAAGGGATGACTTAACTCAGTATCCAAAAGTCAAAGTCAACACTTTCATGCAAACTACTTTCACAAAATCCGGATAAATAAAATAAAATAATAAAACAATAAAACCGGAGTCTATAAATTGTCTTGCAACGACTGCCCAAGCTTCTACATAGGCCAGACGTCACGATTATTTACCACCCGATTCAAAGAACACCTGCCTAGTCGGCATTTTCCAACCATTTGATTCTTGGGGCTCTGCCCCAGAGGCGTTTAAAGTTCACTCAGCAGTATTTTTACATTACGACCATATGGATAATTTTACTCTAATTTTAATGAACCAGCTGTTAATATTAAAATTGTATTCAAAGGTCTACTGAAACTGTCAAAATTAATTAAATGTTTACACATTATTATTTATGATTTTAAATTGATTCTCCACTGCATGGCAAGTTTTTTATAGTTTCAACAAAATGAGAATTCAAGAAAGATGACCAGAAATTCATTTATTGGTATAAAAGTTCTCGATAATCGGGTTGAAATTTGTGTCATAGATGAGGAGAATGAGAGCTGTGTTGAAGTTTTGGAATAGACTAACTACGGAGTATGTTTCATCTATGGTTTGGTGAAGTAGGTAAATTAATGTCAATTCATGTATTTAAAAAAATGTGTACAGGGTTTTTACTTTGTACACATCTAGTTAGGTCAAACAACGCATCTAAACCTCACTATTTACGTATACAAAACATTCGGAAACACAACAGTGCCATCACATCTCATCGCATTTGCATAATTTGTTACCAAGTCTGGAACCCATGAAATACATGCACAGCTTTATTTGATCGATATGGCCATTGCAAAACTACCCCATAAGTTAAGTTAATCAATTATTTTAGTAATATTGACTTTTTCCATCAGATGACAGACCAATTATATGAACTCCTTTTCCCATATAGTGAAAGAGGCCTTAACATGAACAAGAAACAAACCTCCTAAAAACGTATGACTCCTGAAAAGCCTTTTGGGCAACCTAAAGCCGACGAAAGGACAGAAAATATTGAATTCATCAACCACGTTTTTAAGGTACACTATCGTCTTACTCATAATTATGTTTCTCCTCCCTAAGATTTTAATAACTTCACTCTATCCATCACAGTTAGCTGAATTTACCTAAAACCTCAAGATTAGCCGTCGATTTCGACGGGATTCACCTAGTTTGATTGAATATGTAACGTCAAGCGCACCTTAAGAGGAATCCCACCTCATAAACTCACACTAATTGTAGTTTTTTATGTTGATCCCAAAAACCTAGGGCTATGTTTGGTCAATGGCATGCCTTTCCTTTACACTAATGTTGTTAAACCTTAACAAAAGGAGTATAAACTTAGAAATATTAACTGGGTAGGGTGGATGCTAATTTAGCGGGTTTGGCCAAGAACTAAGCTTACATCAACACACCTTTATTTGCCTTTTCATATTTGAAGAAGACAATTTCCTAAATTCAATCAGGGAAGTCTTTTTTATCACCATTAACCACAAGACCAAGCTACCTTAATAAACCAGTATTTCTTCACAATCAATTAATTATTATCTGCCTTTAGCAGAGTTAGCCTATGTAGTGATTCGAATGATTTATTGAAAATAACATCAACAAAGGCAAACAAAGACAAACAACAAACTGTTTTTTACACAAAATATATATGGCGTGCAGAGATATCTATTCTGACACATAGATAATATATTTCTTAGTTTGTTTAAATATTAGAATAATTTGTTTTATATTATTGAGCTTTTTAGGGACTTACGTCCCTACAAGCCACTAGTTTGATTATATTTATGATCCATACTGTTTCTGTTCTAATATCTGTGGAATAATGCTATCAGCTATTTCTTTATTTACTGCATTCAAAAGTCACCAGCTGATCATATGTCTTTGTTTATGTGTCAAATACTGCTTCCATAAGGATTACATTGAAACTTTGAGACCCGGGGCGGATTCCTGAGAGACTTTTTTAACGCCATATAGATGTTGGCACTCACCGATATGGTCTTTATCACCATGCAAAATTTGAAAACGATTGATTTAGCCGTCTATGAGGAGTTTGCGTATTACGAAATGCATAAGAGTCGACGTATAAAAGAAAAAAAAGAAAAAAATGGTTGTGTTTCAAAACTAGACTAGATTAGATTACAAGAGGGATCAGGAATCAAAAAACTTAAATTCTTTTTGGTCCAAGGCAGGAGGAAAGACGACAAAACCTGGAAATTAGTCTACTAATGCATTCAGACACAATGTTGTAGGAGAAATTATAAGAAGGAAATCCAATGTCAATGTGGCAGGAAATGGTAAGTTTTAACTGTTTTAAGTTTTATCATAGAGTAAAAAACTCCTTTACCGTGGTTTTATCTCAGAGTAATAAAACAAAATAGGGATATTTTGTTTTATTAATAATTTCTCACTTAAGTATAACATTCTGTAACTTGCTACACGCTCACTAAGTTCAAGTCTTTGCCGCTAAAAGCGCTGCAATGCAATGATCGATTAGTTCTAAGAATCACCGCTACGTCCACTAAGCGCTGACATAATACAACATCCTGCAGATTGCATCATGTTCAGGAGTCTTCAAATTTGGCCGGCAGAAGCGCTGCAGTTCCATTGATCCTGGTAGTTCTATGAATCACCACTGTTATCAATAGCGCTCTATCTTGCCAAAAACACAACGTAGAGAAAATTTTAATGGTTAAGCTAATCATTAATTGAGTGGGGACTTCGGTTACTCTATCGACTCCTCTAATTATATTTAATTGTAAATGTTTTAGTAAATACTCATTATTAAGTAGTAGAGGCACAAACAGTAGAGAATCCCATAATTTGGTCAATTCTCGGGCCAGTGTTGATTGTCGAATTTAATAAAATTAAAATTACACGGACGAAATTATTATGCAACTTAATTTTGTTGTAATTTGATTATAATCTAATTCCTAATTAATAGAACATAATTAATTACTGTATGTGCAATTGACACGTGTAGTACATTGTGTCTGAAATATACATTTCCTTGATTTATTCCAGATTACGTTGAAAGTTATACCATATGCATCGATGATTGAAACAAATAGTAAAGAAAACTGAAATGTTTACCCCCAATAACTTCAGCTAAAATGCCACCTTATAAAGTATCTAAAAATGTTCTTTTATTCGATTTGGTTAATTTGTACGAGATCAGTTTCAAATGTACCTGTATAAATGAAATGGGATCATTAGTGTTAAACCCAAATAACATGCATTTGATATAGGAAGATTAGAGTCTTTGTTATTTACACAAAAACTAAAGGAGATACGAAGTGTAAATTACAAAGTTGTTAAGGATTTTAAAACCTGTGAAATGATGTTTCACTTGACATATGTTGCTATTTAAACATTTTGAACAAAGAGCATTTGCTAATTTTCAAATTTTTTTATAATTTTAAAAACCCGTTGCTTGCAGCATGTCACCATATTACAGTAAAGCGAATTTCATAACAAGTAAGAAAATTCAACCGGAGAAGGGCTAAGTGCATTGGAATAGGAAACACAGAGTAGAGTACAGTATTCTTAAAACATATTGATTCTTTCAAAAGAAAAAAAACTGCCGCCATTTTGAAACGGAACAAGACAATTCGCCAAAATGTTTGTCTATTAAATACCTTTAAAATTATGTACAACATGACATATGATTACGTTTGAAAAATCCGAGATTCGAAAGTTTCTGTCACACCCATTGAAAAAGTTAAAAATATTTTTATGTTATTCCTTGGGGTTGGGTTTAGCGGAAGCCGTTTTTACGTAATCAATTTGAGACACCTTACGTGGAACATTCTGTATATATTTTTTATTCGATCTTTATAAACATTATCAGTTTTAAAAGGATATTCCAGATCAAATTTAGCATATCAAAATGTCTTTAAAATTTTACCAAATTAAGAACTCAACAAGTATAAGTACAAGTTAAGAAATTGGTCAGTGCTGTACGGTACATTTTACAAAATAAAATCGTTCGTTTTTATGGTTAGCTGTTGTATTGTTTAAATAGCAAACATTTAGAGTAAACCTGGAAAATCTCTAAATAAAAAACTTGTGTGTGAAAAAAATGTTGCAAAAATCAGCAACAATTCCTGAAGTTGACGTTTTATGCAAAACATACAGCAATGGTGGATGTTTTTTAGACGTCACTAAGCGAATCTGTAACTGCAAGACATTCTTTACAAAGACATTGCATATTACAAATGCCTAGTTCCGGAAGTGTGCAGTCTGGTAGCCTGGTAGGTAATTATTTGGCTTTGTAGTGCAGAACTAATGGTACACAGAGCCGTGGAGCGTAGCCAAGGACACAGTCTAGTCTGGCCCCTGTAGTGCCTCACTGGAGTGTTACTTGAGGGATTTGTATCCCTAGGAATGTTTTGGTAACTTGAGGGATAAGGGTAGTGTCCAATCCTTACTTAGTCTTGCTGTCCTAACCGTTTGAGATTCCTATATTCTGTGCCATTAGTCGTAAAATATAACACCTATACACATTACGTGTAAACCATGTACAATTGCTGCCATAGAGACTATATGTAATCAACAGCTTTCCCAAACTTACTTTTCAATTTGATTTCACATAATTTATAAATAAAAATACTTTTTAAAAATGCCACGTTTTTAAACGCACCAAAAAGTATAAAATAATTTATACAATTTTGAGAGAATAAATACTTGTAATATTTAAAACAAAAAACGTGGGGCGCATGCTGATTTATAATTAACTTCACCTATTGGACTATTATGATCTATTGCATGCGCCCCACGTTTTTCGTTTTAAATCTTACAAGTATTTATTCTCTCAAAATTGTATAAATTATTTTATACTTTTTAGTGCGTTTAAAAACGTGGCATTTTTAAAAAGTATTTTTATTTATAAATTATTATCTAGTTTTTAGTCTTTAATGTGTAAATATGTTAAATCTATTTAATATAGCCTCTTAATACTATAAAACACAAAACCTTATTATCTGTAATCAGATGTTTTATCTTTACTTTGAAATGATTGTTTTATATTGCTATGTTTAAATAATTATATTTTATATTGTTGTTTTTTTTTACTTTAAATATTTTTAAGTTAGATCTGTCGATGGATAGAGAACGCTTTATTTGAATTATTATCATATATGCTTAAATGTTCAAAAAGCTTAACAGATTGTAAATCAAATTGTAATAACGAAAAAATTGCTATACAATGTATGGAACTATTGTCATACGGCATTAGAGGCATTATTAGTATTATTGTTAT
This sequence comes from Macrosteles quadrilineatus, assembly GCF_028750875.1. Taxonomy (NCBI): domain Eukaryota; kingdom Metazoa; phylum Arthropoda; class Insecta; order Hemiptera; family Cicadellidae; genus Macrosteles; species Macrosteles quadrilineatus. The sequence goes on from NW_026542595.1 coordinate 204,460,900, forward strand.
TACAGTATGACTTTTTGAGGTACAGTAGGCCAAATTGAAATCGAAAATGTATTGAAATTGAACATTGAATTATAAATTAAAGGGTTTTCTCTGAGCACATTCTGTATTATTCGAAAAACATACCAACATTTGAAGAACGAGAGCTCACGCTAATCTAATAAATAAACCAATTAATTGCTTATTGCTTATTTACCTTTACGCATTTTATATCCCAAACGTAAAAAAATTATATTTGAGTTCTTCAAACATTTCAATTAATTTTGTATGATTAAAAAACAGTTGGGGACACCTACTTTTGAAACAAAAAAGTAGCCCACACTAATTTTATTAAGGAATTACCTTTGAACTCCTTACACCCCAAACATAAAATAACTTTCTTTCAGATTCGTCAACATTTAAATTAACAGTATATCTGTTTTACAAAACCCCAAAGTCACTGAGATATCGGGACTCGTCAGCGTGGCAGGGAAGGGGGGGGGGTGACAAAAAGCGAGGGGAGACACGCGTTCCCGCGTATTCAACAGATTTATGTCGCCAACTTCCATCAGTTGAGCTTTTTGCGGTCCAACAAGTGTAATGGGAATTCCAGCGGGTCATAAATGATTCAGTTGAACGCGCGGCACCTCTAGTAGTTCTCCGCTTGGCTGCTAGAATGCGCTGGCAGCGCTGATCAGCTGTTCGCTGCGGGGACGATCGTCAAAACTACGATCACGGTAGCCTAGGCCAGGCTGGCAGGCTCGTATTTAATTGTATAAATATGTACCAGAACAATGTACTATAATGATAGAAGGTGGATTTTATTAGATTATACACGAAAGTGAATGCTTTAACAGCAAATGTGAGTGTTGATGAGCATGAGATTCATATTATAGCTCTTTTACTGACCAAGATCAGCTGGTTTTTTGACAGGATCACAGTATTTATCAAAGCCCGATGGCCGAATAATTGTTGGGATTATGGTGTTAAAGTTTTAATACAGAACAAACGACAAAAGTGTATGGATAATATTATATTGTCTTAATGAATATATTATTGGTTTTTACTCTTTTAGCCATGATGAGAGATTTACAACAAATTTTGGATCGTCTTTTTAAATAAAGCTTGATCGTACAAGCTGCAAATGCTTTGAACAGAGGCGTTAGTTTGTATAAGCCTTTTTATATAATAATACCTATTCAGACCAATACGCTAAAGTTGAGAATAGTTTCAAGAATAAGTATGTATTTACTCCAAGTTGCGGTTTTTTTATACTCCTACTTTATTCTAGTTATAATTCATTCAGCGATTTTAGTTAGTTAGCTCACTTGAATTTAATGATCCGTCCAGTTTAATTATTGCAATAACCATTACCCAAAAACAACCTTTCGTTTCACCGACTGTAAAATTCTACAGACTTAAAAACCTACTTACACGAAACAACATAAACATATCGTTCACAAAATGTTAATATATTCTAACAATGAGAAATTCAGTTTAACAGTCGGCGAGAACGGAAAAACAATGGAACAATTTGTTGACAAGCTGGCTTGGTTGGTTACAAGCTGGCCATTGCATCCATATTTCAAATATGCAAGAATCCTTTTTAATATATGCAGTAGCAACAAAATGAAACAAACGGCCAGGCCTTCATCCGTCTATAAAATACAACAGTCTATATTTCATAACAATGACGATCAGCTGAAAACCTGTAAAACAATTAATTTGAAAGTCACATATATTACATGACTTATACTTATATAATTCCTTCCTATCGTTACTCTATGGTTGACTAGTTTTATTGCGATTCTATAAACAGTCCAATCACCGCCACGTCACTGGCAACTCAAGTTAGTCACCAAGATCCGTACACGAACAACCCAACAGCTGGTGAAGTCATAGTGGGAAGTCCTGACTGACTACAAATACGATTAAATACTATTTTTACTATTCGTGCTCGTTTTCGGCTTTTACGATTACCGGATTTGTGAAAGGGGCAAACTTTAAAATTAGATTGTTTGTTAGACATAGAATATTTCTGTTTTGTTCGAGTGTTATGTAAATGTGCAAAACCCGGCTCTTCGTATGATGTCTTTATGGATAATGCTAATGTGAATGGTGGTTTGGTTGTGTTGTTTAATTTGTTGGTTGTATGTCTCGGTTCGAAACTTAGCTCAGCTGTAGATGGTCATGGACTTGTAAAATAGTTTTGACTAGAGAAACAGCTGATAGTCAGTTGACTAACTGCCCTACACATTCGTTGTAGAAAATTCATTCTTCACTATAAAATATCCACCATTTGTGTTGGCGTCAATATAGTCTAAATAATAATGCTATTCTCCGACAACAATGGTGTTTAATCATATACTGATTTGCTTCTGTAAAATGTTTACTACTTTCTTTCTTTGATTATTAAGTTTTAACCACAATAAGAAGTTATATATTTTATTTTATGGTACGTCAAAATCAGAAGTTATGATCGTAATAAAAGGTTTTAATACTGTACAATCAAAGTTCCAGTCTAAATGTGTTGATAATTACCATTGTTGTTTTTTTATTGTAAAATTCCGTAAGCGAATCGGTCCCCACGAAATATCTCGAGCTAGGAAAAAGATAGCATGGCAGTTGAGGATTCATTGTAAGCTTAATGTCCCGCTTAAGTCCATCAAGGACGGTGGGAAAATATCAGAAGTGTCAAAAATTACCCCTTTGCCCCACAGGCCGTCAAAGATAATGCAATTTTCCAATGGAAGTACTGCTACAGTGTTTCTATAAGCTGTTTTAAATATACCAGCTGATGTAGGCTAAACATCGCTTATTTGTATGTTTATTGATTTTAGTGTTCTGTTTTTAGGTTAGAATGGTAATGCAGTGTTAAAATGTGTCGTTTTGGGGGACGACCGCGACGAAATGTGTAAAAAGTGTATAATTGATTTAAATTTGCATACATAGGCCTACTGTTACAAAACAGCAATTTCTGGCTATGCTCCCCTATTTTATTTATTTTACCCATCAACTATCTATCTCGTGGCTGATTTTGAATACGCGTCATATAAACATTGCCGAATCCAAAACCATTTCCCATCGTTCACGGCTTGACCCCAAGCGAAACTCCCCGTCTCGGCAGCCTAATACCGGCATAAATTAAAACCGGGATGCAAAAAATCGTCTGGTCCAAAAAAGGGGGGAGTCTAGACGTCTCAGAGGGCGCTGGGCTATTGCAAAAAATCAAACTGGTAGAGAAAATTGCAAAAAGAGTAATAGTATGGGAGCTTGGCGCGGCGCGGTGCGAAGGGGGGGAGGCCGCCGTCGTCGCGGGTGAAGGACCTAGACCCAGACAGGAGGGGAAATGTGGCGGGGGTAACCAGACAGCGCAGGGGAAATGTGGTGGGGGAAACCAGACAGGGGAGGGGAATCTTCTCTGAGATCCGGCTCATTGCTAGTCGGTTCATCGTGACGTGTGGTCGTGACTTTTCACACTCCTTGGCAGACACGAAGACCGGATACGCACACGAATTGTTCAGTGATAACTGTAGTGTCCGCTCACCCGATAGTGGAATCCTTTGGATTTTTACGGTGCTCCCCACCCACTGTCAAGCTGCTGGGATCCCGCTAGACAAATTGTGAGTAATTACTACGAATAATTAGCTATTATATGTTCAGACGTCAAATTCTATTTTCCAGACATCTCGATAATCGCCTGAGATCACGCGACAGTCGACTTCCGGTAGCTGTCATGTAATTATTTGTCGGTTTTGTTTCAAGGCCCGTCAACGTCTGGTTGGAAAACCACGAAGTTTCGCGTATGAACTACTTGTGGGGAAATTTCATTTGGTGTGTTAACTTTTAATTCCGTTCTTAAGATTACAAGGTGTTTGGAAAATTTTACAGTGCCGTATTAATTAATATTGGTTAGTAATTTTCTGCAGCCCAGTTTATAGTTTTGATTATCGTTTTAATAGAGTTGGAATTCAATAGACAGTTTCCTAGTTTTAGCCTAGTTAAAATACAATAGCTTGAGTAAACAAGCTATTAAAAATTTGAAGATTTTAGTTTTCGTACTTTGTGTTACATTTATGTAACCAATGTTATATAACGGCAAGTATTCCGATTCGGGCTACTGTCGAGGACAGTTTTTGTATGTTACAGTAATGTGTATGTAACCTATTTATTATAAGGTCAAAGATTAAACCAGTTTTTCAGGTTAACCTAAATGTACCTTTTCATAAGTTTAAACTCTCAAGCCCTACTCGAGTTCGTTTTCAGCTGCGTAACCTACTAGGCTATAGTTTGTTTGCATCTCAAATCATAGGTATAATTTCTCACCTTCCAAGGTACGACTGTGCTTAACTCATGCACAAATTCGAAAAGTTTCTGAAAATGTAGCGGGTGCTCATTTGAAATCGAAAGTTAAAACTACGGTTTTGAATCGACACATTTCCTAACCTAATAAATTATTCCACCGCGCTGAATCAATATTGAGATAGTACAGTTAATGACGCTGACCTTCCTATTCGCACTGTGCAAGGTCCCAGGCCGCCGCGACAGTTTCTGATGAAACCATGACTTTCAAAATTGGCCGGAAACAGCTGTTGTGTACCTCGCGTTTCCGCCAGTAAAACCCCCGGTTTATCGTTTGGAACCGATAACTGACAAGGGACACGCTCAATTTCACTTGTCACTTGTCTGTCTAAATAATTACAGACACTAGTTTACAGCTGTTTCTTGGGAAAGTTGGACCATAGGAATTGTTCCAACTGTGAATATCAGTTGAATATAACTTAAAGTGTGGTTTTAATCTCTAACTCGTCTTTATGTAATTTTTAGTGATAAGACGGATGGACCTACACCAGTTTATTTGACGTGCCCTATTGTTGATATTGGTGATAATTAATTTACCCATTCATAATGAGGTAAACCGGTAAACGTCTATGGGGAAGGTGAGAATAGACATTGAGAGGGTTAAACAACATGTAACAATAAACATGTTACCCATGGCAGTGGCTGCTAAAAAAATACATAGGCCTACATCTGTGCTTGCGTTTGATTGTCAAAGTACAGATCCGACGTATATTAATGTGTTTAAAACACTAAAAGTCTAGATAATTAAATAAAAAGAGCAGGAAAGAAAATGCTCATACGAGGGAACGAACTGGTGTGGATCATTCAGTTACATTTCCTGTTGGTGACGAAAATGAATCGAAAGTTTTTTTAACCGCTTAAAGAGATGGCAATATTTTGACACCGACGAACGTTTAAAAAATCTTTTGACTGTTCTATGAGTGAACATCTTATCCGAATGAAGTGCACACGCCACACACTAGAAATGTCGTCCCACCCAGAGATCGCTGATTGCAGTCCACGATTTGTTGTCGAATACGACTGTTTGACCACATAAATTGACCTTGGAAAACGTTTCTTTAGCTGTTTGATGTTCGATATATCATGCGTGTGAGCATGGTATCAAAAACTGGGAGAGAAAATAGGTATTGACAGCGAGAGGCGTTTGAGAAATAGTTATTTGTGTAACTAGTGGTGAAAGTGGCATTTTGCTGCACACGAGAGCAATGTTTACTCGCCTGCGGCTCGTGCGGAATGATCTCGAGTGCAGCAAAGGCCTTTTTCACTCGTGTTACACATTATATTTTTCCTACAGTCACTATAAAGCATATAAATAATTAGTCTTTCAAACACTATACAACACGTTTTTAGGTTCAGCTGGCAACACAAATGGTGCCCTAGAGAAAGTAGTACCCGCGGTCCGTATCACTCCGCTATTTTTCCTCGGCAAGAAATGTGCTCCGCGTTTTTGAGAATATAGTTCCGTATGTTTTTGTAATTTGAAGTGGTTTCCGCGCCTTAAAAAATGCTTTAAAGGTATTTTCTTGTTTATTAACATCGTAGGAATGTTTTAAAAACGTTTAAAATAAAAGTCCAGAAAGTTCAGAAATACCGAAACGATAAACACGAAATGACAGGTTAAATCGTAGTTATAATAGTTAATCAGCTGCTCATAGTATTATTATCTTTAAGTGTTGCCAACCTATTTCCAAGCGTACACTGATTACGTGCATAATAGAACCACGCTGTTTTGTGTTGTTTCGTTGGAATCCTGATGTGCGGCAAAGTATAAACCGTACGGCAAAGTATAAATATGCAGCAATTAGCAGCTTTCTGTACTATAAACAGTACAAGGAAGCCAACTTTGTCGAGTGACCGTAGGAAAAAGTCTTTTTTGAATACCTATGGTTAATAAATAATGGGTTAACCTAGTTCACAATGGCTGTAGGTTTACTTCAGTATAATATCAAAATTCATTGGTTTAAATGTTTGGTTGGTAGACGGTCGAATTTTGTACAAAACTTAGTTTAGCGTGGAGCGTGGGTTCAGAAACTGCGCTTTGAATCCATTGTATATTTTGATCTTCAGGGTAGAACAATTAGTTCACATATCACATTGAATCCATTAAATGAAATGGTGTGCGTTCCGGCCTCGTTGCCTAGGATTGAATTACGTTTTACTCACGCAAAAAGTGCACGTTTTCTGTGAAATTAAATTATGCGACACTCCCAAGAAAGGGGCATTACATGATGCATTGCCGTTATCAGCATTCTATGTAGTGTTGCTATTGCGAAATATATTTCGTTTTCCCTAATGTGTTGAATATGTTACGGTCTTGTTATTCATATTTAATGTTAAAATATAGCCGCTAAAGTCTACCTATATAGTTTACATAAATGGGAAATTATGCTAGGAATACTGGATGCAACAAGATGTGAAAGACGGCGGGATATATTTTTGCTATCCAGAGAAGCCTTCTTGACAGTTTCTCCAAAACGATTGTTACTTTATTTAATTGCAAAATTGTCGAAAAAGCGTCGGCTCAAGTCATTCGCTGGCATCTCAGTCGAATCGACCATATTGTAACAGTGTTGCGCAATAATTTAAAGGCGATAACAAGAATGAATCATGAGAATGAGTGGATGAATCATACTGTAAATTACATGATTTTGAGTGGTGTTGGCGAAGAAAACAAAGCCACCGATAAGTCTGTATACTTTACACGTTTATGAATCAACTTCCACGGGATCTCGCCTAGAAACTCAAATGGAATCATTCATTAGCCTGGAAACTTCCAACTTAGGGACACGGTGAAAATCCCCTGGAAATTGTGCCAGATACTCAAGTGCACTATTCGTGAACCGGACACTAGCAGAAGAGTTATTTTATTATTGTTAAAATTACCCAATTTATGCTTTCGTTTACTATCTTGAGTCGAGTTCTGAGTACATATCCTTGGCTGTAGGCAAACAAATGACTCATAGCACAGAATTCCTCGACGCTATCATTGTTGACACAACGTGTCGACTTCTCACTAGGATTCCTTTAACAATTTTCTTATAACAAAAGTTGTCATCTAATTGACAAACAGCTGATCTGAAATTATTGGAGAATTTAGATGTTGATTTACTTCACATCGACTTTACAGTCAGATATACGGTAGTTAATTTAACAAACAGTTCACTCGATGACTTTATTACTCACAGCAAAGATTACATTATGCTACGCAAAATTTGCTCACAGTTTTCACTCACTTTCAGCTAACCTTTACACTGCAATGTCAGCTGTTATTATCGGCGTTGTCTTGGCAGGGAGCACTGTCGCCATGAAGCTATTTCGCACCTTTGAACTTTCTACTTTTGTCTTCACGAGCTGCTGACAAATCGGTTGAAGAGGAAACATTTTTAGCTACTGTTTGGCGTTAATTAGTATTGTACTGGCTGATGAAGTTTTCGAAAAGCAACAACGTTCTGTTTTCCAAGTTGATTTACGTTGCTCAGAATTTATCAATAGTTGAGCTTGTTTCATTCGCTCATTTCCTATTAGAGAATTTTCAATTATAAATAAGGCGGTGTTGAAAAGTAGGTCTACTCTCCTACTTTATGTAGAGTAAATTATTGAAGAGCCCCACACAAACAAATTTCTTAGCCTAGATGCGTCAAAAATGTTTCCTTAACATTATTGCTAAATGTTGCTTGGTTTGTTCACATTAGTTAGATAGGCATACTGAAATTTTACACATAAAATGTATAGACATGCTGCTAAGTTTACGCATTAGTGATTTGTTGTTACTACAGTAATTAGAAATGCTTACGAGAATGCATATACAACTAACATGCTAATCTTGCTTATCAGCTTGTCATGGGTTACTATTAAAAAATTTAATGGTACAAGTTGTGCTGTCAGCATATTAAATTTGTGTGAATGGAATGGGTTTTAATGTAAAGAAAAAAAATCCTTAACTTGATTAAACTAGGCGCTTTTTTGTGTATGCCTAGTGTAATTAGACAAAAACCGGTACTTTCAAGTTTACTTTTTTCATTGCTGTTACAATTTATATAACTTTTTGGTTCATAATTGTTTACATCAGAATAAGTTGTGCAAATAGGCTAATTAAGATTATGCAACTTCCCGTTTCTGTTAGGAGATAGTTCTGTCAGCAGTTTGGTATTTTTCAAGTACTACATTGATACAGTAAAAAAAATTACTCCAAATGACGCATACAACGACTATTTTTACCATCGAGTGGTTCACAAAAAGTGTGATACCAGCAAACCAGACGTAGAAAAACGTAACCTCATTATAACACTTGAATTAAACACTGTAATCTCATGTACACGTGACAGATTACAGCGGAGTGTTTGTTTAGTCCGCAGCGTATCTAAAAGGGACTTTGTAATGAATGTAATTGGCAAAAAATGGGTTGTAATGTAATGTTTGGGGGCCCGGGCCTCCCTGACCTTGGAACGTCGCGCCGGTTGCGCAAGCAGGGTATTGACCTCAACAGCTGATCAGCTCAATACAGCGCTGCCAACCTCACCTAACAATTCCTACCGTGGCCAGCTGTTATACTGTATGAAATGAATAAATTGTAGCTTTGGTGTAGGCGAAAATTGTTCTGGGTGTTTCTTGATGTTTCCAATTGTGTTATCGTAGAGGAAGTGTTCTATAGGGTTAAAAAAAATTATAATTTTGTTGGGGGAGAGTTGGAGATTGAAAATTAATACGATGATCATTCCTTTGCCGGGTGTTGTGCTAATAAAATATTGGGGGTTTCAATGTTGAAATAAACATAATAATATTATAGTTGGCATTTCACTTAAATATTCTATCGATGTGTGTAAGGCATTTCCATTATCACAACAGCTCAACTAAAATAATTACAGGCTACGTGTAAACCTTTTCAAAGGTTTAAGCTGTGTCGATAGTACAACAGTTGTGGTATTTTCCAGTTTTTAAATTTGGATATTTCAAATAGACCAATACATTATAGTGATCCATTTTTTGGTCCTGAACGAACTCCCTTTTTCTTAACTCAGGATGTCGTTTGTCATTTGGCTGTCAATTAATTATGCATTCAAGCCAAAGGTTACTAATTAGAACAGCATTTTTAATGTGCGTTTCCTCGCTAGAGGTAAAACGCTCATGGTGTAGTATAAAAAGAAAACTTGAAGTTTTGTATTTGTTTGTCATTTAGCAGCAATGTAATGCAGTTATCTAGTTATTATTCTGACTGCTAGTTTAATTTCAAGATAATATCACCAATTTAATCATTGGTCTAAACGTTATTCCATCTCAATGAACGGCCAGTTCTTATCTGAAACCCAGTTTCCCACCACTGTATCTAGTGTTTAAACAGCTGTTTTATGTCACAATGTATATTTGGTGTTGGGGAAGGCTACATGGGAAGTTTGGGCGTTGACCCGCTCTTGTTGGGTCGATAGCCTACCCCCACCATCTGGAGGGAGGAAAATGTTTCATATTTCGGGTAATGTTTGAAAAAAAAACTTGTACTACAATTAACGAATTGTAATTTTATGTTTTGCATCGTCGTCGCGGCAAAATATAATAGAGGGAAACTATTGTAGTGCATCTAAACATTTTTATTTTCTACACAAGCGTTTCTTACTCTTTCGGTACCGGTACTGTATTTTCAACACTTAAAAGCAAAAATTTACACAGAAAAAGCTTTAGCTTTTGATTGTATTTTTTTAGTAAAAATAAAGAATAGCCTAGCCTTTATTAAAGAATGAAAAAAACTTAGATGTACTGTACTAATTTTAGTGTATATTATATGGAAATTAGAAAATCATGTGATTTTGTTTCGGCGTGATATTAAGCCGAAAAGAATCAACAATCAACAAATGGAATTTTAAAGAACTGGCCAATTCGTGTAATATTCTGGTAAAGTTTAATGTTGAAAAGACATAAGAAAGCTACGCACGTAACATGTCTTGGTAATTCATACGCGATGGATGGACGGACTCCGACAAACATGAATTAATTTAGTCCATCCGAGTTTGTTCAATAGCTAAAATAATTATAACAATGTCGTAATTTTGGTTTAAATTTAATGCAGAAATGTATGAATGAAGGGGCTTCGTGTTTGAGGAGATTTAAGAGGGTTGGTACACAATTTAGTCGTGTAACTGTAACATCCATTGTTCAACCGACCTGCCGATCTGCAAAATTATTGGCACCATTTTTATGAAACTTAAACATCGGTAAGCTCTTAAAGCAGATTTCCGCTATATCGTTCATCTTGAGAAACACTACTACTTAGGTGGGTTTTCCGCAGCTATTTTCGTTGTTGGCAAAGTAAAAGTGGGTCATGGCGATTTAAAGCTCCGAATTTGGAAGGGGTGATTGATGGGATCCGTTTTGGCAACTTTTTTGCAAGTGAAAGCAGTCGATTCGCGATTCTGCCTTGCCGACTTGAGATATTCAAAATCAGCTGATGAATAAATAAGTAAACAGATTTCAACTGGGTCAAGCCCTAGCAGAGGCAGAAATAACTGTAAAAAATCTGGTGTTTAAAACATTACCAGTAACGTAAATAAATTTGAAGATTAATAAAATAATGCAAATCCGTTTGGCACAACCAGTTTAAAATATTTATATAAACAATTTGTGATTGCATTGCTATTACTATTATTTTAGCTACTGCATAAATAGGGTACTACGACATCAACTAAATATTTCAAGTAGATTTTTGAATATGGGGTATCATAGGGTAAAGTAAAAATCACCCACAAACCGATAAACACCCCGTTCAGCTGTTCCATTAGGGTGAAAAAACTACAGGGGAGTATGTTTGATTTACAGTTACGATTAGTTACAGTTGACATATGGTGCGGGGTGGGTTGGTGCTCAAGGCGATCAGCTGATTGGGAGGCCGAAGGTCATTGATAAGCCGGCGCCTCTTATCACAAGGTCGTCTGCCCTCTTCTCACCCCGCCCGACACATACACTCCATAGTAACAGCTGTTCGTATGATCAACTTTAATACTATGTCATAGATTCTCGAATGGTATGTGATTAAGTTTTGTGGTTATACTGCGAGCCTGGTTAGTTGTCGCCTCAAACTTGAAAGAAAGCGGTTCGATTCCCGGAATTACAAATATTGAACGTTTGATTAGCTTCCTTAAAAGGGTTTGAGGGTATGAGAACACTGAACATGTCAATGGCGTATACACTAAAAATCTGTTTCATCGACACTATTAGAATATTCCTAATTAATACTAAACTAACTGTTCTCCGTGCTGCTTATACCATAGATTAAAGGAGTTAGATTACCAAAGAAGGGTTCTTAGTTCTTACCATTTATTCATTGTGTCAGTGATGATCGCAAATTATGATAAACTTCGGTTTGAGAAACGTAAACATTTTAAACGGTGAAATAATCCGCAACAGATTACCTATTACAGGATCATTCTGGATAGTTTCTGAATCGTCGTTCATCAAAAAGGCTCTCGTTCTGCGAAGAGGCGAGTATCGCTTTACTTTATATTAAAATATAGTTTTGTGATTTTATTACTGCAATCATAAACGTATTTTAAAGTTTAAATTTAACATCCGTTAGGTCATGTTGTAAATTGTCCTCGTCTGGGCTATGCTATGCACCGAAACCAATGGTGAACAACAGCACCACTTTCTATTGGCTCTATGTAGGCCCCTGACAACACCGCGGTCTACAAACACCTTTGTTGTATCTTACACGTCGTTCATAGGCTTGAAAGTTGAGTGGATGTGGTTCTATAGCAATCCGAGGGTTACCGGTTCAATTGAAGTCAGAATTTTGATGTTTTTTGGACCCAGCTGTTTTTTTAGGCTTTACACAAATTTCGGTTTAACAGCTGGTGTGGATTAACGTCCGCACTAGTGAGTACTACTACTATCCGCAGTACTATCCTGATAATTAGACCAATTCGTATATACCAAGGAAAAAATGTGGTTCGGATTCCACTAAACTGTAGGTTCCTTAGTTGCCATTGGCTGTTTGGGCTATTAATTAACAGCTGTGTCTAAGGGATGTCGGCCTTAGTCACTAACAAGACTACAAGATCGCGCCACTCATCCTACACTCATCTCCATTCATACTTGGCTTAAAATACCTAAATAGTATGGTCGCCATTTCATAAGAAAGTATAAAAGTATAAAGTATAAAGTAAAGTATAGGTAGGTTTAGAGCATTTCACTCCACTCTTCTCTCATAGGCTACTTAGGTTTAAATTCCTGCATGTCTGTTTCAAAATAACGATATTACGATATCTAAGATATTCTCCCAGAAATTAGATGGTATCTTTCCTTGGCTCTTTTGCCCATTTCCGAATGACGTTATTGAATTTAACTTACAACCCGTTCGTGAATACGACAACGATATTTTGAAAGTTAATTTGAACCTTCCGATAATCATTCGCCTAATAAGTTTGAATTACCTTATGCTATAAATACTGTAGAACTTGATTCCGATTAAGTAAGTTAAAATCCCATTAAAAGCGAATTATTATCTAATTGTACGATAATAAAATGAAATGTTTCTCGGTGCTTCATTTTGTGGTAATTGACTAATTGTAAACCGTTTAGTTGAACTAGTTTTCCCAAAATAACCCACATGTCATATTGATTTCGTTGTTTCATGGTATATTTAACGGTTCCATTACTATAATTTCTATAATAATATTGTACTCAGTATCTCTATTTCATGTAATGGAGTAAGATAACGACCTTACATAATTCAGTCAGTACTAGCCATTATTTTGTAATGTTTCGGGGAATTTTGATTCAAATATTGTCACCAAAAGGCCTTCATACTTTATAGGCTTCCATATGATTTATTTACAACAGTAACAGGGTGTCAAAATAATTTAAAATGCATCCGAGAAAATTCAAACCTTTCACATCAACCTATATGTATGAAAACTACTTTTTGCAATCATTGCCATTATTTGACCTTCACCAGGGAACGGCCCATGAGGAGTAGGTACATAATCTTTAATGTAAGCATAGGTTGATATGCACATCATTTTAAAGGTCTGGTCAAGTGGAGTTCATTGCCGGAAACCGCGTCAAAAAAGGTTCATCCACTACAAAATGGCGGCAGTTCAAAGTTCTTGCGGAATATACCTGCAGACGCCTTAGTATTGGTAAATACTCATAGTCAACATTAGCAGGGAAATCTGAAACCCGGTTAAATTTGTTTTGAAGATTGAATACTTTTAGTCTGTGAGATATTTGACTTTAAAATACAGTTTAAGATCTCAAGCTAATGTTTAATACAAGTATTTGCCCATACTAAGGCCTGTGCAGGTATAATTCACAAGAACTTTGGACAGCTGCCATTTTGTAACGGATAAACCTTTTTTGACGCGGTTTCCGGCAATGAACTCCACTTGACTAACCCTTTAAAAAGGTGTGCATTGTGCATATCAACCTATGCTTACATTAAAGATTATGTACCTACTCCTCATGGGTCGTCCCCTGGTAGACGTAAAAAAATGACAATGCTTGGAAAAAGTAGTTTTCATACATGTAAGTTGATGTGAAAGGTTTGAATTTTCTAACGGATTTAGTTAAAAAGATATTAAACCGTTTCCAGACTTTTTGGTCACCCTGTATATATTTCTCAATTTTCTACTTTCTCTAAGGTTGACATTTGTAATAAAATCAGTTTTATTTTCATCGCAACAATTTTCTGGACCAAAATCACTAGAATTTTCTCTGAGACCTACCAAAATCACTTGGTTCAAACATAGTCAAACTCAGTTCATAGCTTTTACTGTATATGTCAGGAAGTGATAATTTCAAGCGGAAGGAAATTTGACTAAAGCTGAGACAAGCTATATTTAAAAACATCCACCCAAGTATTTCAGTAATTTTACTGACATATACAATGCTTTGTCATTAGTACATATATTCACTTCTTGTAAGTTTTGACTGCGGGAGACGTAAATCTATTTCCAATCACCCAGAAATCAACAAGGGGCTTTTCTTAGACAAATATCGCCTATTCGTCTTCACTTAGCCAGGAAGGGTGAAGAAGACCCTCTTTATAAACATGAGGGAGCAGCCAGTTTGTTTAAATAACCTCTCGTTGAGGTCAAATGCCTAAAGGAATGCAATAACCATTCGAGAAATATCAACCAATATTCAATAATAGCCTAACTCCTGTTAAGTCTATGGAATTCACTATTGATTTGGTTAAAATTAAAAAAGATAATTTATTTAAAATTGATTAATAATATTTGAGTAACATGAACCACTTTCATGTGTGGCTGACAAGTTAAGAGATGTATGGTAAATAAGTTGGCAAAATGTACAAGGTTGATTATATGTGCTAACCTGAAATACTGGAAATATCAGAACATTTCTTGATTGATTATGTTTATAGCATGGATTACTTCTCAGTTGTGTTGTGTTAAGTGCTTACATAGTATTATTATATTATTACTAGACCTATTATTATTTTGACGCTTCTATCATTTAAGACATTCTTATAAGTACAAATAAACACTCTTCCTTTACTCGTGTTTTCAAAATTTTGAGAAAGCCTCGTCCACACATGGCGATTTGTCTGCGGAAACATGGTCTGCCGACTGTCTCCAGTATGTCGGCCGACTGTAGGCAGACAAATTTCCGTGTTTCTGGAGACAAAATACAGTGTTTTCAATGGGAATACATCAATGTTTGAATGGGAAACACGGAGACAAGAGACAAAACTTTTGTCTCAAGTCTGCATGTGTGGACGTGTCTGGAGACAGGAGACTGGATACAAGCCGAAGGTGTTCAACATTCAGTCCATTTAGTTAGACTACAAAGCGGTAATATTACGATTTTTGGGCGGTAATAAAAGAGCTGGATTGAGTTTCTTGAAAGTTTTGGAATTAGTTTTCAATGATTTATATCATTATATGACATTTTATTGAATTGGTCATCTCTTCAAGTTTAAAATCTTAAGACCAACAAAGCCCAGCAAAATTTTAAAATCTTTAGAAGTCGACCTCGTGAAGTTACTAAATCCTCCATCTAATCTGAAGGTCTGATCGAAGATAGCGACCATCGTACGAACCTTGCTCGTCCATCATAGTCTCTTCCTAGATTAATAGGCCCATGGCTCAGAAAAATGAAGCCCGCACAGGATATAATTACGTACTCCTCGGTTACCATACCAACAAACATGGAAACACTGGCTGGCTAGTGTGGACGCAAAACACATCGGAAACTTGTATCTGAAACTGTGTTGACAGACTGTCTGCCGACTGTCCGCGCACAGTCGGCAGACAGTCGGCCGACTCAGTCTCCATGTGTGGACTAGGCTTTATAATCAAAAATCGTACTTTAAACGACGCAAGACTGGTAGATTAAAATGACTTTTTATTGAGTGCTTTTACGAAACAACTTTTATACAACCATTTATGGAATATTTAAATTACCTATGAACGTTTACTCAACTGATGTTTCTATAACCTGTTTATGGGCTATACCTTGTACTAATTCATTGAATGATAGATTTTCTGTCAACACTAAAACGATATTTATTTCTGATAGACCCTAAGTAACCAATTGACATAAATGTATTTCCGAGTATATACCATGCCGCACGTATATTGTTTTAATTCACACATTGTATGAGGTTCAACATTTTTAAATCAAGAAAATGGTTTACAAGACACCATAAAACTTTATCACTCAGCGCAACTTTATATAACATACCTATGTCATTGATAATTACTTTAATTGCGTATGTTATAAATATTAGATACGGTAATGTACGTCGTAAACACGTCAATATGTACATTTACGTACACTTTCACTCGTGACGTCACGGTGTTGAACAATTATTGCCTTGTGAGACATGTTTATTACTCTATGGTAAACAGACGTATCTCTATGCAGCTCTTGTTGACGCATGTACGGTTATTGCGCGCTATAGAGATGCATTTGTCGCGGTTAAATTGAACAAATTGCACGATCTGAGAATTACTCTATGTGTTGTGATTACCTTACAGAAAAATCGTGCTTTATGGTGAAATTAATAATTGTCATCAGAAATAAAACTGATATCATCTTAAGCAAAACACGTGCTTTTGCATGCTTTGGTTTTAAAATGCTTTAAAGTAGTGCTTGAAATAAGGTTTCCAAACCAATTGTGCTTCAAATTGCGATGGAATTTTGTTTTTCACAACAGTATTGTGATTTATGATTATCAGTTTTTAAAGTGTCTAATTTTCATTTAGTTTTAGGTTATAATACTACTACCAAAACCAAAAGGCAAGCATTTATAAGAAGGTTGTGAAAATTGTAAGGTTAGTGAAATAACAATAAACCAAGTGTTAACTCGTCTACATAAGGACGGAAATAACATTGAAATGGACTGCAGCTCATTTTTAAAGATTACGATTTATCATTCAAAATGTTTAATACAGCAGCACTCGTTATTTGTCTTCCTTTTTTCTTAGCCTAAGCCTATCATAACGTGTTTGTAAGGGACCATTTATTTAGCAACAGTTATAAATTTGTTTGAAATTATCACCATTTAAAGTCCACATCAACCGTTAGGAAAGTATAAAATGCTTATTGCAGTTAAACTCAAGCTTTGCGTTTGCAATAAGGGAGGACACAGTTTGATAAAATATGCTTTTTTAAATTTACAGTATTCTATAGTATTACACATCTACCATAGCTATAATGTTCTACCACTTCACCTAAACAATAGAGAAAAATAAATTATCAACAATTCGCAAAATATCACAAATTATTCATGAAATGAAAAACATAAACATAACTGTAAACAATCCTACTTTGACAGTTCTCATTGCGAATCACAGTTTTTTGTTGCTGCTTAGTTCAAATTAGCTGTTTTCATAAATGCAAAAAAAAATATAGTGCTGCACCCTGTTGGTAAATCTTATAACTTTTTAATGCTTTTCCATATCATAGAACCAACTTTTTTAGTTGAATCAGCTGACTAAATTCTTTAATTCCCTTTAATAAATATTAATACTCATAAGGTTAACACGGGAAATTACAGAGCCACTGGGGCGGAGCCCGAAAGGATTTTTGAGATACGAATATGCCTATATGTTAATCGGGAATGTAAGCTATCATCATGCCAAATTTCAGCCCAATCCGTCCAGTGGTTTATGCGTGATTGAACTTAAAACAAACAAACAAACACACAAACTTTCACATTTTTTATAATATTAGTAAGATCTATATTATAATTTCTTAATATTTTACATCCGCCAATGTGTTAAATACGATCGCTAAGATCGGCAGAGTTGAAGCCGAGCACTCACTATGACCGGCTACCAAAACAATTAGGTATTGCACAGATAAGTAATTCCTGGTTATCGCCTGTATGCTCGCCGGGTCGGTGGGGCGAGCGCCGAAGCCAGAAATCTTGTAAAAGGGTCTGCTCGATGAAGCAGAAGTGACGAGGTTAACACGAGCCTCTGTGATAGCATAGATAAAAGAAGTATAGACAGTGATAGGGTCTTTCCCACTTCCGCGCGGTGGTCACTTCGGGTCTCTCGCGGCTCATTTCCAATTTCGGAGAGGTTTGTTGAGGTTAGGTAATAGCGAACTTTTATGACATTTTTATTAGGTTTAGGAATGCTCTAAGTTTAAAAACAGTTTCAAAAGCTCGCATACGCGGATGCGCCACAACATGGATAATTTAACGATTATAAGTGTACACTTGATTAGCGCTGTCAAAACGTAGCACTGTTAGGCTACTCATTGCAGATACAAAATGTCCAAAAATTATTCACCGCCCACTCCGGGGGAAAATTCCTCTTGTTGGAGATTCGCCCTCGATTTTCTCCAGAAGTGCCAAAAGATATTATGTCCTCAAGCACCACGGGTCATTATTTTCGTATCAGGCTGATGATGACAGTTTAATCGTCGTAGGAGCTCTGTAATCTCCATCGGCCTTTGCGTTACAATGTAATCCCGGCACGTCCAGGTCTGTAGGAAGACTGGAGGATTTTCGTCCCTTTTTGTCTCCACTGGTCTCCACCTACATCGTTGGTCTCCACTTGGTAAAATCTTCTCTAGGGTTGCGGCATTGGTGACTTGTTGAACAACGCGTGTTCTTACCTTCAACAATTTGGTCGTATGAAGGTTAATGCTCGCCTTCGAAACTGAAGGTTGCTGGTTTGATTCCAAACAATTTCGATTCTCCATTAAATTCAATTTTTAATTTAGCTAGCTACCTATTAATTAATTGCCCAACGGTTTACACTACTTTGCAAAAAAAGAGAAGACCATATTAGGTTAACAAGATAGCTACATATCAGAAAAAACATGACGTTTGCACGAGTGGCATAAACAATAAGTTAATAAGAATAATAACAGAAACATAAGTACAGTTAAAACAAGAACGACAATTTGAGAGTAGACGGCGATGATATAGGCTAAATAGTTGGCAGTTAAAAAAAAAAAACAATGATGAGGTTGAAATTTCCCGTTACATGAATAAATATGAACTGCAGTTTGACAAAGTGATGCAACATTTAAATCAACACAAAAGCGGCAATGATTTGACGACAATAACAAGAATAAGATGACAATAACTTAGTGACTGAGATGTTAACTAGTGACTAAAATAATTTTTAGCCGTTGGCAGTATTCTAGTCGCCGAAGATGTCTAGGTGAATTGCCCTAGACTTATCTGTAATTTTTCGGTATACGGCACAACTATCAGGTAAACGATTAAACTTTAGAGTTTAGAAAATATGGCTTAGAGTTTCGACAACATTGCATTATGTTCAAGACCTAGAGTCCAGTATACAGTTATCGGAGTTTGACGCAAGCACGCGCGACGCCATGTGCATCGGTTGCCGTGGACGCGGGAGTTGCAGCTATTGGTGATGCACTCGCAAGTCCCGCCCCCTCGTTGTCCTGCTGCGTGCTGATTGGTTGGAGTGTGCCCCCTCCCCTCCACAAGTCTGCGTCTACGGTGCAATACCTACACAACCGTATACGTATATGCATTCTGTTTGCGTTACTATGGGATTTATGTCTCTATTACAGAGATGGAAGTGTGGAGTGTGCCATTTATTTCGTAATAAACGTGTTTGTGAGGGATGTTTTGATTTTACAATCCCTAAAACCATCGTTAAACGTTATTTTTTTGTAGTTTTTTAAATGAATCTTGTTATTAATGTTTTTATTTAGTAGATTTAAAAGCGACGACGTCGACATCAGGGTGTGTATTTTTAGGCGAAGTTGAGTTTGAGTTGATGAATGTAATGTCAGTTTTGGTAAAAAGGTCAGCTGGTTCTTTTTAATTTGAAACTCAATCGACATTTGGGTGCCATTTCGAACCACTCAGTCTTTTCTCATGACCCCACCTAAAATGATTTATTTTATGAGAGCCTCATTGCCCTTCACCCATTACATTGATGATCATTTTTTATTTCCAGGAGATTAAAGAGTTTTCTATCCACACAGTCTTCTATTCAAATGAGAAAGTAGACCGCAAAAAGAATAAGGAAAACACGAAACTAGGTCAAAGAAAGTATCCCGGGTATCCGAAACTACGATAAGATTGTGCTCATTGCTGAATTGTAGCTTCTGAAAGTTATGTAAAATCCCTCTATGATTCTTCCGTAGCCTATGAATAGAATAAAAGCATACACTAACTTGGGCATCAATTTGGGAATATTCTAATAGATTTAGCATTAAAACAAAAAAACTAGGTAAATAGGGAAAAATATTTTACCTACGACCGTTTTTTAAAGTAGCCATTTCAGTCCAGTTCTTAGAATTGAAAAGTTTCACTTTACAGCTGTTTACTTTCATATCCGCATAGTTTCATTTCATATCCGCATAGTTTTCTCATATCCACACAGGTAACGGACCAATGAGGTTCAAGTATTGAGAGAAAAGAATTAGAATTGTAATGCTTCGAACGTCAACTAATCAGCTGATCAGCTGATCAGTTGACCAATTTAATTGTTGATCCGACTTGTTCATGTTGATACTCGCGTATTCTTAATTAAGTTGGTGGAAGTCCAAAAATAAATGAAATATTTGCCGAATTGTACCTGATACAATATTATTTATGGTAAGAATGCTGCTAGCAATGTAATATTTAACGAAGTTTAACAAACACGTAATTACAGGAAATCAGCTGATTATACAAGTCGTTGCATCACTTTCAGTGGCAATGACAATACACGAAAACATAACCTCTCTAAAAAGTTATCATTAGTGATTGTTAGTAATTAAATCCAGATTGATAGTAATTAAAAAACGGCCGTAGGTAAAGTAGTGTACGCAACTCGCGTTAATAGTCTTTACGACACTCCTAGAAGTTTTTAAGGCACTCGCCAAGGCTCGTGCCTTAAATTTTCTACTCGTGTCGTAAAGACTCACTTAACGCAATCGTTGCGTAAACTACTATTTCCAAATATTAGAAACTATGTAATGTTTGTCTTTCCTTGTATCTACGTATTTGCGACGTTCGGCAAACTAATTTTAGGCTTTGAGGCGTTGAAATCAAATCAAGGACTGTCAAATTAAAATTTGCGTAATTGTCAGAAGTGAACAACGTGGCTACATGGCAGCCGAGGATCTAAAATAAAACGACGATCAACGATCTATTGTACCCCAGCCTCGACCTTGTACAATGACGGATATAACCTTGACGTCAATAGTTCATTGATGCCATCAACATCAACAATGGCCACATTGATGGAGATGTGCGTATGTGGCAGATGTTAAGTTCACCAGCGGTTTTTATACATAAAACTTAGGGTAATGTTTTTGTATTGAAAACTATGTTTAGAAACTGCTTTGGTGGGACGCAATATCCTTCTGAAACCAATGCAATTGTTATTCGTATTGGTTTGGCGATTACAGAATTTATACTTGCTATGTGGTTAAAATGCCATGCACCTCAAACTCGTGATGAAAACACTTTTGCTGTTTAAAAAAACGATAGACTGAATAAGAAGTTGTATTTTATCTCCAAATCTGTTCAAAAAACGTTTAGATGTTTTCAATATGACAGACTGAATATGTACTGTGTTGTTTTTTATCAGCAAATATTGATAAATCACGTTTGCTAACAATCAATTACCATCAGAATACCTATAAAAACTGTTTAAAATATTTTTACTCACTGAAAATGTGCGCATGATTTTCATAATTTCTAGATAAATACGTTTTGGTTAAAATTGCCATGTCATGTGGGTTGAATCCATACATTAAATTTAGCCTCCATTAGTTATCTAAAATCAAAGATTCATACATAGAGTATGTACATAAATATACAATACTTATATTATGGAGCTAACTAGGAAATCATTGGGCCAATTATCATGGCATACATAGTAATCATATTTTTATCTGGATATATGGAAATATATAAAATGCTAATGAAACTCGCTAACAGTTGTATTTGCGGTAACACATGGGCTGATTATAATTGTACCTAATTTATAGCATCAAAACTTCAATCGACGTGTAAAATGTTGTTTGTAAATCGCTTAAACCATACGATGTTATTGTTATAGAATGGTATATATGTAACTTAGTTACCAACCCGTTGTATTTAATTTTGGAATTAAATCTGTTATTGCAAGACTGACAGGAAAGTGTTTCTTTAATTAGATTACGAAAAAAAACTTTATTTTCTTATCCGGAAATATTCTGCTCCACTATGGTGTGATTTTTACTTAAGTTCTGAATTCACGATTGCAATATATTACTTTAATTTTACCTCTCAAGTAATCGCATCTTCAAAGATCCATAAAACTATTAACACATTTGGCTCTATACCGTACTGTAACTTCTACAGATCAAACCATCCATTGAATTATCCATCCTAGATTTGCTCAGGTGTTGCTGCCCAAGTCTATTTTGGGCACGTTTTGCTATTTATATTTTTCCATCACAATTTGTTGTTTGTTTGTTGCTGGATCCCCGATATTGAATGGTGTTTTAGTTGCTTATGACAACCCTTTGGAATGGTATCAGTAACAATGCCTAATACGATTAGGCTAATTATTTCATTTTGATTTGGAGTAGCTTTGGCTCCAAATTGGAGCGATCCCTCTAAGCTGTTCAAGGATGTCTTATTTAATGTCAGTTTCTGCAGAAGACCATTAGATTTAAAGCACAAAACAGCACATTTCTTAAGAGCCACAAAAGCACATTATCAAAATGAATGCTCACTATCTGACTGAAATCATTCCTCGATTCGTTGAACGGCAACACATCACACATGTTTTATCTTAGGCCCCGTTTATGCACCAAGTGCGGTAGCGGTAGCGACAGCGGGAGCGATTTCTAACACCATTGAGTTAAATGGGGCTGTTTATGCACCAAGAGCGATAGCGATAGCGGTTGACCTCCCGCTGCGATTTCTAATTCGCCCGCTGTGTAGTTAGGAATCGCAGCGGTTGCTTGGGCTGAAGCCAGGGTTGCCAACTTGACCCACGCGCACGTGCACTTAGGACAAAATAGTTGTGTGAATTATTTGGCAGAGTTTGAGTTGGCAAGACTGTGTCCCCCTTCCATTCTCCTTTAACCAACCGCTACCGCTATCGCTCTTCGTGCATAAACAGACTCATTTACAGCGGGAGCGGGCCCGCTATCGCACCGCTCCCGCACTTGGTGCATAAACGGGGCCTTATCAATCGAAACGTCGATGGTTTTATCTCTGCAAAACTGTGCAGACTTTCTCGATAAACCCAAAAACGGCTGCCATTGTTAATACTGTACTGTAATTCCAATTTTTTATGCCAAATATAATTACATCCTTCACACAGAATTAGTTTCTTCAAAGATACAGCTCGAAATGAGACTTTGACAATACAAAAAACGTGTTTGCAAACACAGTGTCTATAGACGCTGATAAATAATTCTCAATATAAATTATTGACAATCCAAAAGTCTTTTGTACAGTTTATAGACTAAGATGAATTATTCTCAATGTAAATTTCATGATAACCCAAAATGATTTTGCAAAGTTTCTAGACGCTGATGAAAGATTCTCAATGTGGCTTTCTTGACAATTATTTGCACAGTTCCAAAATACGTTTTCCAAGACTTTTCCAAATACTTTGGAAAACGTATTTTCTGTGTCTTTCTTATCAATAACAAAAACCTTTATACTGTTGCTAATCACTGATGAATGATGATCAATGTGACTTTCTTGGCAATCCAAAATACGTTTTGCAAACACATCTTCTGGACATCATTCTCGATGTGACATTCTTGTCAATCTAAAAAACCTTTTGCTAATAGGTTTTTTTCTTATACACATTTACAACTTTTTCTAGATGCCGATGAATGATTATCAATGTGACTTTCTTGTCAATCCAAAAAACCTTTTGCTAATAGGTTTTTCTTAACCACATTTAACACTTTTTCTAGATGCCGATGAATGATTATCAATGTGACTTTCTTGACAATCCAAAATACGTTTTGCAAACACAGTTCTAGACTGATGAATCGCCTCGCCCCTCGGGTCCCTAACCTTTGCACATAAATCACCTTGTTTGGATTGTGGACTACAGGTGGGGTGACCCCGTTTCCCAGCTGGGACCTGCCCGCGCGGAAATCTACATATCGCCCACTGATTCCCACACTCCCCTTGAGTTTCGCAATCGGAGCAAATTGCAACCCCTGGTCCGGTAGTCCGGTTTCACCCCACCCCCTCATCGCCCGTCAACGGATATTTTTGTAAATCCAGCAGTCTTGGTGCGGTCTCGGATGGGACGTCCCGTCTTGGAATACCAGTAACTCGAGACGCCATCTTGGTGGGTATCTTTGTGGTGTCTATGACTTCTAGGTGTAGGGGAACTATTCAAATCACCCCTCCTAGAAACCATTTTGCTATTCTCGTTTAGAAATCGTTTATTTGTGTCCTTATGTCGTAATTTATAACGTAATTTTCGTGTAGGTATTGTAACTTATGAAATCAAGAATACTTTGTTACTTTGTGAGAATAGGTTCACCAGTGTCAAGTGTCTATAGTGATCTTATTGGTTACTATAAATATTGTGTTAATCGAATATGACAGAATTTTGGTTACAAAATATTCTTCTTGTAGAAATTTGGTTAAATTTTTAACTAAATCACATTATTCATTAAAATTTAGCAAATAAATTGCATTATCATTTTTTAAAGGGGATGTACAAATACGTTTTACAAAAATTGAGCTAATAAATTGCATGAATAACTTTGGTCTAGGTAGTCTTTGAACACATCTCGGCGCGAAGACAAGCATATCACAAAAGACGGTGATGTTTGGAATGCTTGACTAATCTATTCCTAAACCCACATTCCTGACATGTTAGTACCTCTGACGTGGTCTACTCATCTTCTCTATTTGTTGTTTACAATCCTCCAAGTAACCAAGCCCTTGAAACAGTCGCTAGATGTGTCTGAAAAGCAAATACTGTACTCTCATGAAGTGTGTAAAACGAGCTATGTGTCTTGAAGAATTAATTGTATTCAGTGCTGTTCGATACTGTTTAATTTCGTGTCCTTGTTGTCCGACGTATTTTACAGCTGTTAATAATTTTAGATCGTATAATTTTGAACATGGAATTGAAAATTAGTTGTAGAATGGTTGTAGCCAACTTCGGAAAGTTTAAATTAAGAACACAAATTAATTAACCACTCTAAATGTTCTTGTAAATTGTTGAATGGTACTGCTGGTACTGAGCTTAATAACAATAACTTGTACTTATAGTGAGTGTTACTTATTACTCTATGTACTTATCAGTGTTAAATAACTAATTAGTTTATTTTTGTTTCAGCGTCACGTGGATTTGTGGATTAATACCTTTTTGGATACTTGAATCTGTTAAATGTGAGTACAGTAGTTACAATTTATTAGCTTGTTTTCAAGTAGGTAAATTTTGTACTTTAATGAAGATACAGTGCACAAGCTGAAGTTAATTACCGTACAGTTCTTTCCTCATCAGCTACGCTCGAGAACTAGTTGTATATAAAATTGCATTTAGGGTGTGTTTGCGTTTGCTTGTTTGGGTTATGTTATTTGCTTACCGGTTGTTAACTTACCGGATCCTTGACTGTGGTTGGTGTAGAAACACTAACTGTGATATCAGCTGTTAGCGCTGATCCATTCCCGCTCTAGAGCGCAAATTAGCTGTTTTACGTACCGTTTCAGGGATGTGATAATATGATAATTTCCATACAGTAGTAGAGAAAACAATATTGATGCTTTCAAGGGTAGTTTCAACTGTTTTTGGAAAGTACCTACGTAAGATACCAGCTGTGAATATGTTGAACAAACAGAACTGGCGTAACAATTCCTGGAACTTGAGGAGGCACCGGAGCCGGAAATGCTTGATGAGTCACTTCTGCATAGGCTTCTTCCGACAAAGTACTGTACTTTGATACTTCATTGCCTTGGTGTACCTTGGATATGCATAGATGATATGATGAATCTTCCATTTGGGTTTACTTCCAATACTTGGACATCCCTTGGGTATAAAGTATTCATTTTTGGCCAGTTCCCTTCGACGCTATAGCTTCAAATGATTTTGGGCATCACATTGGTATTAAGGATTTATTGTTGTACGCATTTTAGTATAACTTATAATACTTTGAAATCCATCGGAAGTAACGTATCAAAGTATTGCTTTGATCCATGGTGGAAGGAGCTTTGCTTTGATCCGGACATTTTTAAGTATTGCTTGGACATTTCATCAATTGGTACACCTTCAACACTTCGATATCATGTGATTTAGCTTACTATTAGTTTTGACTACTACAGTACAATAGTCAATGCTATTAGGTAATCCTTGAAAGTTAAGGTTATGTTTCTTAATCCTACAGTTGGACAATACTAATTTGATTCTCGAACCAAACTAGACAGCCCTCCGACCTTGTAAGAGCGCAATTTTATTTACGATTTGGTTTGTATTCACGGGACGATTATTTTATAACCAACTAGTTTCAATTTACACCATAATTGTAATTTATCTATGCGAACTCAGCAAATTTAACTTCAATTACTTTACTGACCCCGGATTTTCTAGAAATATTATGAAATACTTCATTGAACTGGGTTCAAATCTCTTTGCACCATGTAGTATACTGAACTCTGTAAATTTATTTTTTACTCCTGTTGACTGATCAAGAAATAAATAAATCAATATTGTTGACAATAGTTTCGTGTCCATGCTATCATGTTAATTAGAAAGATTCTATGATTTTGTCACTCCCAGTGTAATAACAACCTTACTACTTGGAAACTATGGAATATTTTCAGTGTCCATCGTTAACAACGTATAATTAGACTTTGATCCAAAAACAAACTTTGCTTTGATAATTTGCTCTTTGATGTTGAAATGTTAGTTTATATGTTAGATGTTTGATTAAATTGTAAACTGATTTGTTAACGGGACGACATTCATGTTACATTGTATCCTTTGTTTCTTAGTTTACCTTGCGAGGAAGATAAGGAAATATCTTCTGTTTTCTTCTGTTCGAAGTGTCATGTTTCGTGTTTTGGTGCGTTCTTTAGAATTTAGGTTTGAAACTTATTACAGTACTGTCAAATATATCACAGTACTGTCAATCGCCTAAAAAGTTGGAAATCAAGGTTGTTTTTAGTTATCAAACAAAATAACAGCTTTCTACAATGCTATTTTCAGAAGACTATCCCACGTTTCCTTGATTTTCCTCCTGTAATACATAACGCATGTTTCTGCAGAAAGTCTTGCACATATAGAGATAACTTGATTATAAAACTTTAAGGTTTTGAATTAGTAATTTGTTTATGCCGAGTTGTTTATTAAATGGGGAAACTGAAGCTATCTACATAATTTAACACGACTATATTGTTTATAACAATACATGAAATCATTTACTAAGTGTTTTGACATGGAAGTAAGTTTTGCAAAGACACATTTCCTGTTTTACTAAAGTAGGATGATGTCAACGTATGCCTTATTGAGTTTATTCAAGCTTGTACCAATGTAATTGATAAATTGTTCAGAACTAATTAAACTAATTATAAAGGTGTTATGGCTTTTGTACAGGGTTAATGTTTGTAAGTGTTAATTGTTAGGCTCGATTTTTATACTCACCCCAAAACGTCACCATAAATCAGCGCTAGAGGACTCGGGTTAAATCCTACTGTGTAGGTCATTATAATGTCACTGTTAACAATTATTTATCCAAGAAACAAGTATAGTCATTTAAAAATAACTAGGTAACTGTATAGCGTCGAATTTTATTGAAACTTGACCCCTTGTAGAATCCTTACAACACCCCTGTAACAGCTGGTCAGCACGTTTTCGCGGGAGATGCAGTTTTTGCTGCAGCCAGTTGCATTCTGTCCCATGACCTATATCTGACCATGTGAAGCTCCGCATTCCCTATTGATTTATTGTGAGAAGTTATGCTAGCAACTGTTTATTTTTCTAAAAAGAGTATGGTTTTTAGTGTAAAATTCGCAAAACATAGTAGTCATAGATTTTAACGCAATTTCAAAAAGTGTGATGGTAAAGTTATTAAACTTTTGTATTCAACTGAACTAACTTGGTTTACTTGTAGAAATTTAAATTTAGGCGTTTGTTTTAGATGGTTAAGTCATTTTTGCAATTATTCAAAAAAATAGTTATATAATAAACCATTTCAGTTTAGTAAAAAAGAGAAACATTCGCTATTTTGAAACCCATTATTATGAGATGGGGTATTTTACTTAGGCGCATTTTACTCGAAAATGAATGAAAGACGAGTGT
Source organism: Macrosteles quadrilineatus (assembly GCF_028750875.1). NCBI lineage: Eukaryota > Metazoa > Arthropoda > Insecta > Hemiptera > Cicadellidae > Macrosteles > Macrosteles quadrilineatus. Next base: position 204,488,955 of record NW_026542595.1, read on the forward strand.
GGGATGAGATGATGCTTGGCTTTTTTTCTTAAGCTTTTTCCGCCGTAGATCAGTTGTTTCTGTATCTTTTCACCAGTAGATCAGCTGTTTCCCTAGCTAGGATTATTTATTGAAAGGCAAATAATCAACGGAAGAGCTGGGGCTTTATGTTGAACCTTCAAAAGCTTTTGACTCTTCGCTCTATTACAAAATTGGAGAATCGAAAATTTCTCTTTTAACATGCTTGGGTGTATTTTTTTTTTTAATGCTGCGCTTTATGTGCTTATTCCTATAAAAGTCTCAACGCATTTTGCAAACCAACACATTTATGAGGTATACAATTCGTTAGGACAACATATTTTTATGATTTGTCAGCAGTGTAGTGTTGCTGACCGCTACCAGATATGTAAGATGAGCCGGCGAACTCCATGTAACTTCACACCCTGTAAATGTACTTGACCTGTACAATGACCTGTATATGACCTCTGGGTAGACGACCTTACAGTATATCAGAACCGTGATGGAGTAAGAGGGAAGATTAGTATGGTGCTGTTAAAATGGTAGTATTGTACTTTAATTTATCTTATTTACGATTTTGTCGTTGTTTTTAATCGGATATGTAGGTGAGTGGTTATAGTACTCGTCTAGAAATCAAATCAAAAGACTGTCGGTTCGATCTTAAGGTAATAAAAGAAATAAAAGTAATAAAAGAAAAGTAGGTAGTATTTGATTGGTCGAAACTAGTCCCAACTGTTCCTGATCATTGATATCCTGGCTAAGAAACTGCTTAGTCAATAACAAAGCTACACACAGTGAAAATAAGTATAGAACATAGTGCTAGAACATAAAACATAAATTGTGTGTTACTATGGATATTAGTTTGCATAATTAGCATTGGTAAAGTCCGGAAACAAACACGTACGTGTATGAAAAAAATCAAATAGCCGTCTAGTTTTGTGATTTATTTGTGATTGCCAAGACATTGAAGCCAAATATAAGCTTAACACATGTTTAGACAAGCTTGATATATTCACTTGGTTTATTCAATCTGAATAAACGACACGTGCGGTACTTTCGTAATAAACCGACTAACCTAAATTGGTAAAATAAAACCCTTAGGTAAATGTTGTTATTTAAACCAATTAAATTCTTTTGTTTAAGTCGATTTATCGGTGTGGTCGGTATAATAGTACATATGTACCCTTTTGCGACTAACTATTTTTGTTTGACCCGTGAAACCGCCCAAGTAGCGCTGAGTCAAGTAGCGCCGGTTCGGCGACGGACAGTTGCAACTTGCATTGTCGTCGGTCGCCGCCAGAGTGCAGGATTCCTCACTGATGAGTCACTGCCTCTCGGTACCCACTGTACCAGGTCGGTGTCTCTGTCAGCTGTTTCTGTCAGCTGTCTCCAGACAGACATAGTGTGGTCACATGGTTAGTTGCATACAGTCGCCGCTACCCGCCAACCCGCCTACACACAGTAAGATACAGTTATTTGTTTGACTTGAATTCGATTGTAATTTTAAGAATTGTTTGATATTTGCCAAGTAGTTATATTCTGTGTATATTTTCGATGTAATTTTTGAAATTTCTTGCGTTGGAACTGTTGTAATACTTTGAGTTCACAATTATTGGTACAAGGGTGTACATTTCTGTTTAATTTTTTGTACTTCTCTTTTCTTAATTGTTAGATTATCATTATATTGTTAAAATATTTGTTCCGTCGTTTTGTAATTGAAGGCATGGTATTAACCGAGTATTAAATACATAGAAATGCCTTTTTAACGAGTGTAAGTTGATAAAGAAAAAAAAAACTCTTTTCACGCTACATAAAAAGGTTTAAATAAATCGTTTTAAAAACAATCGTGAACTTGTTGGTTAGGCCTACTTACAATTTTTATACGCATGAAGTTATTCAATTTAATTTTGAAATGTTAGTCTAGAATTGGTCACACATTTCACTTTCCTATTTCTAATCACTATAATATAATACAGTATTTTATTACCATGACGTTACCGAGAAACATAGTAATCACTTGGAATGCTTGGTGTACCTGATTCACCCAACTACGTACAACGTACACACATCTTTGATTCAGTCCTTACATCATTTTGTAACGTCAATGTTCAAAGAATCCCCGACGGGACAGGATGTAGTGATATAGCTTATCATCACGTGTCGCCGAATCACCGACAGTTCCTAGTATCTGGGAGTTCTAACGGTTTCGCCGCTACAGGGTCGCATGGAATACTTGTTTCCATTTACAACACATACTAAAGTCTTGAACCCACGCAAATAGGCATACCTGAGATGTACATCACTTCTTATACAAAACCCTGAGAAGGTGTACTGTAGGGAGATCATCTTATGACAGCTGAGTCACTGAACGACCCCAGAATCTTGAGTCTACGACAATTTAACTGTGACAATGAGTTACAACTGATTTTGGGACCTTCATTCACTACCAAATAATTTGATTAGCATTAAACTATTGAAGTTCCATTTTAGGTTATGTCTTGGTTCGAATTAACCCAACCTAATATAACCTTATTCTAAGATTCGTAGATTTTACCTGAAAAACATAGTGGAAGTAAAATAACGGAAAATGGTCCAAATATAAAACATTAACACTACCCAAAGTTTTTATTATACATTTTACACTAATGTAACAAGTTAGACGAAACAGGATGTTGTGAGATTATCGTCTTAGTCACGATTGATATAACCAATGCCCTACGTAATTTTCAAGAATTTAGGGACCCAACGACAGAATTTTTTTTGAAAGACACCGAATAAATTGTCAAATTTTTTTTCAACAACTCATCCCAAGTGTAACATTGTTTTACACAAGTGTTTGCGCTATCAATAGAGCAGACAGAGACAGGATGTGACGAGACAGCTTATCATCTTATCACTGATGAGTCATTGAACCGTCATCGCTTCTCGAAGCTCTGGCACGGTTCGTTCGGTTCCTAGAAGGCTATGAACGATCACTTCATGGATTTTTGACTCTCTATTTGTGAAATTGTCTTGGATACAAAATGTTGAGTGTGGTCATGATTGTAGTCGAATCTGGCAATATTCATGATAACATTTGTTTATTCTGCATACCGTTTTTTTTTTACTGTACAGTATAAGCTCATCACTTATGACAAGAAGCACAACTATACGGGAAACGGACTTTCGGCCTGCGCTGCCCCTGACTCGGCCTGGACTGCCCCTATTATGTGGTGTAAAGGGTAGGTTTCTCGGGAGTAGGTACCTGACCTGAGCTTGCGCTTTACCCACTAAATCCCAGGAATCTCCCGGAAATACCTGTGGGGTGGTGGACAGGGTCGTCGACACAGGAAACAGGGCAAATAGCATTGGAGCCAACCTTCTAGGAAATACATTACTATTGTATTAGAATACTGCTGTAATCTTTGGCATTAACGACTCAGAAAGTGATGGTGTCTACGGGTGGTGGATATCCGCCCCAAATAAACCTATTTTTGTTTCAAAATTTTAGATTAAAAAATACGCAAATTCTTACTACATATAATAAATCTTTTATGCTTCTTTTAATACTGTATATGATAGTGGTTTTTAGTACTGTATTATGACAAATTTAAATGTAAAATACTTGCAGTTATTTGAACTTGAATTCATTATTTCTTAGGCCGCGAACGCTAAATATGTAACAGATGTTCGTGTACAGTAGTTAAACAATAAAAAAATAGTGCATTTCATCACTAGAGGGTACCTATTTAACAGTACTGTATTACGAAACGTTTATATGTAAAATACTTGTAGCAATTTGAACTTGAATTATTTATTTCGTTGACCGCGAACACTAAATATAAAAGTAACAGATGTTTGTGTAAGGTAGTAAAACAATACAAAATAGTGCATTTCATCACTAGAAGGTGTCTATTTAACTTTACTGTATTACGAAACCTTTAAATGCAAAATACTTGTAGTAATTTTAACTTGAATTCTTTATTTTGTTGGCTGCGTACGCTAAATTTTGGCCGTAAAAGTTTAATTTTGATACTTACTTGTTCTGTGTTATTTCACCTAATAACAACAGTACATTTAATTCCATCCAACATAATTTTTGTTGGAAATGCACAATGTTGAATTGTGTGTTCCAATTATTAAATTGCAAATTACATTAATTAATTGTTGAATGAAATGCATAGGGGCATTTAATTCCATCCAACTGAATTTTCTGATTTTGTATGTAACAAACTGTAAATTTCTTTTATTGATTGTAAATATCTACATCACTAGAAGCCTTTTTGTAGTAATTGATCATTTAAACACTGCAGTTACAAGTTTAATTTTAATATTTTGTTGTACCAATACACCAGACTGTTAATTAATATATAGGATTATATTTTAAACGCATTTTTATAACATACTTGTCTCTTGTTACATTGGTTTAGTTTTTAATTTCGTATTTTATACTTAGTGTTTATCTGGTTTTTACATAACATTATTACGTTATTTACGTTATTTATAATATATTATACGTTATTTATAACGTTATTTACTTTCACTTTGTATTTGCTTGTAAATAGGACACTACCAGAAGTTTTTTTTTTAAATAAACATTATTTTAAACACTGCAGTTTTTTGTTTACCTTACACCAGACTGTAATTTAATTAAAGTAGGCCTATCATTATTTTTATACTACGTCTCTTGTTTAAATTATCTGAATGAATGTACTACGAATGTACATTCAGCTGTTAAACTACAATTCACACTTTAAACTGAAACAAGAGGTTCTACCCGTGAATTCACGGGTGAACAGAAACCACCATTAAATTAATTTAATCAACTTTGACTTTATATTTCATTTAAAGGGCCCAAGTTCGAGAAATTTTCATGTGAAAGGATGTTAAAGGCAGTGGAACCTTCATACCTTACGTCCTAAGGTTGGCCGAGGTTGTACCTGTACACGCAGCTCTCTTTCACGACATCTTTAATACTTTTCAATGAAATTGCGATCTGTTAAAGATCGGTGACAACCTCTTGGAACGAACAACATACATGGTTTGTTAATCTCATAGTCATCATGGTTCGAACACCTTTAGTTACTCACTTGTAACAAACAGCTATAAATAGCTTCACTGTCCATTCACCGCGACTCTTTTAAGAACGTGAAAGTAAATAATAAAATAAGTAAACAAAAATGTAAGCAAACAATAGTTATTTGTGCAACTAGTGAGAAAAGTGAGCAATTGACTCACTCGAGAGAAATCCTTACTCACGAGCCGTAGGCGAGTGAGGAATGGTTTCTCGAGTGAGGCAATTGTACTTTGAACTCGAGTTGCACATTATACTTTTCCTACTGTTACCATAGAACAAATAAATTTGTGAAGAAACATAACCTATTTTACACAGAAGTGAACTTTTAATAAAACATTTAATGTGAAGAGACAAATACAACAGTACAACAGCTGACCAGCTGATTTACAGCCAGTGCTGCCAACGCATTTAGCGCGCATATGACGTTGCCTGCGTGTAACGCGCTCACTATTTCGTGCCTTCACGTTGCAAATCTGGAGTGAGACAAAGTAATTAGAGTGAGACAATGTTAACATTGTCTCACTGATGAGCGAATTGGCCACTTTGCTTTCTCAAATCAGTGAGAGAACATGTACATTGTTAGGTAACTGTAGGAAAACTATATTGTCGATTGCATTGGCCAGCTGTTGTTCACTAAATTAATCAAATAATAACTTCCAAAACATGCAAGGCGTAGCCTTTTGAAAATCAGCCTGTGGGGCAGAGCCCTTAGGGAGTTCGTCCATATCAATACTTTTCGGCAAAATCTACACACTCTAAGCTTCATTTTGATATGCCATATGCCTATATTTTTATTTGGTAAATGGCCTTAACCGTTTACATAAAATTTGATTGTATCACTGTAATAATATAATATACTGTTGTATGGATAATATTTTTGTACTATTGAGTGGATGGATTCTTGTAAACAAGCCTTGAAATCATATTAAGTGAGACTAATTCGTCAACGTTTGTGATTTATGAAAGCTATAGTGACAATAGGCGGATGGTGGCCCCACCTTCTGCAGTAGCCTATCTATAAAAGCTATAATGTATATACAAAACTATAATATCTATAACTAATATTATGATGGTCAATTTATACATATCCACTGTTTTTGTATCTTGAACTGAGGTGACACATATGTCGTCAAATCGTCGTTAAAATTGGTTAAAAACTGTTTAAATATACAACTTTTAGCACGGTGTTTGTAACTAAACTATAGCCTAAACTTAGATTTAAATCCATCTAATACCTGCTCTTGCTCTGGAGTACTCTGGGGCTCAGGTCCTTCTTGGAAGTACCGTACCTAATCCTATTCATAGTTTTTGGCCAGCTTGCTGTGTCAAACACCCCATATCACCCCTTCCCTACTTCCCTCTTACCCACAAAATCTTTTCAATTTACCTATAGAGAATCTTTTGGGGACAGCAGACTCAGAGCTACCCACGTTCCCTATTGTTTGTTGCGGAGGGTAAGTTTCTCATAATCACCCCAGGCCGAAAGTCCTACACTCCAACTATACGTCCGTTCTTTATCATACACCAGACGTTATCTCCTTGCAATCGGTGATGATTTCCCTTGAGGTTTTACTTAATTCCTTCACCAAATATACACCGTATTCGCTCATAATGGTGAAATTTACCTATGAATTAATCAAATTCCTTGTATACCTCCAACAAAAAACTCGTTTAAAAGATGTTGGCCAAATAAAACCATAAGGGCGGTATTGCTGTACTACTTTAGCCTTGAACATGTGTGTACTCTTACTTTAGAACATGCAGTTGTCGTAAAGCGTTGGGCCTTAAATATTTGATTTGATTTGAAGGTTAGAAATCATACATAATGTATGATTAATTCCAACTTGTTTAAATTTTCTGATGGAAAAGTGTATTCGGGATTGTTGGATGCATTGCCGAATATATCTACGAAAGCAACATCAGCTATTAGAACCATTATTATAATGCTTGATCGTAACTGAATTGTTTGGATTATACAATTGACGTTTGGATACACAAGTTCCATCAAGTCTGAGATTATCATACCTAGCCTAGACCTTACTCGCAACTATTGACAAATTCAACACATGTCATTAGATTCTCACTGGTTCTATTCCATCTACCGCGCCCCGACCTGGTTGTAGAGACGTCTCAACAGACTCCCCGTAGGAGGCTGAGGTTGTACCAAGGCCCCCCTCCCCCCTCTCCCTCTCACCCCCTTCTCACTCGTCTCCCTGTGACGAATTCCCTTTTAATTAATCAGCCCGAGCCATTGTCCGTTGGCCTACTGCGCCTCACACTGCCTGTCCTTGTACTTCTACCTTGTGTTGTCTGCGTCTGCCAGACAACATATTGTCAACCTCATTTTCATACGTTGGCTCGACTGAAATCATCTTTCTGTATTTTATACCTTGGGTGATTGGATTACAGATTTTAGATGCTTTTCGACAGATGTTGTATTATTCGAATCATCCTTTTCTCTATTGGCGATTGGATGTGATTTGTCGAATGAATGGTGTGAAATTCGTCATTACAGTCAAGACTTTCACCATGACAGTAAAACTCTTTAGGATATAAATTGATTCTATTGGAGAAAATTATGTTATTGCCTTAAGATGGCTGTAATCTAGCATCTCATGTTTGTGAAGTTGTCCTTTGGGCAGACTGGACTTGTCAGAAAGGGTCGACGCTTTAAGTCAATGAATTCTGTAACAGAAAATTTTCATGAATGAATAAGGTGTCGTAGAATGTGTATTTGAATGTCGTAGTCAAGTCATTTGTGAACAACCTTTCCAAGTTTTCTTTCTGCGTTGTCGTAGTAGTTGGGCAAGACAACGATTTGGACAGTTCCTCATATAGCAACGTCACTAGCGTAGGAAAACCAAAACCAATGTCATTTTACTGTGAAATACGCAAAAGCGTCACCAGATGACGGTGACGCCCGTCGTTATCTACAGTGATAACGATTCGCGTCAGTCGCGTCACAGTCGCAGACTGGCGCCTGTGGCGTGTACTAGTACTAGCGCCACCGTGTACTGTGTGCAAACATGGCAATTACTGTACTGTACTGACGATCACCAACGGGAACTGACGTGCGTTGCTGGGTACAAGCCTGTAGATGTGGAAAAGTGCATGTGTAGCGTTACCTTGTGGGCACCATGTTGTAAGCAGGTATGTTGAAGTTTTGTTCATTTTTCATCCAAATTGAAGAAACATCTTATTGTAAGATGTTGCTCTTTTATGTCACACCAATTCATCGTGGTAACAAAAATAGCTTTTGACAAGCACACCCTGTAAATGGTGATTAAACTATGTTTTATTTAGATAAGAAATGTGTTACAGATAGTAGTCTATTTGTTGTACCTGGCTGGTATCAAGCCAATGGTTAAAGTTATGTTTATGCTTGATTGTTAATGTCGATTGGTATGGAAATTACTGTGATGTGATGGTATTTTGTGTACGAGGTCTGTACTGTCGCCTTTACTATACATTACAAACGTTGTCTTTATAACAATTTATGGTGGATAAAACTGTAGCGGCTGATACAGTAGTTTCTTGATTTTTGTTTTATAAAAATTTATGGTGGATAAAACCTAAAACTTACTGTAGCGGCTGATAGTTTCTTGATTTTTGTTTTTAACATCAAGGGTAATGATAGTTGTTGTACCTTATGCGTTATGCAATGCTCATGCGTGACGTGAGGTCAGCGTAACGTAGTTTGTCAACAGTGCGTTACAATGACAACTCATAAATGCTAATAATACTCATGCTAATACTCATAAATGTGTTACCGTGACCTGCCAATTCACCAAAGTGACTTAGGTCAATACTAGGTCATGCAACATTGCGTCATGTATGAACTTCGAATAATTTTCTTTTAAAAGAATCATAAGTATTTCATTTCTTATTTGAATCTCGCATGTGATTAAGCTAAATTGAATTTATTCTTTCGTTAATGGAATTGTGTTAATGTAGGCCTATTATCAGTACGTGCTTCTAATGGTTTTATTGTTCTCTTTGTTTTATTGAATTAGTCACGGGTTAGTTAATTAGGCCATTGTTTGTGTTCGCGTTATCACAATCAGTTGTAAATTGCACAAGTCATAACTTGGTTTATGAGTTTACACTTGTTTTGCGCGTCAATATTGACCGTGTTGTTTGTGATTTCTTGATGTAATTTATTTTTGTGGTTATGTTTATTCTTTAAACTGGGACTCGAAAAATAAAATATATTAGAGCCTTTTTGCAGTTAATATGCAGCATATTCTCAATTAAAATATACTAGGTTTGGAGGTTTTTGATTCGTTGAATGACGGAATTAATCGTTGAATATGGAAACTATTTAGACTCTAACCTAATTCAATGGCAACAAATAAATTGCACGAGGAAGTCCAAACAATTGAGGAATTTTAAAGTTACCTACCCAAGAAATCAAATAACTTTTCACTTGCAGAAAAAAAGTTTTACTGGAAAGAAAAAAAGTATTTATTCATTTATTATTATACACCGTATACGTGAACCATCCTTACATAAACACCAACAATAAACATTAAACTGGGTGTCTGATGTTCATTTTCTTCAGGGTTATGATTCTATTCAAAGTTTATCTTAAGCAAACTCGTGTTTTGATTCAAGAAACTAGTCCAGTAAAAACACTGAAAGAGCTATTGCATATTCAATTCCTTGGTATAGGCGATTTCGCGAAACCTGTGTGGTGTGAAGGACCGTGGCGTGAGGAAGGCCGCAGAAACCTCGCGAAACTCCCCCCCCTGACCCACATCCCCCCTCAGAGTCTGCACGCGCTATATTCGTCCGCCGGGAATGCCACTTGACAATCTGAAGATTTGCCGCCTAAAATAGTCCCCACAGACGATTTGGCTTACCGTTTTTGGAACGGATTTCGATTTTGCAATGTCCAATTGATGGTGGAAATCTGAGGTACTGTAGAAGTTTGCGGATGGCAAATTTGCAATGGATATTCAGTCAATTGTATCATGGTATTCATAGAAAAATGCATCTATAAATCTAATTACATTCCATAGAGCTCCGTATTTATTAATGTAGGTGCAATTATCAAGAGACTACTTGATGTGCAAGTTTTGTCTAGGTTAGTGTGTACTGTACTAAAAAATCATCTTTATTAGGTTCCCTGTAGCAGCAAACCTAAGTACTCATTAAACCTAATGTTATTTAATTAGGGCATATATGATATCTTCAAGGAATCGTTTTAATCAAATCGAATCTGACAAATGGAAATACGCTTAGTCTGCAGGTTAGCGTGATTGTCATTATACAATGGCGTTCATCGTGGTATGCGTTATTTTAAATGGTGCTTTGTATAAAACCCTGGCAATGTTTTGTTAAAGGAATTTAAAAGGACAAAATTATGGTTTTCGCTAGACACGTATTTATTATGTTTTCAGTTCCTCAAGAGTTTGAAATTGTAAATACAGTAAAAAAAATTACACCAGCTTTCTTCACTCTGTATCTCAGTCACAGTTGAGCTATATCTCAAACCCAGACTCTTCCTCTTGTATCGTCCCCCACAATCATCTTATAACACAATTTCACAGCTTTCCCTTGTACAGAATATGAAATCAGCTCTCTCCTCACATATCGCATATCCAGTTTGTTTATAAAATTGTTTCAAATTTACGTGTTCTGTATTTTTACTTGAATCTCGAATACGTATCTGATAGTTGTTTATTTTTCAGGTGGTGAAAACAAGGTATCAAATCGTTTCCAATGGACGTTCTGGTAAGATTTATTTTAAAGTAATGCATCTCCTGGCAAGGGAATAACAGGTGTTCAATACAAAATACAAAATGTTGGTTTTAGTATTGTTTGGAACGATTTTTAACATGTGTATACTCAATAGAGTAGATTTATAAAATTGGCATTGCTGTACGGTAGACATTTTTTTACAGGACATTGTCGTTTAATTCATTTTTGATGTGTGTTTCACAACCGAGATATTTGTCATGTCCCATTGTTAGTGTAAACTTTAACATCTGTTAAATTGGTCGTTCTAAAGTTAATTGATCAGCTGATTTTATTGTTGTATTGGAACCTCGCATTCTGTTACGTAAGTGAAGGTTTGCCGTTTATAAGGCCATAATGGCTAGTTAATTCAATAACAGTAACACAGACAACATAGTTGTATAGGTATGATGTACATTATTAGATAAATAGAGTCAGCATTGTTCATTGTATTTGTATAATTTGATCACCATACAAGACTTGTCTCATTTAGACCATCTGGTTTTAAGTACAATAATTTGTTTAGCTAATTGTTGATATAATGACTACTGTATTGTTCTTCGATAATGTAAATCCTACATCCTTGTTCGATATGTATTTGAATTTTTGCAGGATTTTAATTCATTTCTTTGTGTCTTTACGTAATACACCTTAGTCTTTTACAAAGAGTTAATTTCTTGTTTGGAAATCAAGGGACCTGTACTACCACGAGGCTTTCTGGAATGTCTATACTCTATAGCATGGTCCTACTGACTTCTGACGACTGACTCCTGTCTTCCCTTGGCCCTGCGTGCTGCATCAGGCACTAGTGGCTGTGACTTTGGACCAGTCAGGTACCTGAAGTAGCGCGCGGGGACGAGGGAGTCACCAGCGAGGCGGAGCCCTAGGACGAGACAACTGGGGCGAAGAGTCCAGGAGAAACCACTATAAGTGAAGAGTCTTGGGTAAACCCTAGAGACAACAGTATAGAATCTAGAAGAAATCATGTCTGAAGTGCACCCTCGTCGAGCGAAGAATCCAAAAGAAAAACTCCTAAGACGGAAAGTTCGGAAGAAACTATTTCTAGAATGAAGAAACCCAGTAGAACCAAGTTCCATGGTTAAAAATTCAGAAGACTTACCTTTTACCGTTACCCTAGTACTATGTGTTTCCAGGTTGATTAAAATGTAATAGTTATATACAAATCCTGAAAATTAGGATTATGTTATATTAGGTTATGATGGATTATAGGTTAGAACAGTGACATAACCTGAAACTTCAATTGTGTAATGTTGTGACGTGCATTCCCCTTTCATAGAATAAAGAGTTCAGTAAGTCAAAATATCATGCTTGAAATCTTATTTTGAACCGCGCAAAATGGAAACACAGAACAGCAGTTCCAAACTTAGTCCCTTGCATTTTTTGTACACTGTTTTTGACGAGTTTCTCAAAAACAGAATTGCTTCAAGCTGTTAAGTCTAATTTATTACAACGTTTTTCTCAGCTCGTAAAGTGTAAATGAATATAATTGTGTACATACACTGTAAAACCGATTCGGAACAAAAAAATTCCAAACCATATTTTAACATTTTGTTTACTTGTAAAATATTTTGCCTCGTGCTGTTTTAAGAATCTGTGTTGATGTACAAAGTCCATTGCTGAGTAAGCACTTTAAAGTTTGACCCCGTGCTGTGTATCTTGGCGATTAGCTAATCAGTTAGCCTACATAGTTGCACTTTGTATCGTGGGCTAAATGAATGGGAAACAAATCACAGTATCAGACTTGTTATCTCACTTAATCTTAACTATTCATAAACCAGCTGATTTGGTTATTCATTGTTGTAAATAAAGATTCTATTGTGTTATCAGTGAAATGTTATAATGAAGTCAATCATGTCTAGAATACTATTTTCTGTTTCTAGTGAAAACTGTGTTTTTAACCATTTTATTGCGCTAAGGTCGTTTAGTTATAAGAACATATTTTTAGAAACTAAGTTGCACTAAATAAGTTATATTTACTGTGTTTTATTCAAAACCACAAGTTTTAGTTTTCATGAAATGTAAGGAAAAACGTGAGTAAAAAGAATAAAAAAAATAGCTTCCTTTTATCAATGTATTGTTTAAATGATAGGATTTGCAAAGGAATTAGAGAACTAATAAACCAGATCCTACTCTAAAGCCAAACTTATATCGTTTAAGTGTTAATTCACTTGTAGATAATGATAACGGTGAACACTTCGTTGCAATGTTTTGCACAATAAGTAATCCTCTTTTGTATTTTTTATGAATTTTTTCACTGTAAGATATTAGATTTAGTATTTATACTTTATAAGTAAAAAAGAATGTTATATTATGATTTAAACTATGCGCGCTTGTATCAATAACATTAGTTTTATTTTATTTTAGCTGCAGAAATTATTAACCTAAAATAAGTACCTAAGTAAAGAAGTTGGGGAAAGCTATCATATTTTATTCCGACAGTTTTTAATCTAACTGCTAAGTTATTTGTGTCATGTTAGTATTATCAAAATACCTCGGTAATTCAACTAATCCAATTTAGTTATCCAATTGTTTAGTATTCAAAAAACAGGTCATAAGCGTTGTACTTATGTTTGTCTTAACTTGTGGTTGTGCTGTTAACAGAGGAAAGTTTTTGTTTTACGAATCGATTATAGCCTATTTTAACTTTGACCAGGCATATTTGACAGATGTTTAAGTGGTTGTCAGCTGTTTAAGTTGACGTGTTGTATTTAGCCGCCGACAGAGTGTGCGTATGTTGATTTCAGATTTTTGTCGGATACAAGGCGACAATCGTAAGCTATAAACTTTTATGTCATATCAAATTTCTCTGTAGCAACGATGGAAAATCAAATGTTATACTATGGTGGTCGCTATGGGTGGCTCATTCAACTTTTTTTTAATTTAAAGGTTACATCTGGTCTGTAGTGGTGGTGTACTTCAGTCCAAATGCTAAAGGGACTTTCACAGCTTTGTAAAATAGGCTATATATTGTGTATAGTGTTCATTAGCTAAGTAAGTTAACAATAATTTGCAAGTAACATCGTACTACAACTATTTAGTTACCTTACTCAGTATGTAGGTTTTACTTAGATTAAGTTTGGTTATGTTATGAATTCAACCAATTTTTAAGGTTTAAACCTACACTTTACCCTAAAATCTTAATACCTCATTTTATGTATATATTAACACTTTTTACTTCGTTATTTAGAAGGTCTTGTATTGTTAACCTGTTACTAACGTTACTCAACAATTCACATGTCTTTGCTCAAGACAATTTCAAATAAATGCAACAATTTCCTTCAAAATTCTCAACAGTTTCGTCAAAACTGTGTCACACAAATCGTAGCGAAAAAGTATCACTTTCAACCGCACCCTAGTTGAGTGCGCAGTACGGAGGAGTTTCCAATGTTTCCATAGCAACAAGATGTTCTCGCAAGGTCAAACGTTTCTTTCCCTGAGCTGTTATCACTGAAGTAGGTCAGCCTGTCTGGCCCGTTCGGTTGTTCCCGTCACTGTTCGTGTCGCTTCGTGCCGTTCGCCAGAAACTCGGGAGTCGTCGGGGGTTTTAAAAAGATTCTTGCAATTGTTTTACAATTTATAGACTCAGGCTTGAATATTGTATGTTTGGTAGTGATGGAAACCCGCCCCTGCAAATTAGTCAATGAACAATGTCGATTGCTCAATTCCAACTGCAATCAATTTCATTGTACGTAGGGGGCCTAAATGGCTACAACCATTTACTATATACCTATAGGTGTATATAGTCAATGCTACAACTTAATGCGAATTAAATTAACAAAATCAAAGAGTACTTTGTTAAATTTATATCATAAACAGTTGAAATTGTAAACATTTACATTGTGACATTAGGTGGAAATGTAGCTGAAATAAACTCACTCATGATAATTGGTCACGAAACACATAAAACATTCTAGTTTACATTAAAAATATAAGTTTTATTGGTACATATTAGGGTTTTGTATATAGTCAATGGTCTGATGTAATTTTTAGTAAATACTTAAACAATTAACATTTACACTATTTTTCCTTAATGGTTGATTCACACACATCAGTCACAGTTGCATCCGCAGTTCCTCAGTCAACTTTCCGTTTGTTGGTTTCAGTCAGTCTTTCGTCTCTAATATGTACAGTGATGTTACAGTTAAAAATTGTTAATGAAAACCCTACATTCAAATTTTCATTGTCCCATCTTGTTGATTTTACCAACAGCACTCAAAATATAAACACAATCATTTTAATAACAAAAACACTATTTTTCTAACCTCAAACACGTCCGTCAGGCGTCCCAACAATCAAAAAATATCGGTGGAAATAAATCTAAATTTGACTGACGGACGCCGCCAGAGCGACGGACCTGCTCCGGATGAGTGTAGATAGCGCAATATAAAATCCATTAAAGAATATTTTGGTTGACTGTGACGTGACTGATGTGTCTGAACTGTAACGTGCCGTAACCGATATGTGTGAACTGACCTTTAAATTGTACCTTTAGCTGTCATATGTTGCACCTTGATCAGCTGATTTTGTTGCATTGTTGAGACTACTTTAGTCCACGACAAATGGTTACCTCGCAATAAGAAGTACGGAAATGGGTTAGGTAGAGGTAGAAAGATATTAAAGAACTAAAATACTGTAATATTACTTACTATACTTGTAATATTACTGATAAGCTATTACTTATCAACTGTTTGAAGCTCACCATTTCTTTGACCTACGAGAAAGTTAGTCCTACTTTGATTGTACTTCATCAGGTGCTCTGGTAATATGTTCCCGGCATCTGCTGGAGTGCAATTGGTGTACGGACAACTAAACAACAACAACAATAACAACAACAAACACCGAACAACAACAACAACCGAACAACAACAACAACCGAACTAACATCGAATGTTGAACATTTGAAGGTGTCAACGAGAAACGTCTACAGAAGCTGGATCAACAAAAACAAACACAACAGAAGAAAAAAAAACCAACAATCGACAATAAACTACAACCGGAATACTAATCCCGGAATACTGTATTGTGTATTGTGTATTGTAATGTAAAAAATGGGTTTAATTGAGGGTTTGTTAAGGTATTATGCATGTATATTATGTTTACATTTCGTCTTTGACTATTAATACAACAACTGTATCCAATAGTCAATGATTTCATGTATATGTTACACTCAATCTCCGAATTCGGACAATGTCCGAAATTTCTACCCACTCCGCGATGTGGATAGTGTGAAATACCCACGTCGCGGAGTGAGCATTTTATTTCGGACATTGGCCGAAACGAAATGCCCAGACCGCGTTGTGGGTAAACTCATTTACTCAAACGCCGAAGTCAAAACCTTCTTCGGCGATTGAGAAAATTCAAAATACCCACAACGCGATGTGAGCAAAAGTGATTGCCCACGTCGGGTAGTGGATATTTCTAGTTTGCGCAAACGCCGACTAGTATTCTATCAACCACCGTATACCCATAAATCTACATGAAATCCACAATCACTAGGTAAAATAAATAAAATTTATGTTTGTGTTTATAATTATTTAATGTATAAATAGCATTTTATAAAATACCAGAAAACAGCAAAATACCGAATAGGAACAAATATAAAAAGGTCCATTACACATACATTGAAATTATGTTTTTCCACTTTACAAAATTTGGAGTAGCCTTAAAACGCCGATTATCACACAGTTCTTGTTAAATCTTTCTTTTAGTTATTGGCACAAGATGGTGCTGCCATGAAATTTAGAATTGCATTTTACGTTTTACTTACGGTAATACATTGACATGATTTACTCAAAATGGTCTTCTTACAAACACATCTAATAAAACCTTGTTTTTTTTAAGAGGTTGTCGACCTCTTTTAACCTCTTTTTTGCCCATCCACATTGGCCTCTGTCGTCTTTATTGGCTCGTTCGACAGACCAAAACAATATCTAAAGAGGTAATCACTGAACGTATATTAACTTGATCACGTGCGTATCACTACAGGACAACCTAAACAAAAAACATAAACGGTAATGAAAACACAATGCAGGTGCAGATCCGTCCATCCTAATCGCAGATAGTGCAAATGATGGGGGTGCCATGTCTAAACGTAAATTCGGCGTTTGCACAAACTAGAAATACCCACAACCCGACGTGGGCAATCCCTCTTGCACACATCGCGTTGTGGGTATTTAAGATTTGCTCAATCGCCGAAGCACGTAATGACTTCGGCATTTGAGTAAATCAATTTACCCACAACGCGGTCTGGGCATTTTACTTCGGCCAATGTCCGAATAAAATGCTCACTCCGCGACGTGGGTATTTCACACTATCCACATCGCGGAGTGGGTAGAAATTTCGGACACTGTCCGAATTCGGAGATTGAGTGTAACATATACATTCTTATATCTTTTGACATGTGTATAGTTGTCATGATATATTGTATATAGTTAGTAAACCTCCTACTTCCACCAAAATACTAACACTGTGATTCAGAAAAAAATGTATTATGTAGTATTCCTATTTTACATTTGTTCTACAGTCAGGAAATACTAAAACTACGTGGTCTGCAGTTTATAAAGTGCTTAAAAATATACTAATCCGTTTACTCCATTCGATGAATTTTAAACTATTAGTACAGTACTTGTATTTTAAACTAAAAGGTGAGTCATTTTAAAACATAAGTTTTATAATGATATTGTAGCGTTTGTAAGGAATAAGGGACCCTTATAATAAAGAATGAGTCTTCTATGTATGTGAAGTTGGCATAACTTCTTTTATTTACACGATATAGTTCCTAGCTTGAATCAAACACCACAAGCCTTGTCTTTCTGTTAACATAAATGTGTAATTAGGCACGTCATGTCCAGGAAACCCATTAATACGAGGTTTTGTTTTGGCTTAAATGGCTATAATGTATTAAGTTAGTTGTTATGTTGTTTTATCTTTTTCCCGTGCTATATACGGGGCGAGAACAAAAATATAGGCTACGAATGTCCGATTTTACAGTATAACATTCTAGATCTATCATTGACAATTGCGGTTTTTATCATTGTATTAACAGCGATAACAGTTGACTTGACAGAGCCCCACATGGAGTCCTAAATGTAAGTGTGTGACACGGTTGATAGTAACTGTAGTGCTAAATTTCTGCTAATTTGGTAAAGTCTTTGGGTGACGAGAAGACAGAAATATAATTTGTTAATACATTATGTGGCCTAATTGATTATGAACTGCTCACTGACAGTTGAGTTGAGTGGTTTAATGAAATACGTAATGTTTACTGTATGTATTTACATAGGGTTCAGTTTACCCCTAATGTATACAGGTCATACTAAGTGTGGTTCAGTCTCCATGAGGTGTATGGAGTTGTTTCTTTCGCTTCGTAGAAGCGTAGATAACCTCCCCCTTGGTAGAATTCTTATTGGTCATGTTTTGTTTAGAATTTGTTTACAAGAAACAAAACTGAAATACCTAGTATTTCAGTCACATAAAACCTCGTTTAACCAAATTAAGAAATCTAATCATAAACAATAACTCGTCCCCTAGTTATATAACCAAACAGTAAGGCACGAATCATTAAATTAACTCTAAAATAATAGAAACAAAATTTCATCGACACTAACGATCAGTGTCATCAATATAAACGATCACGAGCTTCAAAATTGACAATGGGATGAGAAGTCTACTTGTGTTGGATAGTCTATGGCACAAGTATGTGCTTTAAAAACAAACTAGCCGACCCGGGCGAAGCATCTGGAAACCTTCTCAAATCCCACTTATTGAGTTACACAACATACAGTGCTTAATACTGCTTAATACTGTGTAGTAAGCGCGTTGATGGGTCAAAGTTCCAAAAGGTAAAAAGTGCTTAAAATAACCTAATTTTGGTATATACGGTGATAGAAATGCAGTATAACATGAGAAGTATGCAATATAACATAAGTAGTAGGTTACAAACAATAAAATACAAACTAAACACGCACGAAAAACATTTAAACATTTATAGAGTAGGACTACTATTAATTGGTCTCGGTACGGAAGCAGACTCAAACACATTAAGCAGTTCAGGAACTACATGATTTTAAACACGACCTTAATTTAATATTAGTATTCCCATTGACTAAGGAATTCCTTACTTGTTAATAAGGTATAACCATGCCCAACTTATTATTATAGGTATTTTCCCTTAGTAATTGTGTGTATTGTCAACTAAATAATATTCGCTTAGTTTATAATAAAAACTATCGACAAATTCAACCACTAAAAATAGTAGTCGACTATTATTACTATTGGCACAGAATAAAAAAAGACATTATAAAACAAAAATATAGACACAACCGTATAGTAAAAGTTATAGGAATAATTGTTTGTTACCTTTTGTTTTGTGTGTTGTAGCAAAGAAAATAGAGTTCTATTTTCTTTGGTTGTAGGTAGCGTAAACCTCTGAGAACCTCCTGCCTCACCGAAGACAACGTACTTGAAATAATTACTGACTTAACTGCCAGCACTGTTATGACGTGTTATTATTTGCTTTTTAACTCGTTTTGCTCATTAAACTCATAATAGGTTCGGCCGGAAACCGCCTCATCTATTTTCAAATTGTAGCATTTACGAATTACTATGTTTAGGTACTTTGTAGTACTTGCAAGTGACAATGTTTTAATGTCAGTCTTGTAATTCGTTACTGTAGGTTTGACTGTTTGTTCTTCAGATAGTTGGATGGAAATTGCCTGTATTTCACTACTGTAGAACGTAATATTAATTAACAGAGCACACCTGTAAATTGTAATTTTAACCTTTTAATAAACATTTTTACGCGAGAATCGTCTGAAAAAAACTCAAAATACTCCATAAAAAGCCATAACCGTACACTAGCGAGCAAATTGTGGCCTAATATTATAAAACCTGAATTAAAAAGTTACTTCAAGATTTTCTACTTGAGGACACACTGTTTCTTGCAATAGACAACTTTCGTATCTGAATGTATTGGAATGATCTGCGGAGTTCATATAGAGAGTGTGAAATGTGGAAGGGGCTCGCTCCAAATAAGTGTGAAATTCGGCGTGAAATAAGGCAGCTGACTCGTTTATGATTTACACCAGTCTCCATAGAGACGTATACGTGTAAGGATACATCTATATATATATAAAATCCAATGTACCGTATGTTTGTTTGTACGTTTGTTTGTTCGTCCTTTATGGACTCCGAAACCGCTCGCCAGATTGTAATAAAACTTTCAGGCATTATTAAGCACTAGCAGAGTACCCGTCCTTCGTACGGGGTTGGGATATAAGTATAAAATGCTTATTGCAGTTCTACTCAAGCTTTGCGTTTGCAATAAGGTAGGACACAGTTTGATAAAATTTGTGTTTTTAAATTTACAGTATTCTATAAGCATTACACATCTACCATAGCCATAATGTTCTACTACTTCACCTAAACAATAGAGAAAAATAAATTATCAACAATTCACAAAATATCACAAATTATTCATTAAATGAAAAACATAAACATAACTGTAAACAATCCTACTTGGACAGTTCTCATTGTGAATCACAGTTTTTTGTTGCTGAATTAGCTGTTTTCATAAATGCGAAATAGTTAATTGTGTAACTAGTGGTGAAAGTGGCACTTTGCTGCACACGAGAGCAATGTTTACGCATGAGCCGCAGGCGAGTGCGGAACAACGATATACAACACTCCTGGATTGCGTCCAACTGTGCAGTGGCGGGCTCAGTTTTCGGTCCGGCTTCCCCCACTACTGCATGGCAATGGCGCGATTGCCGTCTGACGCCCTGCGCTGCGTCTGTGCACTCGCATCTTTGTTTATAAAACCTGCAACGATGTAGGCCTACATACGTTTTACACGTTGAAGAAAATATTAAAAGCTCCAGAAAATCTAATTGCACTCTTAGAAAATAATTTGTCGGGGTTTCCTCTGCAAATGTCGCTGAATAATATTGAAAATAAAGGTAAATTGTTGAATTTTTGTGTGCAGCAAATTGACTCGTAAATATTTATTTTAGGCATATTGGGTATCAATAAAGCTCTTATCCTCTGTTCCTTTTGCGGGATTATATTTCATGAAAACCCTTCATCATACAGGCTTTTAAACTTTCAGAGTTTGTGCTGAATCCTGTTGTCAATCATCTTAACTGTTGTCAATCATCTGTACAGGTGTGTATTTGGGTATTTCTTTATCAACAAAATCTCTGCTGTAACTTTATCGCAGTAAGTGAAAATGTGTATGATGACAATCTTACACTCAGATTACGGATTATGTAACTAAAGGCAAGTTAATTAGGGCTCATGATGATTGTTAAGTTTATTTATCAGTCATTGGTAGAGCAATTCCATGTGCGAGACAATTGCAACATCAATGAGATAAGAGTACTTACTAGCAATTATTTTATGGGATCTGTTTTTAAGGGCCACGAAGCAATTGATTCTTTTGTATCACATGCATGTCTATTAGTTAAGGTGATATGTAACTATTTTTGCAAAGTGTATTACCACCATGTTGCCAAATAAAAGTTCATTGTAAATAATTCAAGTATAGGCCTAAGACAAAAACTTACCAAACTCATATTGTTCAAAAATATTTAAAACGTTGGGTTTGTTCCAAATATTATCGAAATAAATTAAGGTTTGAAAACTGTATTGTATTGACTGAGTCTTTTTTATTTATTTTTATTTTAATACAATAAAATAACCAATCTGTATTAAGCTTAAACCAAGTTTGTGCGTTTTTTTGTATCTGTTGTAACAAATAACTCTAAAATATTTGAAAAAGTGATATTTATGAATTCACTTTTAGAGAGTTTAAAGTAATTATTATTTTGTAAATAAAGCCGAAATATGGAGAGTTGACTAAGGAAAAAAGGTTAGAAATACAATAGCATTATTCAAACCCAATATTAACCGACCAGGACGCAGCTAAAGAGAGGCGTTTTATAATGGTGAGTGCAGGGCAGCAGTGTCTTTTGCCATGCAGTGGTGGGGGAGCGCCGGACCGCCAGGCGAACACAGCGGGCTCAATCCAGGAGTGTTGTATATCATTGGTGCGGAATGATCTCGAGTGCAGCAAAGGCCTTTTTCACTCGTGTTACACATTATATTTTTCCTACAGTCCCTATAAAGCATATAAATAATTAGTCTTTCAAACACTGTACAACATACAACACGTTTTTAGGTTCAGCTGGCAACACAAATGGTGCCCCAGAGAAAGTAGTACCCGCGGTCCGTATCACTCCGCTATTTTTCCTCGGCAAGAAATGTGCTCCGCGTTTTGAGAATATAGTTCCGTATGTTTTTGTAATTTGAAGTGGTTTCCGCGCCTAAAAAATGCTTTAAAGGTATTTTCTTGTTTATTAAGATCGTAGGAATGTTTTAAAAACGTTTAAAAGAGAAGTCCAAAAAGTTCAGAAATACCAAAACTATAAACACAAAATGACAGGTTAAATCGTAGTTATAATAGTCAATCAGCTGCTCATAGTATTATTATCTTTAAGTGTTGCCAACCTATTTCCAAGCGTACACGGATTACGTGCATAATAGAACCACGCTGTTTTGTGTTGTTTCGTTGGAATCCTGATGTGCGGCAAAGTATAAACCGTACGGCAAAGTATAAATATGCAGCAATTAGCAGCTTTCTGTACTATAAACAGTACAAGGAAGCCAACTTTGTCGGGTGACTGTAGGAAAAAAATATAGTGCTGCACCCTGCTAGTAAATCTTATAACTTTTTAATGCTTTTCCATATCATAGAACCAACTTTTTTAGTTGAAACAGCTGACTAAATTCTTTAATCCCTTTAAATATGAATACTCATAAGGTTAACATGGGGTTACAGAGCCACTGGGACGGAGCCCGAAAGGATTTTTGAGATAAGAATAGGCCTATATGTTAATCGGGAATGTAAGCTATCATCATGCCAAATTTCAGCCCAATCCGTTCTGTGGTATATGCGTGATCGAACTTCAAACACACAAACAAACAAACAAACAAACACACAAACTTTCACATTTATAATATTAGTAAGATTATTCAAGGATGGTTTGTGTGATGTTTGGTGCAGATCCGTCAAAAGGGCTCCGCCCCAGTGGCTCTGGAGTTTCCCATGTTAATCTTATGAGTACTCATATTTAAATGGAATTAAAGAATCTTAACAGCTGGTTCAACTAAACAATTTGATTATGTGATGTTCAATAGCATTAAAAAGTTAATAGGTTTACCTAGGGGTGTAGCAGTATTATTTTTTTTAATTTATGACAATTGCTAATTTGCAACCAAAAGGTGAGTGAGCGTAGCGAACGAACTTCAACCTGGAGGCGAGTTAGCGTAGCGAACAAATTTCGGCCAGGACGAGTAGATAGGGTTGCCTGATTTTTTCTCCGGCGAATAAAAGTGACAGCGATGTTGGGAATGAGTATACGAGTGTGGGCAGGGGGACGATTTGTCCTCGAGCGAGCGACGACGACTTGTGCAGGTTAAAACTGTATGTTAGTTTGTGTAGACTGTAGGCACTAAGCACTGTATATATAAGAAGTATGTAAGTATTGGTTAGCAGACAAGTAGAGGTTACAGCAGAGCTGTAATTACCAGCCCGCTGTTGCGAGTATAAGTGCGAGGTGAATGTCATGGCTGGCTGTACAAGTGATTGCAGTAGAAAGTGAATTCACTTTCAATTCGGCGCACTAGGTCATGAATGCAACTCAGCGCAACCTGTCTGACCTAGAGAGCTGACACTAAGTTAAGTAACGCTTGCGTAAAATACACATGTCTACATCTACATACAGTACTTAAGACTAAAAAAGGACTGAATAAACTAAATACGTATTCAGTGAGCAAATATCAAACATTTATTGTTTCCAAATTTTTATATTTGGAGAGTTCCCGCTCATCCCCAAGTATTGAACCCGATATGCCTTGCTCTCAGCGATTTCCTTCAGTTCATCTGAACTCAACGCCTCGCTGAACCGCTTTGGTAAGAATATACAGAAGTCGGCACTCTTTTCTGGCACATGGATGTCTAGGACGATGGACGCTCCGTATTTGGTGTTTACTGCCCTCCCTGCCACAATGGAGTAGCCCTCTTTGTTAGTAAGCGCCGAAACGTCGATCTTAGGGAGGTATGGTCCTTTCTCCAGGGTGTTGAGTTTTGCTGCTAGGGCCATGATTATGATCTATAAAAAAAAAATATCCTATTTTAAAGTCGTGCTAATAGTATGCCATATTATAGGCCGAGTACTGATATAATGAAAATTTATCGAGTTAACTAGCTTAGCATTAATAGACAATGCATAAACAACTGGAGCACTACAGCATAAATAGTACAATTGAAGATTGCTGCGTGAAACAAGTATGTCACAGCATATAACGCAAGGTGTAATATCATAGAAATATTAGCGCAACGGAGGGCAACTAGATACATATAAAACGTTTAACAGCTTAGTAATAACAGCTAAATGTATAGAAAAACCGTTGCACTTAGAATATACAAATACAACAAGTAAGGTTTGCAGATTGTAACAAGTATATCGCTGCATATATCGATTAGTAGAGTGTAATACCATACACATAGCAGTCCATCGTAGCGCAACTATATACATATTACAAATAGCTCTAAATAGCTAAATGTGTAGCAAAACTGTTACACTACAACATATGGATATATTGTAATCAATGTTATCTTGTATCATGTGTCAGGAATACCGTTTCATATAACAAGTAGTAGAAATATTAGTCAGTATAACATGTAGGCAGTACCAAGACAGTATAGCAAATGCAGCAGTGTAGAGAAAAACACATATTGGGACAGACAAAGGGGGGAAACCTTGAGTAAGTGGAGGGTATGAGAGTAATGCATCATTATGCATTAACGCAAAACAAATATCAGCACAGCAACAAATAAGAATATATAACTAGCACTCTTGGAAAATACAATTATGGAGCTATAGTAGTAGTAGAAAAGTGTAAGCTAAATAAGCATATACAAACTAAAAGATCATACAAGTAAGATTATTCTCACAGTTAATGCATAAGCACACGAGACATACCTGTTCGGTTGCGTGCAGAGAACTGTGCAGCCATGTACGCTTATGCCGCTTATAAGCAATCCTGGCTCCCCACAATCACTGACCTCACACAAACTGTATAAAAGCAGCCCATTGGCACTGCAAAGTTGTATTCGACTCCAGCTTGCATTGTGAGTAACTCGTGCACCTCGGTCAGTTTGTGCGTCCGGGGCAGTACGTGCATCAGTCGAAGTCGTCTACGCTTGTGTGATGCCAGAACATCTTCTCCATAGTTGTAAGTACAAACATAGCGTAGTTTGCAATATAGTTGCTAGGATTTTAAAAAGACCATAAGATTTAAGCTTTTCCTATAACTCCTTGCTCTCCTTACCATAAGAGCAACGTTAAATAGCTAGACTCAAAACTTACAAAATTATTTACAATTATTTAATGTCAAATCTGAGTGTTGTAAAACGTGGTAATGCTCGTTAAATTAGAAATCTGAAGTGAAGTATGTAGCTAGAATATTAAAAGATGTCTAAAAATCTGTTTGATTAGAAATACGTTGATCTTTAAAAACCAATTATATATTCAATAAATAAATATGACTAAATAAACTTCTAATAATACGATTAATATAGATTAATTATACAATCTCTGGCTATATGTTGAATATACACTTAATCAATACTATATACAATTTGAAATATTCTTCTCTCAAATCAATACAAACATTCTATTTCAAATGTCACCAAGAACTAGTTTGTGTAAAAAGAAATAAATAATCCGCTAGTGTGTGTTTGCATTTAATATTGTTCTTACTGGACAAATCATGACGCTAGCCAAGGGTTAAGGGTTCTTCCTTGTTCAAATAACTAGCTATTAAATATAAAGTACCCTAGTGACTAGGGATGTAGGTACATAAATAAAAGTCAATAAATATTTCTTTTAACTATATATCTATTAAAATATATATGTTCACTATTTAGTCTTTATTACTTAATAAATGATTTTTAACCTATATACCCTATAGAAAAAATTAAGAACACTTCTATACTACAATGTTTTGAAAGAAAACGTACTAAAAAAAAAACGAATTAATATCTATCAGAAAGAAAAATCATTAGGTATTATGAACTTAGCAAGTATGTAGGATTATTTTAGAAAAACTTGCATATACGCATTTTTTTTTTTGTCATAAGTTAAGCTAGCAAAATAAGAAAAATAAATAAATAAATCATGCTTAGAAATGAGTGTAGATTTTGTCTTTAGAGCTGTAGCTTAGTATATGCATAGATTAAGCAACTTTAAAGCTCGTTCTTTGTGTCTAACTCTTGAGTGCTGTCTCTGTTTGCTAGTGCAGACACAACCATCTCTCTACCATGTGTAATTCTATGATTTCCGCATTATTGTTAGGCTAGATAACTAGTGAATGCATTATTGGCTATGAAAAAATCACTTTATTCGCATTAACAAAGTTTAAAATTATTAAATTGGCAAGAAAAAAAATCGTAAAGAAAAACATGAATGCTTAAAACTAAACTTTGTAACTTAAGTTTTGTTCGGTATTTCGATATTGTTAATATAAATTTTGTGTGATTATATTTTAAGCTTATATCACAAACGTTTTAAATATAACATATTGACACTAATCAAGTATAGATGGTGAATAAAGATATTTTGATTTTGATTTGACGATCTATGCAGTGGATAGAACTAACTAGCTTCAGTTGTTATATAATGATGAAAAATCTACTTAGGAAGGAGTATGCTTTATTTTTGGTATTGACGAAACTACTATATATGACAACTGACACTTTATTTTTACATTCACAGCGCTAGAAGTGAGCAGTCATTCCCCACGTGCCGTCTTGCAAAGTTCCACTTAGATGTTAAACCTTCAATGAGCAGTCTAGCTGTGAAAACTTCTACAACAATGTAAGTAGAAAGCCCTGTCAGTTTTATATCTTCTTGGTACTACGTTTAGTAAACTATTATTTGAGAGCTTACAACTTAATATAGTCGAATGTAAAGAGCCCCTTAATACCTCATATTGTCCTAGCAAAAACTACACTAAACCATGCAGCTATATAAGCAACATTCATTGTTGCAAGAAATCCACACAACTAAAGACAAAATGCGTGTAATATGAGCTTAAAGAATCTGAATTGTAAAATCACATGCTGAACATGATAACACAGGCAATAAAACTTAAATTAAAATATTAAAATAGGTAAGTGCTAAAAATTAATGTTTTTTTTTTAACTTAACGTAAACAATCTCAAACCAAATATAATAGAACTATAGCAGACCATGAGCAATGTACTTAACGTTTGAAATTAATGTTTTAGATGTATCTACAATGTGCCATCTGTCGAGAAGCCTACTTCCTTAGTGCATCCGCAAGGAGCCGTCACCAGCAAATGTGTTTGGCGTTGAACGACTACTTCACATCAGCAGTAGCGAGCAACAATGACAACAGACGAGAGACACACGAGGCAGCAATTCAGACACCTCCACAGCAAATTAAAGCAGTACCCAGTGGCAGTGGCTTGAAAAGAAAACTACCACCTCCAAAGGTGACTAAGCGTCCTGTGACTAGTGTATTGTCAAGTCCATCATCACATACAAGTTCAACAACGAGGCTGACGTGGTATTTAAAAAAAGGTCTTCAATCGGCCAAAGACTATGTCATAGAAAATAATGAAAACCTCTACAAGGACCTACCGCCATTTATTGAAGCTGCTAACGAAGTGGTGCTCGATATACTACAAGATGAGCTACGTGTCACCAAATCCCTCAAGTACAACGTCGTACTGGAGGCCGTCTACTGCCATCCTGAAGGACATTGTGAACTTATAAACTTCAAGACCACGTCGAGGCTTATACACAGCGCCTGTGATGAGCTACAAGAGCTGCTGAAGAAGGACGCCAGCAAACTGCTTCGTGAGGAGTCTGAAGCGCAGGCGAAAGGCAGTGGATGGACTTTGCATGAGGTAAAGAGCCTCACACTTAGACTAAGCAAATTTTCATATGCATTGCCTGCTGGAAGTGGCTATCTGCCACTGCCTCCAAAAATTGCTAAAAGGAAATGCATTTTAAATGTAAAAAACAGCAATGATTGTTGTTTCATGTATTGTATATTAGCCAAAAGTCTACCTAATATACGTTATGACTCAGTGCTTACTGAGCATAGCTTTAGGGAGTGTGAAACACATTACAACTTTGATGGTATTTCATTTCCAACGCCCATTTCACAAATGAAAAAATTTGAAAAACAAAACATCAACACTAGCGTAAACATCTTCGAACTGGACGAAAATGCCCATATTACACCACTCAGGATAGTTGATGAGCAGCAAGACCATTTTGATCTCCTTCTCGTTAGAAATGTTGAAGGAGAGGCTCATTTTACGTTAATATTGAATTTCACAAAGCTTATGCAGCCACAAATTACAAAAGGCAGCAACAAAATTACAATCTGTAAAAGGTGTAGCACCTTTAAAGAAAACAGGCGCTGTGTTCCGACACCTCAGCACTGGTTGAGTGAACATTTAATGCTCTGTGGAAAATCAAAACCAAGTGAAGTGATTTTGCCGGAGCAGCATAAAAGCAAACTTAGATTTGTTAGCTACGAGATGCAAATTGAAGTACCAATTGTAGTCACAGCTGACTTCGAATCAACACTATATCCAGTTCCCTCGACAGACAATGCCTATCAACGGCACGAGGCGAACTCGTTTGCTTATATCGTAGCAAGTAACCTTCCCAAAGAGCTGTTAGAGGAAGCTGAGATAAACACCTCACCCTACATACACAGATCGGAATCGGCTGCAAAAGAATTCCTTTTACAAATGCAGGAGCTAGCTGTAAAAGTGGAAAAGCTGTACACTAAAAATGTGAGCATGATTGCATTAAATGATGAACAACAGAAACAGCATGATGAAGCGACAAACTGCGAGCTGTGTGAAATAGCATTTGATGAGACATTGGTTCAGTCAAGGAAATGCCGGGACCACGACCATATAACAGGTCAGTTCCGTTATACCTTGTGCTCGTTGTGTAACACCCGCTGTCAACTTCCAAACTTCATACCAATATACTTTCACAACCTTTCTTCATACGACGAAGCATTCATTATTAAGAACTTGGCAGTATTACCCAACAGCGAAATAAAAGTGATCCCTAGTAATTCAGAAAGATTCATCAGTATATCGATAAAGATTGGGAGGATGTGGCTTAGGTTTTTGGATTCATTTCGCCTAATGGCGGACAGCCTTGCGAATCTCGCTTCGTATCTCACACCGACGGAACTCGTAGAGTCATCCAAGCTTGTGCCAGAACAGCATGTGGAGTTGATTCAAAGAAAAGGGATTTATCCCTATGATTATGTAAAAGACTTTGCTGTATTCAGTGAGGAAGCACTGCCACCACGTGAAAGCTTTTACAATGCCCTCAATGACTCGGAAGTTACGGATGCAGAATATCAACATGCCCAACACACTTGGAATACAATGAAAATGAAAAATTTTGGACAATACCATGATTTTTATCTGTTATTGGATGTTTGTCTTTTAATGGACATAATTCAATGCTTTCGCAAAAACTGTGTAGCCACCTATAACATTGACTGTTGTCATTCATTTACAGCGCCAGGTCTAGCATGGCAGAGTATGCTACGTATGACTGGTGTAACTTTGGAATTGTTGACGAACTATGACCATTTCTTAATGTTTGAAAGTGCGATTAGAGGCGGTTTGGTACAATGCTGCCACCGCTATGAAAAAGCCAACAACCCACTTTTAGAGAACAGCGAAGACTATGATCCAAACAAAGAAACCAAATACATGTTGTATTTGGACTGCATAAACTTGTATGGAAGCCAAATGAAAAAACACCTTCCAACTGGAAATTTTGAGTTTGTAAATGATGTTGATGATCTTAATTGGTCAAACTTACCTGAAGATTCGCCGTATGGACTTTTACTAGAATGTGATGTCACAGTGCCAGAGCACTTGCACGATCTAATGAACGACTTCCCCATCTTACCAGAACAAAAAGATGTGGATAATCAGGGAAAACTACTTGCTACGCTTGAAGATAAAAAACACTATATCGCTCACTATACAGTGTTCCAGCAGGCAGTCAAATTAGGCTTGAAAATTACAAAAGTTCACAGAGCGTTGCGATTCTCCCAGTCGCCGTGGATGGAAAAGTTCATCGACAAAAACACCACATTAAGAGCTGAATCTACGAATGAGTTTTCCAAAAATTTCTACAAGTTTATGAATAATAGTGTGTTTGGAAAGACGTTAGAAAACGTGCGCAATCGTGTAGATATTAGAATAGTAACTTCTGATGAAGCGTTCCAGAAGCTGTCACGTCAAGCAAGATTTGTTGACAGAAGCATTATCGCTGATGGTGTGATCGCGGTACATTTAAGAAGACAAAAGGTAGTATTAAACAAGCCAGTCTATGTTGGTTCAGTAGTTCTCGACAAAGCAAAAGTTCATATGAACTGGTTTCATTATATGGTTATGAAGAAAAAACTAGCTCCGCCAGACTTTGAAGTGTATGTTAACTATTCTGATACTGATTCTCTATTATATACCATAATTACCAAGTTAAACCTAAATAATGAATTGAAGGAAAGATTGGGAGATGTACTGGATAGGTCATGCTATCCCAAGGAGCATGAGCTGTGGCTGGAAGGAGCGATTCCTCAAATAGGCACATTTAAGGATGAATGCAAAGGAAGACAGCTATTTGAGTACGTAGGATTGCGTTGTAAAATGTACTGCTACAGGTTCAACTCCAGCCAACAGACAACGGCAAAGAAAAAGTGTAAGGGAATAAGCAAACGCTATGTCGAAAACAAAATTTCATTTGATCACTACAAGAAGGCACTGTTTGAAGATAAACAGTACAGAGCGACATTTAACCAGATAAGAAGCAAGACATTTCAACTCACCTCTAGAACAGTTGATAAACTCTCTCTGTCAGCCAATGATAACAAACGCATAGTGTTGCAGGACAAAATTAGAACTTTGGCGTATGGGCATTATCGAGCTCGTCAAAATGACGATGGAGGATCGTCAGAATATGATTGTAGTCAGTCTTAGCTCGATGGTTGATCAGCACTCTTTAGGAGTAGTCAGAATGTTGTATTCATTGAGTATGGATGCCGTTGCCCGTACTATTCCATATGAAAAAGAATACGAAAGAATCGAGGATATCGAAATGTTTTCGATACTCCCTTCCCTCATGCACACAGAGTTGAGAAGCTCTATTAAACGGACTTGGATAAAAACTACAACAGTCAACAGAGATTTAATAAAAAGTTATGAGTTTAGAGATATCGACTTTATGCAAATTGATAGTTATCAGTTTGTCATGCTTATGAACCATCCTCTGGAGGAACCAGAGTTTTGGAGTCGAAATTACTATGGTAATAATTGTCATATAAATGTGGACTACTATGAAACAATACAAACAGAACGTCCTATGAAGTATTGTCGAGGCTGCTTTTTTAACCTTTTTACACAAAAAGACGATAATGATATTGACTATCAAAGTTATTGGCACGAAAAGGGGTTGGCATTTGTACATGTTGTACAGCATTTTGAAGTTAACTCTAACAGGCTAATTGATGCAGTGGTTAAACAAGAAAATAACTGGTGTGACTACTGTGTATTTCGACCATTGTTTACATTTCTAAACTACTTTGACTGTAGAGACAATAACAACATGTTATATGATAGTGATGAAGACAGCCCCGCATCTCCAGTGACAATGTTAAACCGTACAGAACTTTATGATCCGTATAGAGAGTGACATACGCTAGTCCAGCATATTTGAACAATGAGGCTGTTGGCCAAATTTTGTTTCTAACCATACAATTTCACGTTTACTTTGTTTGTTTTGCGTTTCTGTTTATATATTATGTTTTATTGTAAACCCTAGCTAATGTAAAATAATTTGATGAACTCATGCCTTTTTGTTGTCTATACTCTATAAGAGTTGTTATCTACTTGAGAACTGAATTCTAGTAGTATATAGCTAAAATATAACTTAATAACATGATATAACAAAGTAAGATAATGCTTAGCATTATGATATTTAACACATGTATATTATTGTGCACATTTTATGAATATTTTGTAATGTACTAACAACCTTTTTCTATCTGTATTTGTTTTACTATTATATGTTTACTAATCTTAACACATTTATGTAACGCTAGAGTTGTATATAATAAACACATCTAAAATGTTTATGGTTACCTGTTATGTTGGTGTTATCTATATAGCATTTATCTTTCAAATAAACTTATGTTAAACTTGACTACTTTGTTTGTTGCTAAACCCATTATTTAAAAGTTTTCCAAACACCCTCTGAAAAATTACTTTAAAAAGTATTATTGCTATGGATGCTAAGAAAAGTAAAGTCAATCCTCTACTGTGTTGTTGCTAGCTTTGCTGAAGGAAAGGGTAAACAAATAAAGAAAATCACAGTTTGTAATACAAATATATTACCATAAGATACATTGAATACAGCAATTTTCTCTTTACCATTTTGACAAGTATTTTAAGTTCTCCATCACAGCTTCGGTAATGTTTGCTGCACAAAAGCGGCGTACCTCACTGTCTATCCACGGCATCATTGATGTCCTGAGTGCAGTCCGTTCATACCAAAAATCTTGAGTCTCTGCAGGCAACCTCCTTTCATTCAAGTCAGAAAGTAAACGTGGCAAATCACTTGTAATGTGTCGAACGAGTTGTTTATCCAAAGTCATTGAAGTCAAGTCATTTGTAGTGTTTGAAGAAAGCAAGGCCATTACCTTATAGTGTTTGGTAAAATATCGTGTGTAACGAGAGATCAGAAACTGCACAGTTGGGTTTATTTCAAGTAGGATATTAAAGTAGCTTTCAAGGGATGGGAACAAGCGTTTTAAAGAAATCCATCCATCATTTTGTAGAACCACTCTGGGAGTCTGTCGAATAATATCAGATTCACTAGAAGCTCTCGAAAGCGTAACAGAATTCAAATTGTGATTAACTGGCTTATTTCTCAGACGATAGTTACAAAATGATACTAATCCATTTGGTCTGGGTTCCAATATGACTGTATGTAGATAGAATGGATTGAATGGAGTTTCATTGGAGTAAAAGTTGTTGACAGAGTGGTGAACTGTAGAGCTTTGCAGACTTAAAAGATCTTCAAATGTCAATTCAATTGAGGTTTCATTATTCACTAAACAAATAGAAGGAGAAAAGTCTTTAATAGAATCAAGACCAACAACCGCATGAGCCTGGCTTGCAACTTTGTAAATCTGTCTGAGTAAAAGACGTGGTTCCCATGAGTTAGACTGCTGGTTAGAACGCACAGCTGCTTTGTGTGAACTATGAGAGTGACTCACCACAGATGTTGTCATCACAGGTGTTGAAGTAGACGTCGAAGAAGAACACACGTATGACACTGGAGGTGAAGTCGATAGTGTGGTCGGCGACGTAGATAGCTTAAGTGCTGATGTATTTGATAATAGTTGTTGCGAACGTTGAGGTGGTGGTGGTGGTGGCGGCGGCGGTGGTGGCAGTTGTGATGACAGTGATGGCAAAATCGAGGCATGAAGTTTTTCTTGATGACCTTTCTGACGAAAAACCTGGCTCGACCTGGCGCGTGTGCCAGATTTTGCCGAATTGGAGTGGGCTGGTATTTTCTGTTGTACGATTGACGGCTGTTCCGGTCGATACTCTTCCACTTCCTTTGAATCGTAATCCTCATCCTCTTCCACTGCATTACCATTTTCACTGCAAACTGTTGAACACTCGCGGGTATAGTAATTCGCTTGGATCGCACTTGCACCTGCTGTTGTGTGTACAGAATCAGATACGTCTTGTAGAGTCTCACCAGTTAGAGATGCAAGAAGCTGGTCAATGTCCATAGTATTTACATCGGAGTATATTACGTTATGCACTGGGGGTATAGGGGGAGCTTTAGTACGTTTGCGTTTCACTCGCGATAGATCTTTACGTGGAACTGGTGCCGACCGCTTCACTGACGCGTTCATACTGACTGAACCAGCAAACCAGTTCTAGGTTTTATATGCAGTGTATTTGCAGGTCTGGACAGGTCTTAGTACGATCATTGACCTTACGAGGCGGATGCTGAGCGCCAAGGACAAATCCATTGAACCTCTTGGATCTCTTTCTTTTTTGCGATTACATAACGTTGTTGTATAAAGAAGGCTTTGACAACAAGTCTAGACAGGTTTCCATTTATTTATACATGCTAGAAGTTTTAAGAGATAGATAATCCTGTTGTCGTAAGTAATGCAGTGAGCTTTCTATCAATAGTTGCAAAAAATTTTAAAGTTTCGGCATCTGATTTATCCAACGTGTTTAGCCTTTCATCAATGGTCCTTAATAATTTTGATGTTTTCTCATCTGATTCCTGCAGCTTCTTTACCTCTCCATCTAAGGATACTAGCGATTTAGATTGTTTCCCGTCTGAATCATGTAGCTTCTTGAATCTTTTATCCAAAGACATCAAAGATGTAGAAACTTTCTCATCCGAGTCTTGTAGCTTATTGAGCTTATCACCCAAAGATACTAAAGATGCAGACGTTTTCTCATCTGATTCAAACAGCTTTTTGACATTTCTATCCAAAGATAACAAATGTGTAGACGTTTTCTCATCCGAGTCTTTCAGCTTCTTGAGCTTATCATCCAAAGATAATAAAGATGCAGACGTTTTCTCGTCTGATTCAACTAGCTTTATTAGTTTGTTATCCAAGGAAGCAATTAATTGTGATGATTTCCCATCTGATTCTTCTAAGTTGTTTAGTCTATCGTGATAGGATAACTGATTCTCCTTTATGTCTTTTAGCTCGGTCTTGATAGAACCCTCTATGGAGACTATTGATTGTTTTACATCCTTAACTGCTTGCTGGGCCTCTTTGAGGCTAACAACAAAGGTCTTTAACTTTCCTTCCACCTCATTCAAATCGTCTTTGTTCACATAGAAACGATTTAAATAGCCTTTAGACACCTTTTGTCGTGATACGTCAGGTTCCACTGCAGCTCTAAACCTCTTTGATCCATCTTCACTTATCACATATGCATCATCTTCGTCATCAGATAAGTGATGCTTCTGTTCTTGATACAAAGCATGTCCAAACTTATCTATAATGTGTCTTCTAATCATAGCTTGTACAATATATGTTTACAATAACAAGATCTAATCCAGAATGATGGGAGAAACAGGTTAATATACTATTTAAGCCCACGAGTTGTAGCGTGAGGGAAACCCAAGCCATTTGACATAAATCTTGTTTCCTTTGCGCTTTATAACCTTTTCAACCAAATACGTATCTGGGTAATTTGTCTTTTGTAATTCTGGTTCGTAAAATGCCCCTTTGATAATGTCCCCTTCTTCATCTTGCAGGTAGTACACTGGTGGGACAGATTTTCGCACTCGTATGATTTTAAATAATTCAGTACTCCAGTTTGGGGTGTAACCTTTTTCAAACAAAGTTTTATACTTAGAAACCCTGACTTTATCATTGACTCTTAGCTTTGGAATCCCTTGTACCTTGTTTTGATTTAATTTCCTCACCAATGCCCTCTCGTGAAACGATGTAACATCTCGTGGTCTCATGCCTGTTGTCCGATGTAGCCTTGAATTGTACATGGAAATTAAACGAGGAAGCATGTCTAGCCACCTATAATCTCCCTGTACAGCAAATTCCTTATACATCCAATTTTTAATCGTTTTATTCAGCCTTTCTACCACAGAGGCCTTCAAATGGGTGAATGTACTGAAATGATTTATCGCAAAACGTTGCATTAAGGATTTAAATTCTTTATTATAAAAATCTGTACCAAGATCACTTTGAATGTTTTGTGGTATTCTTCCGCTATTTTTCAAAACATTTTCCATAGCTGAGGCCACTGTCTTCCCTTTTTTGTTGTCTAAAGGAACCGCCCATGCATACTTTGAAAGAACATCAATTATCATTAGGATATACTTTTTCCCTTTATTCGCTTTTGAGTAAGGTATCATTTCTATCAAGTCGACTTGCCACAAATCGTCAATACCTCGAACAAAAACCTTTCTTCTGACAAAGTTTTTCCTAGCTGGTTTGTGTAACTCATTAACAATACCTCTCTTGGCAGCATCTGCTTGACTTGACATTGTCTTCTTTCTTTTATTCATAATGCCTTTATTACCTATGAACACTTAAGCGATAATTCCGTTTAGTTGAAGCAACTCTATAATATAGTCTATTTCTTCGCTATGAGCGTTGTGACCGGCTTCTTGTGACAAAACCAAGGTTTTAAGTCGCTTCACCAGTAAATTCACATCAGATGTGTACCTGTCCACGTTGTCAACAGTTATACCACTTCCACTAGCGTGTTCCGGTGTTGTAACGGTCATGCCTTGCTTTGGTGGAAAAAGTACCGATATTACGCTTAAGTACTTTTTGCCCCTATTTGCATTTACAGGTTTTTCAGCAGAATACATCTGTCGGTGTGCATTGGTGTCTTGAAGGATCTTTTTGTACACTGTCAAATCCTGCCTTTCTACTATATCCTTATCAGGAACCTGCATGAATAGTAATTCAAGGAGTCCTGGAGTTGTTTCAAAGCTGTGATTCTTTACCTGTATCTTTGAATTTGTAATTTTTATTCTAGAATCACCAATTGTCGTATTACCCCTTCCATCAAGTCGAACACCATAAGTCGTGTCCATTTTATCTTTTGTTTGAGGATTGGAAAGCCTTTTTAAATACGTATCCAGCTGATTGGGTTTAATGGTTTGAGTAGACACATCTAAGGACTTATTGAAGTCATCCTCCTTTTCTTCTTCTTGTACAAAAGTTCTATCCATAGTTGTACTCTGATCATCTTTTTTAACCACAAAGTCTAGTTCTTCTTTTTTAACAGGTTTATAATAGTACTGCTGTTCCTTCAAACGTCTCTCTACTGTCTCTTGCAGAGGTTTGACTATGGGTTTAGCTTGCACTTCTAACAACCTCTCAACATAATCAGCATTATGCTTCAATTGTTGAAACTTTTTACGCACAGCATTTGTTAGTCTAAGTAGTTCATTTTTTACTATATGTTCGTGCTTGTTAGCACTGTCTTGGTTCCGCTCCTTCAAGTTTGGTATTGGATATTTCTTCACTATACGTCGGATTACTCGTTTTGCTCTTAGCTTTCTTTTTTTGGGAGCTCTAAGAGCCATCGGAGCACTACCATACTTCTCCATCCTCTCACTGTCACTCTGATTAACGTTTAGTGTATTGATGCTGAAAGGAGCCCTTTATATATCGACTATATAGGTATCAAGACCTAAACGGTAACGACCTTTGTTGATTTCAGAATCTTTATCTATGGTTACAAATCCATACTTGTGTTTGTTCCAACAGGTGTGACACAAACACTTAAATTGATCAAAAGTCATATCGCTATTAACATGATCATTGTATACATGTCTTAGATTTAAGTCATCCTGCTTGAAAAGAATTATTAAATTGGCGTTATCTCTAAGGAGATGTTTAGGGAGCCGCGTGTACGTCTGGATCAAGTAGAACGTATCTACATCTCTATGTCTTCCCATGCTGAAGTATGCTTTCATATTGTCTTGTTTATCACAGGCCACATCATCAAATATCATTATTGAGTCCTTTTTAGCTTCATCAGGATTGGGAACATCTTCACTGTTGGTAAATGAAAAATAACCAATACATGACAGGTTTTGCATTATTTGTTCAAGCATCTTGTATTTAGGTTGCAGCAATGATTTACTAAACACATATACATTAGCATACTTTAATCCCTTTGGTTCAGTCAAAAGGCTAAACATCAAATTTGTTTTTCCACAGTTAGATGGACCACAAATGATGCCTCGAATGGATTGAGGAAGGAGTTCACTATGTTTTTTCACTTCTTTGGATTTAATTCCATCCGAAGTGGATTGAATGAGTTTTTCCACAGCATTGTCCACAACAAAAGTGTCACGGTGCTTTTTAAATTTCATCTTCACACACTGGGGGACAAAAGTGAAATGAAGAATCGTATATAAGGTGTTCATATTTGTAAGACCTGCTCAGTATGCGTAGGATCACTAGAGGATGTGGTCTGCTTAATCGTGCTATAAACTCTCTTCCGCTAGAACTTCACCTGCCTGGAGGATACCAATTTTGTGGACCTGGTACAAGATTGAAGGAAAGGTTGGAAAAGAAGGATCAAGGAATCAACCTATTGGATCAAGCTTGTAAACAACACGATATTGCCTACAGTAAGAGCAAAGATCTTTCATCTCGACACACTGCTGACAGAGTATTAGCAAACGAGGCGTGGGCAAGGTTCAAAACAAAAGGTGTTCCTATTGGTGAGAGGCTCGCTTCCTGGGCTGTTGCAAGCGCAATGAACGCGAAATTGAAGCTTGGTGCCGGAACAACCGAAGGCAGGAGGAGGAGGAGACGGCAGACTAGGCGAAGAAATCGAGGGAGGTTAGGTAGGGGATCGTTAGCCAAAGGGGGCACAGCAAGAGGTGGAAGTGCGCTAAAACGAAAAAGAAAAGGCACCACTAGAAAGTGCAGCAGAAGACCTAAACCTTTTACTTTTTCCGATGTATTACGACAAGCAAGGACGGCTGTGCGGGGATCAGGAATGCATCTTGTTGGCAGAGGTGGAATATTAAACAGAGGGAGTAGAAAACACATAACAAAGGCAGCATCATCAGCGTTGAACGCCATCAGATCTATGAAGAGAGGGAGGCGTAGTGCGTTCAGTCATTTACGACGTAGATCACGGATTCTATCACTTCCCAAGTCAGGAGGTGTGCTACCATTGCTGCCAATCTTTGCAGGGCTTAGTGCATTGGGAAGTCTGACAGGTGGGGCTGCTGGTGTGGCCAAAGCAGTGCTTGAAGCTAGAGATGCCAAGAAACGGCTGAGCGAGATGCAAAGACATAACGAAACTATGGAGGCAGTAGCTTTGCGACATGGCAAGGGCCTGTACTTTAGACCATATAAGAAAGGACTTGGTATTTACATGGCACCTTATCAGAAGCAGCCAAAAAACTTATAGATATTTTGCCCAGAAGGGCAATGTATGATTTTGAGTTAACACATTGGGCCAGGAAGCTTAAAATCCCCCATTTTAGAGGAGTGTTTATGCGTGACAACCTTCCTAAAAGTCCATGGAGGAACGAGTCTGCAATAGTCAACTTGGACAATACCAATGGTAGTGGTACTCATTGGGTATGCTACAAGAAGAGTGGAGACTACGTGAGGTACTTTGACAGCTACGGGGATTTGATACCTCCACTGGAACTTCAGAAGTATTTAAATGGGAAATACGTATCTTACAACCGAACCGCTTATCAGGATGTCAACACTCACTCTGAGATCTGTGGGCATCTGTGTTTGTATTTTTTAACCTCAATTTAAATGATATTACAGTGTACACATATATATATATTTGTTGTTATCATTTCCACCCTTTAGTCATGTCTCAGACGTTCATGCTTTCAGGTAGAACTTCTACTCTTTCAGTAGACTACTTTCCTCCCATCGAACTTGACGGTGGTTATGATTATGAAGTTGGTTTGCTTAGCTTCGAGTCTTATAACTCCATACCAAATGTCGACGAAACAAACAACCAGTTTCATTTTGATAATGGAAAGATTATTAAAATACCTACTGGTACATATGAAGTAATGGATATTGAACGTTTCATACAGGATAAGCTAAAGATGTTGGCTACACAGGAAAAGAAGTACTTTTTTCGCTTGGGAACAAACAACAATACATTGCAAACTACTCTGAAATGTAACGCTCAGGTGGATTTCTCTCAACCCAACTCTATTGGCAGCCTCCTGGGTTTCGATTCTGAGGTCATAGGACCTGGAAA
Organism: Macrosteles quadrilineatus; assembly: GCF_028750875.1. Classification (NCBI taxonomy): domain Eukaryota; kingdom Metazoa; phylum Arthropoda; class Insecta; order Hemiptera; family Cicadellidae; genus Macrosteles; species Macrosteles quadrilineatus. The sequence continues at coordinate 204,528,692 of NW_026542595.1, forward strand.
TGAGCACTACTCGAAGAATGTTGTGGATATTTTTAAGACAAACACGATTAGAGTTGAATGCAGCATAGCGGGCGGGTCTTTCGTTAATAATAAGCAAAGTCATACAATCCATCAGTTTTTCCCAGCAGTACCACCAGGATATAAGCTTGTTGAAATACCCAGTACAATCATTTACCTTCCAATCACCACGAGGGCAATAAGTAACATAACACTACGGATTGTAGACCAGGACGATAGGTTGGTGAATTTTAGAGGAGAACGTATTACAGTTTGTTTACACTTGAGGAAGGTCCCTAGTTGAACAGTTAGTAGGAGATGGGTTACTTATATTTTTCAAACTGTTTATCAAGACCAAGAATATCAAAGGGTCATATAGACAGAGTCAAGAAAACCCATAACTCCGACGACTATTTATTGGGTGCACACTCAACAGTACCAAGCAGTGTTTGTTTGTCACCCAAGCGACTAACACACACAAACCAAAGGTTTTTACGCTCCTTGGGCTATAAAATACTTCAATAATGGATGTACTGGATATTTTTAGTAGTGTCCCATTTGATGACACTATTTCTCACATGGAATTTCACACTCATTTCCCTTACTCTTCTACCACACTAGACAACAATGACGAGATAAGAATACCAATTCAACAACAAGATATATGCATTGTGCCTTCTATGAGTTATTTGTATGTTGAGGGAAAGCTATTGAAGTCAGACAATACAGCAACTACAAAAACAAAGTTCACTCCAAACGCATTTGCATTTTTGTTTGACGAGATACGGTATGAAATAAATGGAGTTGAAATAGATCGCATTAGGAACCCAGGTATAACTTCTACAATGAAAGGATTTGCTTCTATTGGAGAGAACTCTTTAAGAAGTTTAGGGAACTCTGGCTGGCCAACCGAGGTGAATAAGTTGTCTTCCACTTTGGAAAGTCATGTGACTGACACTGATGGAAATTTTAGTTTTTGCATACCGCTAAGTAGGCTTCTGGGGTTCGCAGAAGATTATAGAAAGGTTATTGTCAACTGCCGTCATGAGCTTGTTCTACTGAGGTCGGCCGGGGACAAAAATGCAGTTTTGTGGACCTCAAGTGGTGCTACTGACACAACTCCTGAAGATATTAAAGTTAAACTAGAGAAACTATGCTGGAGGGTTCCCTACGTTTCTTTGAGTGATAGACAAAGAATTGCATTGCTTAGACATTTGGAAAGGGGAACGAGTGTTCCTGTAGAGTATCGAAGCTGGGAACTCTATGAGTATCCCTCTTTGCCACAATCAAACAAACAATCTTGGTCAGTAAAGACGGCATCACAGCTAGAGAAGCCAAGATACGTCATAGTGGCTTTCCAGGAGAATCGCAAAAACAACATGAAAAAGTCTGCCGCATGCTTTGATCACTGCAAGATATCAAACATAAAACTTCATTTAAACTCTATTAACTATCCTTATGATGATTTAAAACTAGACATTGCAAAGAACCACTACGCTATACTCTACGACATGTATACCCGTTTTCAGGAGTCGTATTACAATGTTCCATCACAACCACTTTTGGACGTTAAAAATTTCATTTCTTATGCACCACTAATCGTAATTGACTGTTCTAAGCAAAACGAATCCCTTAGGTCAGCCCCTGTTGATATTCGTTTAGAATTTGAGGCCAGCGAAGCTTTCCCTCCAGGGACTGCTGCTTATTGTTTAATAATTCACGACAAGTCATTCAGCTATGAGCCAGCCACTAACCTGGTTCATCGGATAATGTGATTCATGCAGAAAGTGTTGGAATTTGGGGTGGGGATAGGCTATAAAGCCCGCTCTTGTCGGTTTGGTTTCTCAGTCTCAACTTGAATTTCGTTGGAGTTAGAACTTTCAGTCATGATTAAACAGGCCATCATAGATTTTAGTGCTTTTATCGGAGAGGATAAGACAGTGGTTATCAAGGAATTGAGCATATTGGACTTGGATTCAAGATGTGTACAACATTGGATTTTCTCACCACCTAAGGATGGATCCAGATCTACTTTTCCAAGCACACAACATGATTGCGGAGGGTGGCACAGTTCACAGTTTGACAATCATAACAGATGGTTGAGTAAACACTATCACGGCCTCGGATTCGGAACAGGAAACGTTGAATATAGCTCTCTCACGTCATCTCTGAGAGACATTTGCTGCAATGTAAACCTATTGTATGCTGCTTCAACTGAAAAGGCAAAGGTTTTGGAAAAGTTGCTAGAGAACAGAAGAGTTGTGTTCAGTCTTGAGCTACTTGGAGGCCCCCCTCTATCGAGCGATTTTCTACTACTTCCTCCCGTTGAAGAACTATCCAAACAAAAGAATCAGTGTTTGTTTCATCATTTACATGCTCCAGGATTTTATTGTTCACAAACCAATGTACACAAACTGGCTGATTGGTGTTTGAAAAACCCAGCTATGCTAGACATGAACAACCCTGAAGTGAGAGTAAAGACCTTTGACGAATGGAAACTTAAAACTCCTTCTGCTAAGCAGCTTGCCGATGAAGGCTTTGTCAAAATGGCTGCTATGAAGGACACCACTAAATGCGTTTATTGTGGAGTTAATCTTTTCAAGTGGGAAGAAGGTGACGACGCAATAGAAGATCATCGCTACAACTCACCGTTTTGCTCCTATCTTCGCTTCAAAGAACAGACAACAGACAAGGGCAGCACCAAGAATATAGTCTACTGCGAGGACGGATCAGATACATTGGGCCAGGATGTCACTGGGAGATATACATTGTCTCTGGAAGTCACTCATGATGATCTTCTAAATATGTGTAAGGCTTGAAATGTATTCAACTTCATATTTTGAATAAACAAATCTTTATTATTTACCAATGTTGTTTTTTACTAAGCTTAACCTATATATAAACTTACCATCTTTCATTATCATCCAGATACACAGCTACTCTTATTGACTTAAGTCATAACAAGTTGCTCATGTCTCAGTTTTACAAATGTGAAAAGGTAGTTACCTTTTCTAATCCCATGAAGACAACTTTTTACTTTGCTGATAATGAAGACAGGCGCTGTACCGGCTCCATCGACAAAGAACGGTTTAAACTAAGAATTCTTCAGGTTGGAACAATTTTGCAAGACTCACTTTTATCCAAAGTATTACACATTAACACATGCCAGTTTAGTGATCACTCCAATTGTTTTATAAAATTAAATAAACTTACTACTTAATTTAACAAAGACTCATAATTTCATATCCTAGCTTTCATACACCATAAGTCTTTACCAGCAAGCACTCTGCTGGAACTAACATACAGTTTTAACCTGCACAAGTCGTCGTCGCTCGCTCGAGGACAAATCGCCCCCCTGCCCACACTCGTATACTCATTCCCAACATCGCTGTCACTTTTATTCGCCGGAGAAAAAATCAGGCAACCCTATCTACTAGGACGTGATTGAGCCATGCGAACGAGCTCATCTTGAAAATTAACGAGCATTTGACATAAAACCACATATGACAGGAGGACGTCTGTCGGGCCAGCTAGTTATAAATAAAAATTTGCTTCAACGCTGCGAAACAGGCGAGGGCCTAGAGGAGAATAATGTGCTGTTTTGGAGAAAACTACGAAAACTCCACTTTTGTTCATTGGACCAAAACTAAATCGTACAACTAGTTTTGTAAATTCTCTTGGTGTTGGTTCAATAAATAGTGTGACAGAATTAGACAACATATCGATAACAATTAACTTGTCAGCCAACTCTCAACTCCTGTCTACCTCATGTCATCCTGGGGAAAACCCACTGACTGTATACTTTTTTGAACTTTACTGTCACTGAAATAAAACGCAATTGTTTCTATCTTTTTACTATTGTGAATATTATTGTACAATGTTTGTGACCAGTATTAGATTACTTGATTGAAATGTAAATAATATAAATGTGAATATAGTCGACATTGTGTTTTTTCCATGCAGCTAATTAATATTTTTCATATCACTGTTGTGGTAGTTTTAAAAGTCACAGACCTTTTATTTTTATGAAAAACTGATTACTACTCAGCAACTCAGCTAAGAGAACGTTCTAAACTAAACCATAGAATGCACGTCGAATTAATTATTTCTATTATTCCACTCCATTATATGGTGTACCTGTAAAATACGAGTTCTCCCTATTATACAGGGTGATCAACTCAAGGAGGCCAGCATTGGGATATCGGAAACGGTAAGAATTAGAGAAAACTTTAAATGGGGGACATTCCTTTATTTTTTGTGGCAGTAAAAAATATGATTTTAGTTTTTCAAAATTCAGCCACCATTTTCCAAAATGGCGGCCAACTTTGAAATTTCTTATGGAACACCCTGTATTTTTGGACGTTTTCGGATAGAAAATGCAATTTAAAAACTTTTTTATTCTTCACATTTTTTCGATAAACCCACTCGTTTAGGAGTTACAGCCTATTGAAAAATGACTTCCGGTGTACATTTTACATCATGTAGCTCCAAAAAAAGTAGGTTTATAGCGAAAATGCGAAGAGAAAATAAGTCAAATAAGTCTTAAAAATGCATCCACATTCCATAAAAACCATAAAATACACATTTTTCCACTTTTCAAGTTTGCCGCCATTTTTAAATAATATAATTAATATTTTTAACAAATTTTATGGACTTTTTGGAATGTGGATGCATTTTTAAGACTGATTTGACTTATTTTCTCTTCGCATTTTCGCTATAAAACTACTTTTTTTGGAGCTACATGATGTAAAATGTACACCGGAAGTCATTTTTCCATAGGCTGTAACTCCTAAACGAGTAGGTTTATCGAAAAAATGTGAAGAATAAAAAAGTTTTTAAATTGCATGTTCTATCCGAAAACGTGATAAAGTACAGGGTGTTCCATAAGAAATTTCAAAGTTGGCCGCCATTTTGGAAAATGGCGGCTGAATTTTGAAAAACTAAAATCATATTTTTAACTGCCACAAAAAATAAAGGAATGTCCCCCATTTAAAGTTTTCTCTAATTCTTACCGTTTCCGATATCCCAATGCTGGCCTCCTTGAGTTGATCACCCTGTATAATACTATGTCCCTCAGGAAAGCAAAAGTTTCTTCTTCTAATAGACAGCGGCTCAGTACAGACGCTGGCAGCTCTAGCGATAGACGCTTCTGGCAAAATGACTAACCTGAAACAACGCGAGTGAACAGGATAAATATTTATTTATTCTGTTCTCTCTGCAATGCACAGTAGTGGGAAGCGATTAGCACGGAACGATCATCGATGAGCGTTAAGCCAGCCGCTTCTAGCAAAACATGCCTAAAGTAATCAATATTGTAAATATCGATTAAATACATCAACCTAGAGAGGATTTTCAGAAATCCTTGCCAACGGGTTTGTCAAAAGCTAAAACCTCCCATGGATCCTTTTAAGTCTTCATCATTCCTCAACAAAAAGGCATAATATGTCTTGGCTGTTTTGGACATTATTTGTGGGGAATGATTTGGAAAACTGTGTTTTTCACTCTACATCAATACTATGCTTCATCCACCCTATTGAACTTCCAAAACACTTTATTTGTACGATTTTTTTTACAGTATTCGTGTATTTTATAGAAGAGGGCCGCCACTGTGTAAACTGTGGAAAACCCACCGTTTAGGTTGGGTTAGGTTAGGCTAGGTTAGTTTAGGTAAGGTTAGTTTATAGCTCACACTTTTTATTTACTGAACAGAAACAATATAATCTTGTAGGGAAACCTAAAATAGTGGCGGTCCTCTTCTGAAAAAGACCTCAGTATTCCTTGATTATATGTACTTCATTTTCTTAAACATGTTGTTGTGCGGGAATTGTCTGGAAAGAACTAAAAATATTTCATAAAAAGCCCATAATAATATATAGAACACATACAAACCAGTTTAGGGTAGGAATCATTATTTATTTGCAACATGATAACTAGCAACACAAGGTGGTACAAATAGAAGAATCTTCGTCATCGTTGTTCTGTTGTGCTAATATGTAACACTGGACTTCAGTTTTCTTTGTTTAGTTTTTGGCCTCTTTCCTGTATTATACTGGTATGCCTTTCCCTTAAGATCAATTATTCCCAAACTTCTTTTACTCTAGCACTTCATGTGTTGTGTTTTTCCACCTCTTTCGGTTACAAGTAGCACCTTCTGCTATGGTTTCTCATGTTGCTATCCCAACCTCCTCTCTTAAGTCCAGGGTACCTTTCTTCAGTGTATTTTCTCTTCGGTAATCTTTTCCCTGGACTGAACCGTTCCCTCTACCCAGTCCAGATGGGCATCCACTGCCTCAACTCCTTCTCTGTGACAGGGCTTGGTGGTGGCGGAGGATTAGGCATTTGGGAAACCAACCAACAAGCCGACACACCTGCCAGAGTACAAAACGCCAAACACTCAAACATGATCAAATAAAAAGTAATCTAATATATAAAATTCTAGTGTCACAGTGTTTGTCTGCAAACTCCTCCGGAACGACTTCACCGATCGTTATGAAATTTGGTGTGTAAATTCTGTAGGTATGCGAATCGGACGTAAACTATTTCCCGTTTCGAAATTCTTAAAAGGGCTCCGCCCCAGTGGCTCTGGAGTTTCCCATGTTAACCTTATGAGAAATGGAATTAATGAATCTTAACAGCTGTTTCAATTAAACAAGTTGGTTCTGTTCTATGATGTTCAATAGCATTAAAGTTACAAGGATTACCAACAGGGTGCAGCACTATTATTTCTTTTACATTTATGACACCAGCTAATTTGCAACCAAAAGGTGAGTGAGCGTAGCGAACGAACTTCAACCTGGAGGCGAGTTAGCGTAGCGAACGAGCTAACCTGAAGGCAAGTGAGCGCAGCGAACGAGCTCTAACCCAAAGGTGAGTGAGCGTAGCGAACGAGCTCCAACCCAAAGGTGAGTGAGCGTAGCGAACGAACTTCAACCTGGAGGCGAGTTAGCGTAGCGAACGAGCTAACCTGAAGGCAAGTGAGCGCAGCGAACGAGCTCCAACCTAAAGGTGAGTGAGCGTAGCGAACGAGCTCCAACCCAAAGGTGAGTGAGCGTAGCGAACGAACTTCAACCAGGACGTGATTGAGCGATGCGAACGAGATCATCTTGAAAATTTAACGTAACGGTACTTTCTTTCCATCGGTCTGTCTTAGGGCAAACCTATAACTTAGGCGATACGAAGTTCGCCGGGTCAGCTAGTCTTTATATATTAATAGGCAAGCATGTTTCTTTAAAACCTTTTTTCTCAGCTCGTGTGCATCGCAGGGAAGATCTACGCATACTGTTACAAAGACATTTCCCTGTAGATATACCGATTCCCTTTCAAAATTAAAATAGGCTCAAAAATAAGAACAAAAAATGAATTTGAAATTTTAAAAAATTAACATGGGCTTTATGGGTTGTCATGCTGGTAACGAAATAACAACGGAATATAAACAGAAAATCAAAACAAATTACAATCAGATGTTTTATTTACAGTGTGGGGTTTACAGTGTACATTACATAGTGTAAGAAACTGCCATGTGGCCCTAACTTTGCCTGAATAAATATAAAGCATTTTTCATTTAATTTAATTTACATATTTTTGGTCGAGTTTTCGACCACTGGACGACCTCTAGTGATGTTTAAACTGCAAATGTTCAAAGGGAATGATTGAGTAGCCATAGGAGACAAAAGAAATTGAATCTTTGATCTCTGTGATATCTTATTGTTGTGTATAAAGTAGGTTTTAATTAAATATTTCAATAAACTCAAAAATCACTTTCTGTAGTTTATTTTGATGCTTGTGATGACTTCCTTTTCATTGTTTTTTTCTTTTTTTCACTGCATGAGGGTTTTTTATTTAATTTTGTTCTAACCAACCTCTAAAGTATACAAGAAATACTTCCTATAAGAATGGCCAATTCTTTATTTAACCTGCCCTAAGACCAAATGTCCAATCTTCCCACAGTACAGGGACCGAAAGTAGGTACACTAACAATAGGTATGTGGAAGAGTTATTTTAGCAATATTATTTGCAACATATGCAATAAGCTAATATAAAAAAAATATATTTTCAAAAGAATTACGTGTTCTGTCATACATTTCTATAATGTAACCAAAGAAGAAGAAGCCCCAAAATGACCTTCGAAGAAAACGTCTGTGCTGTATTTCTCTCTTAACACAAACTGCAACATTACTAAAGAAGAAACCTCAAAATGCTTTGTACTTCAAGGAGCACCTCAGAATCGGAGAAAATTATAAGGTTTTCTTTTTTTATGATAATTAGTTCTTTATAGAAAGTTGAAAGTTGATCTTTTATCAGATGGGAAGATAACATCTCGACGAACATGTATGTATGAAGTAGAGTCATGGGACATGGCCATACCCATACCCCATTCCATACCTACCATACTCTACATTTACTGTAGTATGTTTATAAATTACTCGTACTTATGATGAAACTTCAAACCATACTAGTCCCGATCAACACACTGACTATGCATTGTAAGTTACTTATCCACTTCAATCTCCAGTGAAGCTGGTTTTGACGAAATTAAGTTTATTTAGACATTTCTTGATAAGTTTGGCGATGTAACATTAATATTTTGAAGTCAAAACGACACAGAAAGGTATGCAAAAAATAATTCATATTGTATGAACTTTCAGTCAGCTACCCCCGATAATTGTAGAAGCATTGTATAAAAGCATGTAATAGAACAACATTCATAGCTTGTTTCCTATATGGGAAATTCGCTGAATAGACCACATTCCTAAAAGCAAAATATAGTGTCAATAGTTTCTAAACAATTGAAGCCCAACTTCGCTCATTTCATGAGTGGAGACGGATCAATCCACCAGGTGGAGCCATAAAAGTGCAATCATTGAGTACGCGGCTCCTGCTAAGTACCTCCGCAATTTATGACAGCAAACAATGCAAACCAATAATATGTTTTGGGTCCATTAAAATACCAGTAATCTATATATTAATAGGCAAGCATGATTTTTTAAAACCTTTTTTCTCAGCTCGTGTGCATCGCAGGGAAAATCTATGAAAATCTGTTAGAAAGTTATTTGCCTATAGATGTGCAGAATCCCTTTATAGGTTAAAATAGGCTCGAAAATAAGTACAAAAAATGAATTTAAATTTAAAAAAAAAATAACATAGGGGCCCTTGTGGGGTGCCATGCTGGTGACGAAATAACAACGATAAATAAACAGATGATCAAAACAAATGGAAGACTGCTACACAATCATCACATGTTTCATTAACAGCGTGGGGTGGAAATGAGAATTCTGTAAATTTTACATTATTTTTGGTCAAGTTTTTAACCACTGGACGACCTCGAGTACAATATAATAATACTGACAGGGAAATTTTTTTTCCTGCTGTCACCTGTCAAAGTGGGCTTCCTTGCACTGATTATAGTACAGAAAGTTACTAATTGCTGCTTCTACTTACTTTTGTCGCACACCAGTATTCCAAAGAAACAAAACAAAACAACGAGCTTTTAGGCACGTAATCCGTGTACGTTGAAAAAAAAGTTGGCAACACTAAGATATTACGACTGCGATCAGCTGGTGCAGCGTTTCTCATTTCGTTCAATGTTTGGATTTAACCTAACCTAAAAATGTGTTGTACAGTGTTTAGTGGTTTGAAAGACTAATAATTTATGCTTTATAGTAACTGTAGGAAAAATATAATGTTAACGCGAATGCAAACGGCTTTTGCTGCAATAGAGAAACTTTCTCATTTTACTGTGGATAAATACCGGTAGGTACAAAAAATGTAAAATTATTTTTGTATGGGGTTCAGCACAAATCTGCCAGAACGAGTTTTTTCCTCTCATCCGGTCTGATCCGGTAAGGTGACGACTTGGCCAATATTGCCAAATGTTGTCAGGACCTTGAAATTCAAGCTCAAAACAGTCGACATTATTTCTACCTTCACTGGCACGTAAGCAAGAGAAAGCTTTTATCCTCCAACTCTTGCGTTAAATTCTGATAATTGATTCATATGGTGCATTAAATTAATTCAATACTAGCAGAGTACCCGTCCTTCCTACGGGGTTGGCGTATAAGTATAAAATGCTTATTGCAGTTATACTCGTGCTTTGCGTTTGCAATGGGAGAGGACACGTTTTACGAACATTTGGTTTATTATTATTTACGATATGGGCCGAGTGAATAAAAACGAGTAAAAGAGTTTACTTGTCTTAAATTTTCATAATTTGAGTATTTACTTGAACAGAAGTGAATAAACACAAGTATTTACTTGTACTTGTTAGTAAAGCCTTGCCAAGGAAGTATACCCTCAGAAACCTATAAATTTTGGTGTGAATAACCACAAGCAAATACTTGCCTAAAGAGTACATACTTTGTTTTTCAACAAGTTATCAGTAACCCATGCTTGTTCGAGTTTACTTGTTGATAAATGCATGTAACACATTCAGTATAGTGTAATACTTTATTTATGATGATGCATGAATCAAGTGATTTCCGCAAAATAATGCAGGGGGAAAAAATGGAACCTTAATTCAAAAGTCCAAAAACATAGATAAAAAAAATAATTTTCAACTGAAGTGAACTGTATTCCTTGTTCAAGCTATTTGTTAATGAAAATCCACGAGTCTCAATAATGCAAAACCTTCACAATTTACATGTTTAAACAAAGTTCTTGGACCTTCGATAATAATATGAGATGCATGTACATCAAGCTAGGTTAATTTATCTTTTTATGCTTCAAAATAGCTTAAAATCTTTCATTTGAGCAAATAATGTTAACATTTTTCCGTGACGTGGAAGGACCTCCAGACACCCCTGCAACATTCCCCCCTAAAAATTTAGGTCTAGGACTGCCCTTGCAGTGAACGTATGCACAATAAACTATTATAGTTTCACACGTACTTCAGCAGTCCTGTTAAACTAGTAAAAAGTAAATATATATAATCATAAGAGTACAGGGAAACCCGTTTTAACTTAATAGTAGAGAAAGGGAAATTTGTTTATGAGGAATAAGCAGCAAGTATTCGCACTGTATAAACATTGAGTATAAACCTTGGTTTGGTTTATACTCAATGGTATAAAGTTTACTTTGGAAGTAGTAAATACTTGCAAGTATACCCTCAGATCAGTGAGTATACCCTCTGATTTAGGAAGTATTTACTTGCAAGTAAAGAGTCGCTTTTATTCACAAGAGTTTACTTGGAGGGATGAATACTTGCAAGTATTTACTCACAAGTAAATACTTGCTGTACTTGTTTTTATTCACTCGGCCCAATATAGTATGGCAATCTACCATAGCCATAATGTTCTACCACCACACCTAAGCAAAAGAAAAAGAAGAAGTTGCTGATTGGTTCAAATTAGCTGTTGTCATAAAATTCAAAAAGAATTAATAGTGCTGCACCCTGTTGGTAAACCGTATAACCTTTTAATGCTATTGAATATCATAGAACCAACTTGTGTAGTTGAAGCAGCTGGCAAAATTCTTTAATTCCATTTAAATATGAATACCCATAAGGTTGACATGGGAATCTCTAGAGCCACTGGCGAGAAAGCCCGTTAAGGATTTTTGAGATAAGAATATGTCTATATGTTAATCGGGAATGTGAGCTATCATCATACTAAATTTCAACCCAATCCGACCAGTAGTTAATGCATGATTGAACTTCAAACAAACATATTCTTTTGTATTCTGAAACCATTTACTTAGGGGCGTATTTTAATTACTATTTTGATACTTATTTTAATACTTAGCTGAATATGAAACTTAATTGAATTTGAAATGGAGTTAGATCACTAGTTTTGTTGAGAGTAATATCAACTACTGTACTTTTTCTTAGCCAGGACCAATTATTACTATCATTGATTAACAGTTGTTAGGATTATACGGAGTTCAAGAAACTATTGTATCTAACTCCCAGCATGTTTCTTTATTATTCAGAGAAGTTCAAAGTAAGAACAAGACAGCGACAGCGCCAATGGATGTTTCATTGACCCCGGCTGGAGAACACGGCATTGCGACGATCGATGATGACGTCATCGTGACGTCAGGATACTCTATGGTGACGACACCGAACTTTTTTCAACTTTATGTGGGGTAGCCATTAAATGTGCTTTTAGCGAAACTCTGTAATGAAACAGCCAACAAATAGGTCTTCATGTTCTGGGTTCGAGACAGCCGCACTTTTCGTCTAGGATCCAAGAAAATTCGGTTTTGAATGAACCAATGAGAACGGCACGGTGTTGCCAAATCTAATAATACCAGCTGATTTGAAAATATTGCTTTGTATATTTTAATTTGTGTTGTCATTGGCGTTTTGGCAACGTCGCACTAGCCTTATCTTGTGATTGGCTGCCACCAACTGCAAACTTATGTGGTCCCGACTGTCATATGTATTAAATATTTGTTTGGATGTAATTAAATTAAGTGCGTAACAACAAACGATGTCTTCTTTCTCGCGGAGTTAAAAATTAGCTTAAATATTCAGTACTGTATTAAGCAAAACAATTTAGGTTTCATAAATATAATAAAATCAGAAACCCCACCAATTTCTAAAGGATTTTAGGTACAGCTTACTAGCCCTAAAGTAGTTAGAGTAACACTGAGTGTTATTACAGCAGTTAGAATTACACTTGGTGCTACAGTAGTTGCTAGACTAACAACGCTAGGTGCTACAGTCGCTAGAGTACGCTGGGTGCTAAAGTTGGTAAAGTAACGCTAGGTGCTACAGTCGCTAGAGTAACGCTAGGTGCTACAGTAGTTGCTAGACTAACAACGCTAGGTGCTACAGTCGCTAGAGTACGCTGGGTACTACAGTTGCTAGAGTACGCTGGGTGCTAAAGTTGGTAAAGTAACGCTAGGTGCTACAGTCGCTAGAGTAACGCTAGGTGCTACAGTAGTTGCTAGACTAACAACGCTAGGTGCTACAGTCGCTAGAGTACGCTGGGTACTACAGTAGCTAGAGTAACTCTGGGTGCTACAGTAGCTAGAGTAACATTGGGTACTTTAGAAGCTATAGAGTAACGCTGGGTGCTACAGTATACAGAGTATATTTGGTATACTTGGTGCCAAACATACTATACAGTATGTAGAGTAACACCAGGTGCTACATTATCAAAAATCACACCAGGTTCTACAGTATCTATAGTAACATTAGGTGATATTACAGTATCAAAAGTAATACCAGGTGCTACAGTATCAAAAACAACACCAGGTGCTATAGTATCTAGAGTAATATCAGGTGCTACAGTATCAAAAGTAACAACTAGGTGCTGCAGTATCTAGAGTAACACCAGGTGCTACAGTATCTAGAGTAACACTAGGTGCTACAGTATCAAAAGGAACGCCAGGTTCTACAGTGTCTAGAGTAACACCAGGTGCTACAATATCTAGAGTAACACAAAGCAAGTTGCTACAGTATCGAGAGTAACACGAGGTGCTACACTAGACAGCTAGAGGGCGATGGCCGACTATTGTAGTCTTCATTATGGCACAAAGTAGTTCCAGGAATCAGCACATTCCTGTCACCCCTCCCCCCAACATCACCTCTCTGGTCTTTACCGCCAGGAAAAATTGCCGGTGATTATTCATGCCGTGCGGCGGCTGCGGCTGCTACACACAACATTGGGCGAACTGTCGCCACTGCTAGGACAAGGTTGAAGCGTTGATGGGGAATTAAAACATTTATTTAAGCCTAGTTTACACTAGCATGTAGCAGTGGCGTCACTTGAACCGCGCAAGTTTTGCCACTAGAGTTATACATCATTGTTAATCATTTTCCTAGTTGAAGTCAAATATTGATAATAAATAAATATACATGAAACTCAATATAACTTAATTATTATTGATATTGTCCTTCAAGATAAATATATGCATGATTTAGCTATGGTAGAATCGTTGAAAAAGGAAATTAAAAGCAAGTTGAAAAGGTATCAAAATTTAAACCTTGAATATTTTTTATTATTTGTAACGAGCGGGTTTGCAAACTTTATCCAACCCAAAATAATTTGTTTCTATAGTGAAAAAGTGCTTGATGTGATATATCAGTTGAATTATTTTATCTTGTCCTGAGGATGGATGCATCGCTGCCACGCAACTGAAACGTATATTTATTTTTTATCATTGGTGTAATTGTTTTTGGAATATTTTTTTAATAATAAACCAACTATAATAATAACAAAATAAATCAAATTCTAAAATGAAAAAAGATACAACATTGTAATTTGAAAGTTCCATCCTTCAGTTCGAAACAAAATTTACTTACCCCTGGTGGGACTCGAACCCACAATCCCCGGTTTAGGAGACCGATGCCTTATCCATTAGGCCACAGGGGCTTGCATTCCACGGAGCGTATTGTACAGTCATGGACTGTTTGTAAAATATAAACATTAGATGCAATATAATCAATGCCAAAATAATTATATTATGTATGTAATAAGTAGTAGCAGTGTCATTTACTATCCATATTCCTTCTGTTTTAATATCTTTTAACGTATTTAAATTATCAATTGATAACTGATCTTGTTTAGGCAAAAATAAATATGGATAAAGAAATTAAACGGTTCTAAAACAACGTAAGATAACTAACCAAACTTGCTGTATCATTTGCTTACATAAAAGGCATCTGGGGAATATCAAACGGAATTTTGAAGTGTTACAGCAAGTTTGGTTAGTTAGTTAAGTTAGTTTATAATAGTTTCATTTCAGTGTGTTTTTTTTAAATTGTTTGTTGATACTGAACATTATTTATTGATCGTAGTTGTAAGCTAATATGTTTCAATTCGTCAATTTCGATGTATCGGTCCGAAAAATACTTTAAAATATTGATATATCGAAAAACCCATCGATAATAATGAATTTTCGCTTTTAAAGCACCCTATAAGATCACATAAATATGTGCTTTTAATGGACAGTAACGTATTGAAATCAACAAAGGACAACACAAACAACAGTGATTATTTTACTACCAATAAAAATCACCGAAGATGTCCTAAATGGCCTTAATATGTCGTTTTTATCAATTTTCCGAATTACATGAGCTAAAGGCCAGAATCGTATCATAGATAAACTGATGTTCGTATCCGTATAAGAACAGATTTAAAATTCACTTCAGCTTTTAGGAAAGCTGTGGCTTAGTAATATGCCAAATGAAGATTCAAAAAAATAATCAGTTTGCTCTATACAACTAGAGACTTGCTATAAAGAAATGCTGTAGTATTGAATTTATGAAATTTTTTTTTAAATTTAAATCCGTTAAGTTGGCACAATGGCGTGGGGGGATTGATGTTTTCAGGTCATTTTTTCGTCTGAGAGGATGATTCGGGCATTCAACTCCTTTCGAGATGCTCTCTCGACGTATCCTCTCCCTCCGGCCTCCCTCACAACATTGGACCCAAAAACGTTAGGTACCTACGTTACCTCAAACCTTCTACCGGAGTGCGATTTAAATAACCGGAAGTAAAAATTATATTTATGAATATTTTCTATATTTTTAACAGTTTGTATCTACTAATGATCTTTGTTGAAGATTATCTTTGGTTATAATCGTAATTAAATACCTTTTACTGCCAGAGCGAATATAGTCTTAAAGGCAAGGCAAGACTACAAGAATAGAAGAATCACTCCTGCAGAGATGTATCTAACAATATCAATTAAAATCAATACAGTACTAATATCCATTATAAAAAATATTAGGAGGCTTACAAAATAAAATTATCTTGATTGTACATTTGTTATACAATGGTCCTCTTTCGGCCACGTATCGCAGGTGAGCAAAGGTGTTGGCGAGGTTAGGTCGATGACGTCACAGTGTCTGGGCGCTGCATTCCTGCAAGTTCGCCGATCCCCCGCCAGGCGCGCCACTGTCGTCACGTAATGTATCTTCAATCACCTGTCACGTGACCCAAGAATCTGCCGATTGCCAACAATGGGACTATGGGAGGAACTACTTTATTGTAACAAAAAGACTAATGTTGAGGTGTGGACACACATACAGGTACTGTAATTGCTTATTTGATAAGATAACAAATTCAGCCTGTTTTGGAATCACAACTGACGTAGCTAAGCTGAGCTACCGACACAGTGCGCTGAAAAAGTATAGTACTATAGGGTACAACGATCACAAAAGACCAATAATTGGTCTACGTCTTAGGTGATGTGAGCCACCGGCATATTGTGCCTATCTAAATTGCGAACTTCTATTGAATACATGAACTTTATTGCCAAGTAAAACTGACAGAACTACTTATTTTGAGCTATAGCAACTGTAATGATCTATCTACTATCAGAAAAAATAAGGTAGAAACACATTTTTAGATACTAGCGCATTCTAGTTTACACAACTTAACTAGTTATATTCTTTTTTTTTTAAATTGGCGAGTACCAAAAACTAAAGGAAGAAATCTATTTTTTACAGAAACGCATTACGCATTATGTAAGTGACTCCATCAAGTTCAACTGTGTTCAAAAATATTTGACTACATGCATTGACTAGTGTTATGATTGTGCTGATTCCTTGTTCACAACCAAATGCATGGAATCTTCAGTCTATAGTGTTATATAGTCAATGCTACAGGTGATCCATCATGTGGCATAGAAAAGTCAATGTTTACAGCCTTACAAAGTCAAGTTTTATAGTTAGAGATTACTTTTTGCTGACTTTCAACTCCACTAAACTGCGGACGGTTGAGTTTTAAGACTATACACAGAAATAGACTTCCCATGTAATGTAAAAATTTGAAGCCAAAAAAACGTGCTGCAATCTGTTGAGATGGTCACCAACTAAATGGTTTTAAGACTATGGTTTTAATAAGTGCTGTACTGTACCAAAAACTAAAGAAAATCGAATTTCGTCGGTTAAACTATCTGTTTTCTCATTAAACATTATCTATTTAAACGAAAAATGGCTGCTGCTGGTTTACATATGGGATAATGACCAGAGTATTCAAAATTCAGTGATTATTGGCTTACAGAATCAATAGATGAAATGTCTACTTCGGTATCCAAAAATAAATGATTACATGTTTTCATAATCAATACAAATAGGATGTTTATCTATACCAGAGTATCCACAAGTTAAGCTTACTGATTGAATGTCTACCTCAGACTACAAAAGTCAATGATTGCATTGCAGGCGTTCAGGAGCTTAATTTTCGCAAACTCAATCCGCCATGCCGCGCTGGTGGGCGGCTGGTGGCTGGTGGCTGGTTGCACGGTTGCTGGTGGTACCTGGCTGGACCTTGGCCTGGTTGCGTCGTCTAGACAGCCAAGGCCGCGACCAGAATACGCGCTCCCATTCCCTGCGAAAACTTCGCGAGCAATTAATTGCGAGGCCGATACCCAGGCGATAAAAGAATATTGGGAATTTTGCAACTTCGAGGATGGTCTCAGGTTCACGTGTAAATTGGTATTGTTAAGCGAGACTTTGCTTGTGTCTACGAAAATGAAAAGTCTAGGGGAAAATCATCAGTTTGTAGCTATTTCTGAACGCACAAACACGAAAATGTACAAACATGGGCCTAAGGTTTGCACACATTCATTTAAATTGTGCTACCATTGACTTAGCAGTAGATATCCTATCTTTATGGACCACCCAGGCAAAATTTTGTCTTCAAATGGATCATAGTTCATAGTTGAATACTCACAGAGTGTGATACATATTAAATCAATAACTTCTCTCACAATTTCTGTTATGTACCTATTGTAGTCCGGTGGCTTAGTGAAATTACCGTTACATGGCGGATAAAAGCATCAAATTTGGTATGAAGGTACCTTAGGGTATACTAATAAATTTTAGCCTAGGAGCCCTTTTGAAATTTTAAATATTTCCACACACGGCACCAAAATCCAAAATGGCCGACAAATACAACAAAAACTACCTTTAAAACAATCCATTCTCCTGTTAACTCTAAAATATAACTTAAATCCAACCAAGACTCTACAATACAAACTGAAGACATACTAAATTATATGACAGAAATCTTATGTGTGTCTGTGTGTGAGTGGGTGGGGGTATGTGTGTGAGTATTTATGTAACGAAACCTGTACTGGACATTGCGCAAAAACGGTAAAACCAATTTACTGCAAATTTGGTGTGGACTTTGTTAGTATCATATGTCAACATTTAGATCTGTTTCCTTTTATTTATCTATTTTTATAATTTTATTTTGTTTATTTTTACAATTTTCATATATTTTTGTTTTTTTAGATCTACAGGGTTAGGCAAAAGTATGGAACCCCCCAGTTAACTTTTTAACGCGTTGCAGTAGGAAAACCAAACTCGGCATATATTAACAAACTAAAAATTGCACTTTTTCATCAAAGTTACAACTTTGCCCCAGCCCCCAAAATGGGGTATTTTAGGGGCAGGCCCAAATTTTCAAACTTAAAATCCTATCATGTGACCGCTCATTTTAAAGGGTTTATCCAGAGAAGTTGAATGGTGCCAACCAGAGGTCAATATTCCACTCCAAATCGAAATGGCAGCCATTTTAATTATGGGGCAAGCAAAAGGTAAAGTCTTGACAATCCCAGTTAAATTTAAAAATTTAATATTTTAATACTGGCCAAAAGGTGAATTATCTTTTTTTATAAAGGTATGTAGAGTTTAGTGTTCCAGCTATAACCTGTTACAAAGTTAATAAGGTATATTTCAAAATGACTGCCATTTTGATTAGGGGGGAATATCTTGGTGTCATACTGGACCGCACACTGACATTTAAGGCGCATTGTATTGCGACAAGAGGTAAAGTCTCAGCGAGGATTAATATCATCAGGAAGCTCACCAGCAGATGCTGGGGTGCTAACCCTAATGTCCTTAGAACCTCAGCTTTAGCGCTCAGTGTGTCGGCTGCGGAGTACGCTGCACCGGTATGGAATGCATCGTCACATGCAAAAAAGGTTGACATTGCAGTCAATGACATAGCTCGGATTGTACCTGGGTCTTTGAAACCAACCCCCAGTACACAAACTCTATCCTATCATAGGGATCGCCCCTCTATCAATCCGACGTGATGTCGCTGCCGACGCAGAAAAGAGAAAGACCCTCGTCACCCA